>NW_024531377.1:2243-313085 GCF_017590135.1 Pyrgilauda ruficollis
GAGGTGGGAGCTGGGCCGCTCTCTGTTGGGAGGAAGGGTCTTGTGGCAGCCCAGAGAGGCTGTGCACATTGCCAGGGAACAGCTGTGCCCTGCATGTGCCCCTGCAATGAGCTGTGCTGCTGGCAGTGCCCCGTGGGGCTGTAGTGTCAAGAACACAATTTATGTTTGGGTATCACTCCTGCAACCCTCGGCTTTTCTTTGAATGTTCTCTAAAATATTGCAACAAAGAGAAGAAAATAGTATGGCCCCTTAGTAATGACTCCTTCATTGCTGGCATGTAGCTACAATCTTTAATGCCATAAGGGAGTAGTTGCCAATTTTGCTGTATTATTTCTGGACTAGAAATGAACTATCTCATTAATCCTTACCTGTCTCTCTTGTATTACTGACTGGGACATTCCACAGAGGGAAACAAATCCAATTTTGAGGGCGGTATTCCTCACTAATGGCTTGGATACCAAGCATGAAATGAGAAATGTTCCCCCTCTTTCTGCCTGCCCTTGAAGGAGAAAACCATTCCTTGGGGTAGGTTCTGATTTGAACCCTGTGAGATTTGAGGAAGATTCATGGACGTTTCCTGGTTTTGCACTGGGAGGAATAGGGAAACCCCCTATAATGGCAGGGGGGAAAAACCCATGGAACAATGAAGCAGAGCAAAAGTGGCAATTTGCAGTTGAATGGCCAGTTTATTCCCTGCAGATCCAGACTCCTTGAGTACTGGGGACATGTAACTTGGATTGCAAAGCTTCTTCCAACATGAGGTGCCATTGTTCATGTGCCAGAGCTTCCTCTTTTGTGAAGAGAAATAAAAGCAATGAACCAATAAAACCCAACCCAGAACTGAGTGGGAGTTAGTGAAACACAGGGCATGAACACTACCTTTGGAAAGCAACTGCTTCTGAGTTGTAATTCTCAAATTCTGGAGACCACTGTGGGTTGCCCACAGTTTAGAAGAATGTCACCGTAGTGGATGGGCAATGAACAACACATAAGCGAAGTTGTAGAAGCATTCTCTCCTGGTTTGCCAGCATCATACAGTTCACTGTATGAAAGGAACTCTAGTGAGACTAGTTTAATGAAAAATAAAAACAGAGAGGTCTTCTGAATAATGAAAACATGCCTTGGATGCCTCACCCATTAGATGGATTGATTGTAAAGGTGGGAGTTCACTGAACTCACTTCTTCCCCTGTGAGCAAGGCTCAGCCTGACACAGAGGTGAGGTTGGAGCTGGGCTGTGTTGTGGTTCCTCATCTGTCTTATGGCTGAGAAAACACCAACAAGCAGTCAGAGCAGCTAAAGCTGTCCAATATGGACAAGCAATCCTCCTCCATTTAGTAACCTACAGGTATCTATGACGCACCTCTACGTCTTGGTGGTGTTTTCTGTCAACTGTGTCTGCTTTGGATGGAAAAAGATGTTTGTTGGAACCTGCAAAGTCAGGTTGTCTCAGCTTGTGAGTTGTACAGCCATGCCCCATGCACAGCAGTCTCTGATGCTATTTCTAGGGTTCATCAGCTTCTGGGCAGCTGTGTGCTCTGGCATGGCTTTGTTCAGAGGGAAGGGAGGGGAGGTGGCCATGGGGAGATCAGCCCAGAGCCCAGGCACACGATTGCCTTTTCAGCAATGCCAGGACCTGCAGTTGTTTTGGGTTTGCTGTGGGTTGGCAGAGGAGGCAGATGCACAACAGCTTTGGTAGACAGAATGACCAGTCAAAGACTTGGGCACTTGATTTCGGCCTTGCAGTGAAAGGGCCCAATGTATCCCTGACAGGAACTGACCCTTTAATTTGAACAGGCCCTGGTTTGGATCTTTAGCTGGGCCAGAAAAGTTAATTTCAATTCCTTGATGGGCTCATTTGACTCTTCCATAGCCCTGTCATTGGGAGTGTTCTCTGGTAGCTCAGTGAAAATTCCTCCAGTGTGAAGTGTTGAGTGGCAGAAGCTGGAGTGGTACCTTGGGGTTCTGGAAATGCAGTGCAAAAAAGAAAATATTCCTGCGCATTCTGCACATGCCTTTTATGGCCCTGTAGCCTTTCTTGTGCCAAAATTAGAGTAGCCCCAGGAGCTGTATCTCACAGCCCTCTCATTCTCAAGTTTTCTGCTCATTAATATCAGCGTTTGTGCAACTTGTTTTCACAAGACTCCTCCTTTTGGTCTGCTGGCCTCAGAGACCAAGTCCTTCAGAGCTGAGTCCTTCACAAGCCAGGAAGTGAGAAACAGCTGCAATTCCTGGCCATGAGTGTTAAGCAACAGCACATTCTCCCTCCTTGCTGGGTATTGCACATGGTTTTCATTCTCCTGCCATGGCCTGTAGGAACTGAGCTGCCTGCTCACTGTCATGTGAGCTCTTCGTCTGTCTTGGAGCACTCCTATGACTTTCATGCTTCAAGGAGGGCTTCCTGACAGAGGTTGCAGTTGCAGCAGTGTAAGGTTGTGGCACTAAACTGTTCCACCTCACTGTGTGTAACTGCCAAGGTGAGGACGGGAGACATTCCTCTGAAACTTTTGGAATGGATACGGAGCTGCATGGAAGACCATGGCACTCTATGGACTCTCTGCTCCTGATGAGATGTTGTGTCTGGTTTGTGTATCTCTGCTTACAGTCTGTGATGTTTTTCCATTGCACCTAGATCCATGCTGAATTGTGCAAGTTGGCTGAGGAGAACGTAGAGCAGAAGAAAATGGAGCTTTTGGGAAAAGAGATGAAGAGGAGACAAAATGAAAAATCTTTGCAGCTTCCTCCAGAGACAGTTGAGCCTGGGGATGCAGCTAAAGCAAGTAAGTGGTGGCTACACTTGTGGTGGTCCTTTTTGACCACTTGCACAATGTTGCCATCAGACTGGGGGGCTGTTCTGCTTGCACCTGAGTAAGAAGCTGCATTAGGATTTAATTCTGCTTCCCAAAGAAAAATACAGAGACATGAAGTGTCTTGCCCATGGCCTCACTGAGTCAGTAAAAGAGTATCAGCTTCCCACCTCCACTTGTAAAGTCTTTCAGAGTAGAAAATTCTGTCTTGCAAAGAAAGTACACTGGGGCTTCAGACTCTCTCCTGGAGAGCAGCCTCCAGGGAAGGTGAGGCTGAAAGAATGCTTTTCAACCGGGGTGCAACCTGGAAAAAACAAAATTCCATTCCTTCTGATGAAAACTCCAGAGATCCTTCTCCTGCCACTCCCTGCTGAGGAGCTGGCGCTGCAGAGCTGTGCTGAAGCCCCTGGCAGGGCTTCTGTTGTAGCCCCAGGAGCAAGCAGCATTCCCGAATGAATCCTGGCTGAGGGGCTCTGCCTGCAGGGCTGCCCGAGGGCGGCAGCAGGGCCCTCGGGAGGCATCACACCAGGTTATCTGCACTTCGGTAACTTCCCCTGCCTGCCTCTGGAGCAGGAGAACAAAAGCAAAGCAATACTGGGTTTTCCTTGTTTCTTAGGGGAAGTGTCACTGCAGTTTGCTTTTAAGCTAGAAGAGGGTAGATTTAGATTAGATATGATGGAGAATGTTTTTAAATGAAGAGGATGAAAAGCTGGAAGGATTTGCCAAGGGAAGCTGTTGTTGGTCTATCCTTGAAGGTGTTCAAGGCCAGTTTACATGGGGCTCTGAGGAACCTGATCTAGATTAAGGCATCCCTGCTCACAGGGGTTGGAATAGATGATGGTTAAAGGTGCCTTCCAGCCCAAGCTCCTCTGGGATTCTGTGCTCACTGTCCCATGTTAGTGTGCCATTGTTGTACTTGAAGTTCTTTGGGACAATAACGAGATGTTACCCAGGTCCAGCAACTTTTCTGGCCCTTTCCATCATCACCCTGTCCAGCACTCTTCACTTACAAGCTCCTCTTTGGTCCCTGCAGGCTTTAGCCTACCACCTACCAATGGCACGGCTCCCAGTGTGCAGAGAAAACACCCTGGTGGTGCCATGAAGAAAACGGTCGTGAGAGAGCAGGACAAGGTGCCCATTCTGCCCAGTACACCCACCATCCATGGAGATGGCAGCTCCTCAGGTAAGCCTTCTCCGTGGCAGCATTTCCCTGAAGGGAATGGAGCACAAAGTGCCTCCTGCCTTAGCCAGCACAGCTGGGATCTTGGGTCCATAATCTGTCCTGAGAATGAACAGCAAATCCACTTTTGAGTTACTTCAGCTTGGTAGTCTAGAATATTTGTAGTCGATGGAAAGAGGCACTGTCAGGTGTGAAGGGTCAGGTGTCGCTGTTCCCTGGTCATTGCTCCGTGGGGATTGAGCCAGGCCCAGCAGGGCTGGGTTGCTCAGGCTTGGCTTGGTGCTGTCTCTAGGCAGCTGCAGGTCTCTCCTCAGGGACTTGCAGAGAGCCCCTGTCCTCAGGGCTGGGGGAAATCAGGGTGCTGAGACAAGAGAGGCACCTGAGGGGTTCCCTCCTGGGCCAGCCAGTCCTGCTGTCAGCACTGCCTGGCAGGGAGCGGGAGCTCTGCGGCCTCAGGAACCGGCTGCTGGCTGTGGCAGCTGTGGCCCTTGGGAGCTGGGGCTGTGGGGGCAATTGTCAGGTTTAGCCTGGAGCTGTGCCCAGCTGGGGGAGGCTGGGAGAAAGGAAGGAACCCCGGGATCCAGAGAGCAGGGAAGTCTCTGCCCCAGTGGCAGTGTGTGCCACAGGGAACCCTGGCTGGGAGATGGGGCTGCAGGCCGCTCCATGGCGGGTGCCTTGCCCGGCCTGCAGCGCCCATGGCCGACCCTCTCCTTGCAGTGACATCGCAGACGGCCACTGGTGCCAAGCGCCGAGAGGAGCTGCTCCGTGGGCATAGGCAGAAGAACAGAGCCTTTTCAGACCCACAGCAGGCCTTGCAGGAGGCTGGGAGAAAGGAAGGAACCCCGGGATCCAGAGAGCAGGGAAGTCTCTGCCCCAGTGGCAGTGTGTGCCACAGGGAACCCTGGCTGGGAGATGGGGCTGCAGGCCGCTCCATGGCGGGTGCCTTGCCCGGCCTGCAGCGCCCATGGCCGACCCTCTCCTTGCAGTGACATCGCAGACGGCCACTGGTGCCAAGCGCCGAGAGGAGCTGCTCCGTGGGCATAGGCAGAAGCACAGAGCCTTTTCAGACCCACAGCAGGCCTTGCAGGAGGCAGTGGCCTTTCTGGGCAGCGATGACTGGTAAGATAGGCCCCATCACTCTGTGTCTCTCTTAGCGTTAAGGTCAGTCTGAAGCATGTCTTGCTGGTGCCTGTGAGCCCCAAGAGCCCAGAGGGCCAAAGGGCACTGCTGAAACCACTGCAGAGCTGTGAGAGGCTAAAGATTGGAGAGCAGCCTTTCCTTGGCTTTGCTCTGCAGCACTGCTCCAGCTGCAGCAGGTCCATGCTGTTTCCTGGCTTTGGCTGCTGCTCCATGGAGCTGCAAAGGAAATGTTGAGGGAAGAGAGAAAGCTGTGGGACGAGATGGTTTGCTGGCTGAAGGCAGAAACAGGATGGCAGCAGTTCTGAGTGTAGAGATTTGGGTGCCTTGGGCCACTGGGCCAGTGGGACTGAGTAAGATTCCTCTCTGCTCCCACTGCTGACAGTGATGGCAGGGACTCCTGCATGTGAGTCCCAGAAGCAGCTCCAGGTAGCTCCTCTTTCTGAGAAATGGACTGAGTTGTGCCTTCAAGTCCCTCAGCCTGCCATTACTCTTAAAGGCTCATGGCAGAAGAGAAGGAAAAAGAAATAAAATCCTCTAGGAATCTTGCACTTTTGGAATTCAACTTTTCCTTCTCATGGATTCATACGGGCTTGAGATGTTTTGTCAATACTCACAATGTGTCCCAAAATTCTACACAGACAGAAGGAGGCCCAGAGATGATAACCTTACAAATGTTAGGTGATATTGGTTGTCTTTTTGATGTCTGGGTTAGCACCCACTCACTGGTGGATGCTTCATTCTCACACGGATAAGCATGAAAAATTTGCCACGATGTATCTCCTTGTGCAGTCTCCTTTGCTTTGCCCTTTCCCTTCTGCTTTCTCTTCCCCATTTCTGTTTGGTGCCCTGTGAGGTGCAGAGAGCTTCGGCAGGTGTGGGGGGTCCAGATGACACTCAGGGTGCCCGTGGGATCAGTTGCCAGCCCTGGCTGCAGCCCTGATGCCTCACATTCCTTCCTGTGGCTGAGGGCCTGCACAAAGCAAGTGCTGAGAGATGGAGTTGTTTGCACCTTTTAAATAACATTGCTGTTGTGGGGGTTGTTTTAGGTAGGAGTGTTCTGGGAAGAGCCAGAGTTTCTACAGTTCTTGCCCAGGGGTGGAATCCTAATCTTCTGGGACATCTTGCTGCTTTTTTGGGGAATGTGTGAGGTGGAGTGGAGTGGGTGACACACAGGCCCTGATTGTAGAGTGGAAACTCAGCTCCTGAGTGCCAGTGCAGGCTCTCAGTGCTGAACTACCTGCTGGGGCTGACAAAGAAGGAAAATGTCCCAGTAACAGCCCAATGGGACCGTGTCTCAGGGACAGGTACAGGGAGGTGGCAAGAAACAGCAGCATCGCCTGGCCTCACAGCTTCTAGGAAGCAGTGACAGAGGGACTTAATAGCAAAGATTTTCAGAAAGGTCACAAATGAAGACTCTGAAAGCCCTCTATTTGCCTCTTGGATCTGTGTATGCTTTTGACAGCCACAGCATCCTGTGGCAATGTGTTCCACGATTTCATTCAGGACTCCTTGAAAAGCACCTCCCATGCTTTGACTGAGCTGCTAGCCTGGTGATTTCAGTGGGTGCTGCCTAGTGCTTGGGTAGAGAGAAAAATCAATCTTTTTGGTACTTGCCTTGCAGGGAACTGAAGAAGAAGGGACTCTTGAACATCACACTGCTGGCTGAGTCCCATTCAGAAGTCCTGCTCTGTCGACTTCGTGAGATTTGCTTGGCAGTTACCAGCGAGGTGAGAACATTGCTCTGAATTGTCCCCCATACTTCATACATGGCTTGTAGAGTAGAATATGTGCTTGTTCATCTCCATGTGTGCTCAGGGACTGCCTTCATTTCTGGTTTTAGACCTTCTATTTCGAATGTCTGTCAGCTATCTGTAGGATCTGTGTGTACATGCAGCTGTATTTACTGGCAGGTCGGGTATTTGACACTTGTCTGTGAGTGAGGTACCATTGTAATGCAAGGCAGAAATGAGACACTAATGACATGATATGCCAGAGTCCCAATCTCTGCCCAAGCTGTAATTGAACACTGCAAATGAGTCTGTAGACCTGAGCCTGAGTTTTCTGTTTCCTGCCTGAGTCCTTCAGCTACAGGTTTTGCTTTTTGGAACAGGAGCATCTGACTGTTTTATCTTTATGACTTGTGCCTTTATGTTTTCAAAGCAGCCCTTTCTTTCATTTGCTTGTTTTTCAAATAAAAGGGCCTAAAATCAAAGCAGTTGACATTATAGAAGGGTTAAGTGGAACACTTTAGTGAAACCTATTTTTTTATGCCTGCAGTATGCAGGTGTGTGGCCAGAAATTGGTGCCAGAGGAAGTGCCTTTCTGTGCTTGGGCTCTTCTGCTCCTACTGTGCTTTTGTACACAGTGGGATGCGTTGTGATTTCCTGGGAGTTTTGTCTAAGGAAACTGGTTTTCTTTTCAAGGGGATTCTTATGTTTCCCCTCATGACTTCCCCAGGTGACCAACCTCCGGTCCAAGGTGTCCTGCTCTGCAATTGTCACTCTGGGAGAGCTCTTTGCGATCTTGGGGAAGAACATGGACTCTGAGGTGGATGAGATTGCTGCAGTCCTTCTCCACATGTTGAGGAACTCCCCAGAGTTTATTCAGAAGGCAGCCTGTCAGAGCCTGGGGATGATGGTAGAGAACGTGACTCCTGCACGAGCAATGACCGTTCTCATGGACAAGGGAGTCAAGTAGGTTCTTCTTTCTGTGATATTCTTGACCTTCCAGTGTGTGGGTGAGGGAAGGGATGAGAGAGAGAATGGGAATGGTAGAAGGGAAGGGTCCTGTATCCTGCATCTTCTGTGGACTCAGTGACCTGATTCGCTGATCAACCTCATTTCTCATTTCTGAGAAATAAGGAGGGTACTTGCTTGGTGTGGAGCACATCAGGGAGAATGTGCTGGGTGTGGCACAGCCTGCACAGCAGGTGTCAAAAGCTCCTGCCAAAAGGAGCCTTGTATGAGTGTCCTGGCCTTAGAGCTCTACTTTCTATTCAAACTGATGTTTCATGTTAGCCCTGAAATGTTGAAGCACTTTCCAGGCACCCTGACAGGCCGAGTGCCATGGGACAGCTGAAGCAAATGCTGCCTTAAGTGTTGGTGCTGGGCCTGATAGTTCCCAAGAGACAGTCTCTAGAACAGGACAAGTTGCCTAAACTGACTGCCAGGCTTTCCTCAGCTTTGGAATAGGGTAAAACACTCAGATGTATCCCTTGCCAAGCTTTACAAAAGAAACAGGCTGCATTGCTGGATATTCCACAACTTCACGACCCACAGCATGTTTTCCCTGCATTTGTGTTTTCCCAGGGGTCTGCAGATTTGGGGACGATTGGGTGGAAAGAGCCTCATCCTTCTGCAGCTCTTTATAGTGGGTGCCCTCTAATGGGTCAGCATGAATTGTCCTTAATTTCTAAATAATTCATATGTAATCTATTACTTTAATCTTTCTCCAAGTAAATTCTGGGAAAGAAATTGAGTATCAGATAGTGCAGGGAGACTGAATTCTTCCCTTTTCCGTGCAGCCAGCCCTTCTGAACAATGCGAACTTTGTGTTTAACTGAGGACAGAACCTTCTGCAGGTGTCTGCAGCAGCAAGGAGAAGCCAGGCTCCTTCCCCCAGCAAGGACAGGGAACAGGCTGTGGCCAAGGCCTGTGTTGCTGCTGCTCCTCCTCCCTGTGCCTCAGGGTTTGCTTTCTCCTTCCCAGGAGCTGCTACATCCCGGCGCGGAAGTGTGCGGCCGAACTCCTCCTGTCCTTGATGGAGAAAATGGGAGTCACGAAGCTCGCAGCCACACCCAGGGCTGAGAGGCTGGCACAGGTGGCAGGGACATTTGCTCAGGACAGTCACAAGGACACAAGGTAATGATCTTCATTTCACCTCCTAAAACAGGAAAACCGTTTTGTGTCTGGCTTTAAGTTAAAACCAGAAAAGAGTGGAAACTCAAGGAAATCATAAGTGACTTCACAGTGTGGCTAAGGGGCATAGAATCATGGAATATGCAGAGTTGGAGGGGACCCATGTGGGTCATCCAGTCCAGCTCCTGGCCATGTGCAGGACAGCCCAAGAGTCACTCCATATGCCTGAGAGCATTGTCCCAATGCTTCTTGAGCTCTGTCAGGCTTGGTGCTGTGACCACTGCTCTAGATTGCCTGGGGAATGACTGTACTGGGTAACCTGAGGTTGGCAGCAAGGAGCATTGCCAACTTCCTGTGATTTGAAAGATTCTTTACTGAGATCCAAAGAGCTCCAATTAGCCAGTACAACAGTTTTTTTTGGCCTTAGGTGCACAAGAGAAAGACAAAGTGTTGGCTAATACTCATCACTGAAGGATCCCAAACATGTATTTCTCATTAACTTATGACTTAGAAATATTTCAGAGGTCTCTAGCTAATGTATTCAGTCCTTCTAAACCACTTCTGCAGATAATAGCATTCTAGAATGCTAATAGCATTCTAGAATGCTATTATCTGAGGCTCAGTGATGCCCAAATTTCTTCTTGAAGAAAACTGTGGTTTCCTAGTGGCAAAATCACCCCAAGCCACCAAAATCCCCTTACTTGGATGATGAAATTCCCATTAATAGGTGCCAGGAACACCAGAGCAACTAACTGCCCATGTGCATAAAGATAGTATAGAATAATCCAAAGCAAGGATGAGGTGTTTTGTCCTGGCTTCCCTGCCAGTTAAAGAAAGGAAAATGAATGTGCAAGGGCAGCAGGACACTGCTAATAGGCTCTGACAACAAAGCAGATGTGTTTCCCTTGTTGCCTGGCATGCTTTGATCCCCCAGAAGCACACCCCCAGTTTCAGAGAGAAATGGTATTTTTCTGTGGCCCCAGTGTCAAGGGAGGTAAATCTCCCTCTTTGCTGAGTGTAGGTAATGCCTTCTCATGCAAGGATTGCACCTGATGAATTCAAGGCATCAGCCTCTTCTGTTAACCCTCTTCCTTTGTTCACTTTTCTTTTGTTTCCTTCCTTCCTTCCTTAGGCATTATGGACAGGAGATGGTGAAGATGTTGCTTAGTCATCAAAAATTTAAAAAGCTTTTGGAACAATCTCTTTCCACGCATGACCTGGAAGATATCCTGAAGAGAATTAAGAAGAAAGTAAGTGCTTGGCAGGAGAAATTTCTCCTTTGTGCAAGTATTGCCACTGCTAATTCGAGATCAACCATACCCAGTGTGTCTTTATCTCATTCCTCTTCTGCTGAATCATTTTGCCTCTGGGAATGAGCTGTTAATCCTCAGCCTGTTCTTCTGCAGACCACAGAGGAACTGTATTATTAGGGGAAAAGTGGGGTTTTGAATACTTTGAATATGGGTCACAAAGAGGAAAGGGAAAGAGGAGAAAATGGGTTTACATTCACGTGTAAGCCCCCACAGCACTCTGCCCTCAGTAAAGCAATTAAGTGACAATAGTGCTTCTGAACATAACAGAGTCTTTGCAAAAGAGACTCTAAGTCTCTTAGTAGCACCAAGAAAATTTCCAAATATACAAAAGATGTCCAAGTCAATCCTAGTTACTACAATTATTGTCTGTCTTTTGGGAATACTGCCCTGCTGTCAAGCCCTGTGGAGCTGGAAGAAGCTTGGTAAATTCAGCAGGATCCACTGGAAAATAATTTGTTTGATTGGGGGGGATTTTACAGAAGGGAGTGTGCCTTTGTGCAGGAGCAGGGAGAGTAAGTGTTGAACCAAATCAACTTCCAACACAATGGGCCAGCCCCGAAAGAGTCCAATTTTTTCTGCTACTTCCTTTAAGACCACTCATTGCCTACCAGTTGGCACTATTCCCATTTATGCTCAAGACTAATGAATTTGGGATTTCAGACAGCAGCTCAGTAGGGTAGCACCCATAACCTGCCTTGGGCTACCAAAAGCAAAGAGTTGGCATCACTGAATCTCTGGTCTGTTTATTTCTGTAAGTTAGGAAATGTTTCCCTAAGCCTTGGTAGCAGTGATCCTGGTTCTAACTGGTGTTTTAAAGAGGGAATTTCCTAGTTTATATTCTAAAGATTGATGGGGTTTCTCTGTGTCTCTGTAGGGGATGGAAAACCAGAAGGCTGAATGCCCATCTGTGCAGGAGCCGGTGGAGAAGAGGAGCGATGGTGCGAAGAAGCCCCAGGCCACATCGCCTTCTAACAAACGGTACTGAGCACTTTTGCCAGACGTGACAAAGCCCATGACAAGCTTTACATGCCTCTTCCTCAGGCAAATCTTTCTGGTGGAGATGACCAGTGCCAAAGATTGTCTCCTTTCCCTACAAATGCTCTAGGATAAAAAATGTCTATTTCTGCATTGTGTTGAACACCGCTTCTATGGAGGGATTTGCACAAAAATTGGGCGACAAAAAGTCACCAGTTGCTTGCAGTTCAGATGATCCAGTGCAGTGGCAAGGGCAGGGTTGTGGAGGCTAGGAGAGGGCCAAGTCTCTGATGCCTGACTTCAGACAAGTAAATCCAACCACGGCTTTTTTTCATCCAGGTGGAGTCCTTTTTAGATGGGTCTTTCAATGAGAAGTCCCAGTCTAGAAGCAGGATGCCATTCCTCAAACAAGCGGTTCCCTTCCATGAGGCTTGGCATGGCTGATTGTTGGTTTTCTTACCCTCAAAGAGTACCAAGTTTGAGTAGTAAGGAGCAAGACAATTCCTAAGCCATTTTGGTCAGCAGGTGTCTCAAGGTGGACTTTTGTCTTGAGATTCCTGTCCTTCATACAGTTTGCTTGATGGACAGCGTGTTTGGTTTATTTCCCCAAATGCTCTAGGATAAAAAATGTCTATTTCTGCATTGTGTTGAACACCGCTTCTCTGGAGGGCTTTCCACAAAAATTGGGCGACAAAAAGTCACCAGTTGCTTGCAGTTCAGATGATCCAGTGCAGTGGCAAGGGCAGGGTTGTGGAGGCTAGGAGAGGGCCAAGTCTCTGATGCCTGACTTCAGACAAGTAAATCCAACCACGGCTTTTTTTCATCCAGGTGGAGTCCTTTTTAGATGGGTCTTTCAATGAGAAGTCCCAGTCTAGAAGCAGGATGCCATTCCTCAAACAAGCGGTTCCCTTCCATGAGGCTTGGCATGGCTGATTGTTGGTTTTCTTACCCTCAAAGAGTACCAAGTTTGAGTAGTAAGGAGCAAGACAATTCCTAAGCCATTTTGGTCAGCAGGTGTCTCAAGGTGGACTTTTGTCTTGAGATTCCTGTCCTTCATACAGTTTGCTTGATGGACAGCGTGTTTGGTTTATTTCCCCCTGTGCTGCAATCAGCATTTAAGACAGGAATTTGGTCCTTGCTGTCTCTCTTAATGCCAGTGGCAGAGCCACTTGTACTGTTCTCCTCTGATAACAGAGGGGATTTATTTAGCTCTGTCATGCTCAGCGGTGGCAGGAAAGTGAGCACATGCCTCAGTAGCATAGCTAGCATCTTCCCATGCTCATGGAAGAGATAGGTTGATCCAAGAGGATTATTCCCAGTGGGTTTGTTAAGCTGTGCATCTAGTCTCTAGGGAAGCAAATGAAATGTGAGTGTAGTTCTGGGATGTCTGGCTTCTGTTTTTCTCTCTGTTACTGATTTTCTGGATATCCTTACAATACGCCCCTGTTCATCTGTTCAGATGCATCTGAGCTACTTTTGCAGATTGTCATGCCTGGTTATAGAGACACTTCTCCAGAGTGATGAGTTTCCTTATTATAAGACACGCATGTCCCATATGAGGAGGCATTTAAAGTTGGAAGTAGTGTTTCTCTTTCCCCACAAAGCAATGTGACCTGTGTGTCTTAGAAGCCATCTGAAGATAGATCAGATGCATCTCATCCTTGGTTTTCCTGAGTGAGCACTGGGAGAATGTGACTTGAGATTGTTTCCCGTAATGATTGTCACGAGGTCCACGTTGTTCTTCAGAGCCTCATGATTTTCTAGCTTGAAATCACATCATTAGGAAAGTTCCTCAAGATGTTTGGCTCACAATTAACTGAAGGTATTATCAGCAACAGGTCCTAATTTGGTTTTGTTTTCCAGGGCAAAGTCTGCCACTGATGGACACCGCCAACACCGTGCAAGAGCCCAGGTCACATTACCTGCAGCTGTGGAAGAAAGGGAGCTGCTCCAGAAGCTTTACCATCTCCTGGAAGCCAAGGGGTTCCAGACACGGATGGAAGGAGTGGCACTCCTCCTAGACCTGTCCAAAACCAGACCCCAGCTGATCTCCACTAACATTGTCCAAGTATGTAGGATATCTTCATTGCTCCTTTCATTTAGCTCCTTTCCCAAGCCTGCAGAAGTAAAGTTAATTCAGTGTGTCTGGGCACTACATCCTGGCTGTTTGGGACAGGCTGGCCCCTCTTATCCAGACAAATCAATTGAGCTCCAGGCTTCAGGACGAGTTATTTCAGTCCAGCTGTATTTGTCTGGCAGGTGCCTATTACTGCTGTTCATCAGATGATGGCAGAATTTTCTGCTGGTGTAACCTCTGCTGTCTCTTACTCCCAGTTGGGTTAAGTGAAGGGAATTAACCATTGAAAACATGGCAATTATTCTCTAGAGAAAAAATGGGATTGCATGGGGAAGAGAAGTATCAGGCTGGGTTGGTTTAAACAAATGTTTTTAAAAGGATACTTCTGTAAACTCCATCTTGTCTTGCACAGGTAAAACTCATTTCCATCCTCGTCCCTATTCCTCTTGGTAAAGATGGTGCTCACCCTTCTTGGGAGGCCTTTTTTTCTCTGTGGAAAGGAAAAAAACAAATAAGGACAGATCCATCCTTTCTCCTCCCAGCAGCTGCTTTTTCCCTTTTTCCAGAAAAGTGTGCCTGTAATGTGGCTGTCAAGGGACTGAACCTGCTCGAATGAGAGCTGTACAGCACATTACATTTCACAAGTCCACCTGTTAGTCAGAGAAATGGTCTGGATGCTGGAAGAGTTGATCAGAGCCCTGCCCTTCTCCAGACACAGGTTCTGAGACAGACAAAATACAACTCCAGCCATAGTTTTGGCAAAATCATAGCTGACCTCAATACTTGAGGCAATTGTATAGAAAAATGGGCATTGTAAATATCTGCTTCCACACTTGTAAAGCAAAGGTAGTCTTTTTAATTAATAAATGGAATTGATTTAATGATTTATAGGTGGAGAGAAACACCATAGGAACTTTTCTATCCCCAACCAAACCTCTTAAACGCAGATGAAAATCTTTCAAGCAGCATAAGGTTGTGTAACCATTCCAGTGAGTGGCCCAGAGGAAAACAGTGAAATTGTGCAAGCAAGGGCTGACCTGACAGAAAGGATCACTTTCATCTTTCATATTGCTGAGTGCTCATTTCTACATCCCCCCTTCAAAAAAGGTCATTTTAATCAAGCTTTCATGTTGTTTGTTCTCTTCACAGATTTTTGATCATTTTGTCCTGAGAATCTCTGACACACATAAGAAAGTGAAACAGAAGGCGCTGGAGGTGCTGGCAGAAATCATAGGACTCCTGAAGGATGCCCTGAACCCGGTGATGGTCCGTTTGGTTGAAGGGATAACAAAGAACCTAAACTCAAAGGATCCCGGGGTTCATGCCGCAGCTCTGAAGGCACTGGACCAATCTGTCACTCACTTGGGTAAGGCTGAGCCCTGGCATGGACTCTCCTCACCTGTGTCTCTCTCTCTCCGGCACAAGAGAACGCTGAGTGCCTTGGTAGCTGCTGTTGTCTGTGGAACGCTCCAGCTGACACCCACCAGAAGCTGTGGAGGTGCACTCCTTATGCACCATCCCCAACAGGCTGGAATGTGCAGCAGCATTTCCCAACAGTCCCTGGCACCCATGGCTCTGTACTGCTGGTCTGAAGAGAAAGTCCTGGAAAACAGCTTTGCTGCAATTCAGAGGCAAAGGGGTTTTGGAGTTTGCTTGGGCCCTGTCTGACTTGCCAAATGAACAGCTTTGGTGTTGGCATGAAGGGACACCGGCCCATCAGAGCTTCTGCAGAGCAGCCACCTGGGAGGCTCTACATTATAGGCAGTAGCTGCCTGTTTTCCACCTTTCTTCTGTGTCTTCTTTTTTCAATGGGGAACTTAGGATTCATCAAGTTCATTTCTTTATAACAAATGGGTCTAAATCCATCTGTCAATGATGCCTTGTTCCACATGTTGTTTTGCATGGGGCAAGATGGCAATGGCAAATACCGACAGAGGCAAGGGCTGCTGAAAATTCCTTTGCCACACAGATTGAAGTCAGCTCTGAAAATGCCACACTGGGGGAATATGCCTGAAAAATGGAGTGTTGAAGAGGCAGGTCTTCAAGGGCAGTTTCCACTCTCTCCACCTCAGCTGCTCTGTGAAGTCATGAACTGCCTGAGTCAGTGCTTTTCTGTGTCCCAAATATGAGCTTCTTCCTTTTTGCTCTGGGGTGCAGAACCTTTTCACTGCTTCCATGTGACTGAACTCTGGAGGTCCCTGATGCAAAATGTTTTAACATAGCTCTTGGTAGAGCAGACAACTCTGGATTTGCAAAAGTGAAAGGAGAGCTTTTCTTTTGGAATTTTAAACCCCACCAAGTAGGCTGGAAGGAAAGAAGAAAAGGATTCAAAAATCAGCAGAAATGGACTTTATTGTATAAAATGGGGTTGCCCCTGCCCTTTCGCTCTCCACTGTCCTTTCTCCTATGACCTCAGAAGAGTGAGCAGAAACGTGTGTTTCACTTGTAGATGAAGTATCACTGATGAAAGAGCTCAGCCACCAATGGAGCCAACTGAGTGGCGAAGCTCTGCTGGCTGTCACGGAGCGTATCACAGGTACGGCCTCCCCGTCTAAGGCAAGAGGTCTCCGAGGGAGTACTTACAGGGAATGCCTGAGAACAGACAGTAGAGTAGCTCCTCCACATCAGGAGGTGCTGAGCTCTCGCGGGGGCTCTTCTCAATTTCCAATGGGACCAATGTCTTTAATTGCATTTCAACTCAAATGAAGTCCCATTTTTAAATGGGTACCCTACCCCTTTTCTTGCTTAGCAGAAGTGTAGTCTAATACTGCCCTTTGCTGTGTGCCACAGAGCAAAGGGAAGAGCCAGATTAGACATTTGGCCCTTGACATCAAAGTTACAAAAACGGAATCATTGCTTTTATTAGAAATCTCTCAATTGCCTCCCTAGGGTGCATTTCCAAATCTTCCATGTGGGTTTAGACAACTTGGTAATGGAAATAGATGGCAATTTGATGTTTCACTCCATGTTCATGCAGAAAGAAATTGTGCAATAATTTAGTAAGGGTACAAAGTCTGCCACAGGTACAAGACTGTGGTTGGAGAAATTAGTCCTGAGGTGTTGGTGGTTGTGTTTCAAGGATGATCAGCTGCTTTGCCCATTTCTGGGTCATGGGGCTGTGTGTGCTGTTTCACTGATCTTGGCCAGAGAGGCTTCCAAGAAGCAAGAGCAGAGGTAGATCCCTGTTTGCATGGAGGCTGGTGGGTAAGAAGCTGTGTCTCTCTCCCGGCAGTGCTTGTGGAATGGGTTCACTTGAGGAGCCCTGAAGTGGTCCAGCGCTACGCCCTGCCCGTGCTCCAGTCCTGCCTGGAGAACAAGGCGCTGCCTGTGCGAAGCGCCAACATCTCCACTGTGGTCACCAAGCTGGCCTGTGCCATCTGCGAGGTGATGGGCAGCCAGATCATTAAGTGGGCTGACAGCACACCTCCACACGTGCAGGAAAACCTCAACAGCCTTTTGGGCTGGTGAAGGTTTGATGTTCTCCAGAAAGCAGACAAATTTCTGAGTTGGACACCGCCGGATGTGACTTTTTAGCTACGACTGTTTAGAATCTTCCAAGGCATCTGTCCCATGAAATATGCAGCTTCAGATGCTTTAGGTTTGCATTCCAGGCTCTGTTAAACTTTGTGTCTCCACAGATACGACTGACTACAGTCTTTCCAAGAAGTTTTCTCTGGACATTTCCGATATTCTATTACCAGGAAAGTCCTTGCCTCCAGTCCAGAAGAGCTCTTTCCTCCAAGATCAGGAAGAAGGTGCTGACTGTCCAAAGAATGTTTCAAGAATAGGATTTAGGCTTTAGGATTATCAAGAACAGGATTCATCAAGAATAGGATTCATCCAGAATAGGATTCATCAAGAATAGGATTCATCAAGAAGAGGATTCATCAAGAATAGGATTCATCAAGAATAGGAGTTAGGATTTGGAATAGGTTTAGGCTTCATAGTTACAGATGTATCTGTGTTCTGATAGTTTTGAATAAATGTGTTTTATTATATATTTAAATGTTGATGATGTATTTTAATTGTATATAGTTTATTTTGATGATTTTAAAAAACTAAAAAAATAAATAAAATTTAAATAAACCAAAGGAGAATGTGAGACCAGGATCTCCTAGCCTAGATATTATGGGAGTGCAGCCCACTCCATTTGGCAGTGTCTCACCATATCCTTTCCTCACTGGGCCTCTCCTCTTCCTCTTTTGCCATGTTTTCTTTGTGTCATTTGTGCTGCTGTTTTTAACTTGTCATGACAGCAAGGCCACACATTGACATGTTTGGGGAACAATGGATCCAAAAGATCCTGTATGGTCAAAAGTTTTCTACCTAGATTAGTTCTGTGCTCACCTCCTGCTCACTGCTCTGCAAGTGTGGCTGCATACCCAGAGCCGCGCCCACTCCCAGATGTGCTCCCGGGACACTCGCTTGATGGCCACCTGCAGGCCAAGGCCAGCGGCGGGCTCAGCTCGCCCCGCTCCGACCCGGCCCCGTCTCTTACCGGAGCGCCGTCGACGAGCCGGGTCCCGGAGTAAACGCTGCCGCAGCCGCCGCTGCCCAGCACCGGGCCTTCCCGGCAGAGCTGCTCCAGGGGAGGCTTCTCTGCCCGTGCGGCCGGCACCGCGCTCTCGCCATTCTGCCCGGGGCACCCGAACGCCCCGGCCGCTGCTGCTTGCCGAACCGCCCCGGGCTGCGGCGGCTCGGGGCCGGCGGCCGAGCTGGCGAGCGGCGCAGCTCGGAGCGGGGAAGGCGCCGGGGACAGGGCGGGAGCCGGGCGGCAGCGAGGCGGCTGCGGGCGGAGCCGCGGGTGGGGCCGGGGCCGGCCCAGAGCCCGCGCCAGGCGGAGCGAAAAGACCGTGCTGCTCCGGCAGCAGCGGAGCGAGCGGCGCCTCCAGCCGTGCCGCAGCCAGGACGGAGAGGGCCCGGCGGAGGCGGAACCTCAGCGGGCCGGGCACGGGGCGGCCCCGCCGAGGGGCGCCTTGCGGGACGCGGCATGAGGCGGGCTGGGAGAGGCGGAACACGGACGGAACGGCACAGCACAGCAGGGGAGTGAAGGGGGGGATGTGAGAGGGAAAAGGGGACGGAGAGCGACCATAAAGTCGAGCGGAAAACCGATCGAGGGACGCTGCTGCTGCTGCTGCTGCCGCCTCCGCGAATCCAACGGAGGAGCCGCCGCGCGCCCCGCGGAACGAAAGAAATTGACAAAGAAATAAACACCTGTGAAAGAAATAACAGAATAAATCAATGCAGAAATGAATAAAAGTGTAGCATGTAGCTTTCTTCCTCCTTGGGTGAGATGAGGCATTTCCCTGAGAAGAATTCCCTGTCCTGATGGTTGTGCCAGGGTGGACTGGAGTGGAGCACTTAATTTTCAAGTAGAAAAGGGAAATCGTGTCAGTAATGTCATCTCTTTTCATCCTCTGTTGAGACAGTTGCAGGCTGCCAAAAGACAGAGTCTGCATTGTTGAACTCAGTCCCAAGCTTCTTCTTCTGCCAGGGGATGAGAAGTATCCCAGCATCATGGAGTCATGGCATGGTTTGGCTTGGAAGGGAGCTGAAAGATCACATCGTTGCAACCTCCTTGCTGTGGCTGGGGACCCCTTGCACTAGGTTGGCTTATCTAGAGTTCCATCCAGCCTGGCCTTGAACACTGTCAGGGATGGGGCATCCGCACCTGCTCTGGGCAACCTGTTCCAGGAGAGTCTTTTTTCTGAATCCCTCATCTAAACCTATTCTCTTTCCAATTGGATCCATTCTCCCGTGCCCTGTCTCTTCCTGCCCTTGTACAAGTCCCTGTCCAGCTTTCCTGTAGGTTGCCATCAGTGGAAGGCCACAGTTTGGGCAAGCCTAAGCCTCGGTCTCTTTTCCAGGCTGAAGAGGCTGAGCTGTCTCAGCCTTTCCTTGCAGGAGACGTGCTCCAGCCTTCCCAGCATCTCGGTGTTCCTCCTCGGCACCTGCTCCAGCCCATCCATGTACTTGCCATCTGTGCTGGGGATCCCAGCAGAGCCGGATGAAGCGCTGCAGGTGGAATGTCAGTGGTGTGGAGGGGCAGAATCACTGTCCTCCACCTTCTGGCTGTGCTGGTTCTGATGCAGCCCAGGATAGGGTTTGCAAATATCAGACAACTCCTGGGGAATCTTTTTGCAGTTTTGTGCCCCAGCCCCAACACTTTCAGGCATGTGGCTGTGACAGCAGAGCATCCAGTTCCCCCAGAAAGGCCTTACTGGCAATGCAGGGTGAGAATACACAAAGTTTGTCTTAAAATTCCAGTGTTTTTTAGGGAACCTTGAAAAAGGTAGAATAGACTGTATTTTTTATGACAGTCTTGTATCC
The DNA here is from genome assembly GCF_017590135.1 of Pyrgilauda ruficollis. Lineage (NCBI taxonomy): Eukaryota > Metazoa > Chordata > Aves > Passeriformes > Passeridae > Pyrgilauda > Pyrgilauda ruficollis. The sequence continues at coordinate 21,921 of NW_024531377.1, forward strand.
TGTGGGCTCATATATTTTTGTGACTTTACTGAGACTGCATTGCTACAGCCACATTGATTTTCATGGAAAATAATTTCTTAGCTGTATTCCTGTAATTGGGCCAAGAAGGACCAAATGTTCCTTTGAAACCATCTTTTCATTCAGATGTAGATTTTCATGCTCTTCTGCATCTGAGTTTTAGACTAACCATACAGATGTACAATCAAGGACTGCTGAAGGTATAATGTCCTTCTCAATCATTTTCAGATTTGCATTTCCACAGGTTCAGTCTTATTTGATACTAGGACTTGCAATTCCCATTTGTTTTGGTGGGAATCCGGAATTTCTGGCCTGGCACAGTTCCATTCCCTGAAGGCCCTGCTAAGCAGTTATAAACATATACTGAATTTGTTGTATGACTCTAATGTCCATCTTCTGTCTACAGCATCACTTTGCTTTCACAGTCTTGATAAGTTTATAAAATCAGAACTTGGAAAGAGCATGAAATAGTTCTGCTTTGGGTCCTTGCATTATCATCATATTTGAAGAACTTTGCAGGACAATCATCTCTCTTGCCAGTATAAAGGCTGTTTTATTATAGTTACAGCATGGGTTAGTGCTTTTTTAAAAGCACTGTTGCCAACAGTAAATGGTTTGAAGTTTTACAACCATTATCCTATTAAGTACATGTGCAAATTTGCTGAAGTTCCTTTTGTATAATTTTGGTTACAGAAAGTTCCTTACCACTTCCAACTTTTTTTTTCCCTTTCTCTGCTCATTAATTTTCACCTCTATTCCTAAATATCTGCCATGTATTACAGTACTTCTGACAGAATTCACTTCACCTGATTCTAAGGTTTAGGTAGTTCTTTTTCTGTAATACAGAAATACATTAATTCCTTTGAAATACAGGAGAAATACAGAAATTCTTTTGAAATACAGGACAAAGAAGGTCCTTAGGCTGACTACATGTAGCAGTACACAGCTCCAGCAGAGAACACAAGCACCATAAGGAAGATTTCTGGGATTGTTGTCCTAGGAAGAGCAGAAAAGCTCATGTGTGCACAGTCCAAGCCTCAGGGATCTCCAGACACATGGATCATGGGAACACCTGGTTATGTAGAGGTGCTGTATGTGTCTTTCCCTGTTTATATGTTGGACTCAGTTCCTACTGGTTAATATATGATCAGCCATGTTTCTCACCCTTTGGATCAATATTAAATATTTAATATTAATGTTCAATATCTCTTCTGAACATCTGCAAAGGCATTTAGTACAGCTGTTGTGCAGAGTGACATTTTTCTCCACACTGTGTCTCCCACAGAAGAAGAATTTTTTTTTGCAGGGGAAATATTACTGCCTCAAAATTCCCCATTTTCATTTGCAAGTCACGTCCATTTGCAATTCACACAGGTGCCCAGGGTGGGCTTAGGATCCAGCAGCTGTTCTTTTAGGCACTACAGCTGGATGTGCAGCTTTCCTTTCTCGCCCTGGGCGAGGAGGGAACTGAAGGGTTCATGAACTGCCTGAACCCTTGCCCTCCGACAATCTTCTGTAGAGAAGGCAAGCAGAAAAACAAGTGAAAAAAAGTGCTTTTCCACCAGGGGTTCCTTGTGAGCAGGCAGAGCCAGCAGCGTGCAGTGACAAGCAGCCTGCAAAGATCCTGCTCCACCAAGCGTCTGCAATTGGGTCTGCAGAAAAGACTGGGAAAGATGAAGAGGTTTTGCTGTAATCCCCCCTGCCCGTGACTGCAAAGGGATCGTGTCTTTCCCCGTCCCGGTTCAGGTGGCACGGGAACAAACTGCCTCAAGGTACAAAAGGAAAATTACTTGAAACATTTGGCTACAGCGCTGGATGGTGTTCTGAGGAGAAAGATGATGATATATTGTCGTAATGGGAATATGTCACCTACACACACCCCTCAAAAAACGCAACTGGAGCACCAATAAAGCTTGGCAATTTCAGGTTTTTCTTCTAAATCTTTCGTCACTCCCATGATGGGGCACAAAATATTTTTTTTTATGATATACCATAACATTGCTATGTCTTTCATTGTTATATGCTAAAAGGTAGAACAGATGTTTGAAAACAAAACCTCTCAAAAAATGTCAGTGATTAAGATTTTAGGAAATATTTAAAATGTAAAAGCACTATCAAAGTGTCTTCTTCTAATATTGAAGATCTTCCCCAGGAGAAAACAGTTATTGCAGACAGTGCAATATGTTCTCCATCCTCACACTGGGGAGGTTTTACACACACTCCCCAAAACAGCTTTCATGCCACAAGAGACAGGAACTGTGTCTCTGAAAAGGTTTTCTTGAGCTATGGTAAATATAATTTAAGCAAACTTTCATTAGCAGTGGTAAGGAACTTTCTGTAAGCAAAATTTATGCAAAAGGAACTTCAGAAAATTTGCACATGTACTTAATAGGATAAATCAATGTGGTTTTTTTATCAGACATCACCATGAATTGGAATTAAAATGTACTATTTAAGCAAAATTTTCATTTTAGCATAGGCTTGTTTGTATTAAAATGAGCTGTTTCAAAATCAAATGCACAAAATCTTCAGCATGTAAATAAGCTGAAGCTATCACTGGTCAAGATCTGTTGCTGAAAGGCCTCTGAATGACATTTCCACCACCTTGTGCAGCAGCAGATAAAGCTGGAACACACAAAACCAGAGCAGCAGTAGCATCTCCCAGTGCACGGGATGAGCAGTGACATTGTGCCCCCCTTCACGCATTGTAAAACACCTCCTGCAAACTCCTGCAGACTGGAATCCTCACTCCAACGCTGACCAGGGCCGGGGGAGCTGGAAGAGCAGCTCTTCCCACTCTGGAGTTTGCTTTTTCCACCTGAAGATGTGCAGGCAGTTCAACAGTTGTTTTCAAAAACTTACTGAGCACATTCCCACATCGACATTCCCATCTCCTTGCCACTGGACTGGCAGGGAGCTGTACGTTGGTGACTCCTTGCAGAAGGAGGTTGGCCTGAGTGCTGTCATCACCCCACTCAGAGGTGCTTCCTTAGTCTGAAGCTAAACCTTGGCTTTGAGCAGGAAAAGGAAAAGGAAAAGGAAACCCAAGTAACCTGACTGTGGTGAGAATTGGTAACAGTTTAGTTAATCAGAAAATCATATTATTTTTGTTGAAGACGTTTTCATATTAGAGAGGAAATTTTGTCACGCCTTTCTCGTGGTTACAAAGAAAAGGTGGCAGGAAACCCTGTTCTGCCAGTGAAATCTGTTTAAAAAGCTCAGATACACGTCAAAATCCCAAAAAATATCTGTAATTGAGGCCCAGTGAATGAGTGAGAGCCACGCTGTGTATGGCAGCGTGTCCAAATGACAAAAATCCAAAACTTTCTTGTGAAAAATGCGTATTTTATGATTGCCTTTTCGCAAATATTAAAATGAATATTGTATGTGTTATGTTAGAAAGTTGTGCTGTATTAATTTTCTTAAGTAGTGTGTTAAATATAATTTTAGATTATAACATAATAGAAACTATGCTATGTAAGATACGCTTTTTTAAAAGAGGACTCACACCAAGATAGCAGCCACAGGACACCTAAATCTTTCAGAGAAAAAGAATTTATTGCTCTCTTAATGAGTTCTTCCCGCCTCACTCAGCCCTGAAGGTGCTGTTAGGATTCAGAGGAAGAAGCTGACACTGACCAGACAGAATCCTTTGTTTGAATTGAATTTATGCATCATGTATGAGGTGTATGAATATGCAACAGGCTATTGCTTTTAAGGGTTAATCCTCTGTTAGCATGTGTCCTTTTTTGTGGGTCCTTTTGCAGGCTTATTTTGCCCAGAAAAGGTACCCAGACTGTCCGTAACTCTTTGTTTTTTATTGTCTCATATTGTCCTAATCCAAATTGCTCAAATTTTTATTACTCCAATTATATTACTATTTTTACAACCATTGTATTACGATTAAACTCTTAACATTTTAAAAACAAGGCGTTTTTCACATTTCTTATGGAAGGAAATAACTGCTGGCACCTGCGGAGCATCTGCCACGGTCAAGGGGTTCCTGTGGAGCTTTTCCGCCCTCTGGAGATGGAGATCGCCGCGGGAATGACGGCGGGGGCCTCAGCGGGGCGTGGCCGGGCAGAGGGGCGTGGCCTGATTGGCGTGGCCGGAATGAAGGGCGTGGCCCCGACGCGATGGGCGTGGTCCGGGAATGAAGGGGCGTGGCCTGGCTGGAGGGGCGGGGCCGCGGTTCCGGTGCGCGGCGGCCGCGGTGTCGGGGTCGGGATCGGGATGAATGAGGCGGAGGGGCTGCGGCAGCGGCGGCCGCTCCGCCCGCAGGTCATCACCGGGGACAGCCCGGCGCAGGAGGCCAAGGAGGGCAGGTGGGGGCCCGGCGGGGCGCCCGCCGTGACACTGCGGCTGCGGGGCCGAGGCTGGGCCCGGCCGCGGGCAGCGCTGCCCGGGAGGGCCCCGTGAGGGCACCGACAGCGCCCGCACGGCGCGGCCGGGCCGCGGGAGCGGCGGGGCGGGGGCGGGGGGGCCGGGGGGGGGGGAGGAGGGGCGGGGGAAACCCGCCGGTGACCGACGTCCCCCTCGCGCAGTTCGAGTACGGCGGCGAGGGCTCCGACCCGGCGGACGTGGCCATCCAGCTGACCTTCCTGCGCCTCATGGCCACCGAGGCGGCCCAGAACGCGGCCGGGCCGCGGGAGCGGCGGGTCGGGCTCGGAGTGCCCGGGGAGCGGCTGGAGGGGCTGGGGGGATGCCCCGGGGCCGGGCACTGGCGGCACCGGAGCGGAGCCGCGGTTTGCCGGCTTGGCTGGGGCTGGGCACCCGCGGGTGTCAGCCCGGCGGTACCCCTGTGCCCCGGCTCCTCCTGGAGGGCGCTGACGGTGAGGAGGGGCTGGCACGGCGCCTCACCTGTTCTGCCGACCTGCAGGAACAGCTCTTAACAACAAAAAAATCGGTTTGGTTTTCCCCTGTGTTCTCCTCTCTTCCTCTCTCCCTTCCCTTCTCTCCCTTCCCTTCTCTTCCTCTCCTCTCCTCTCCTCTCCTCTCCTCTCCTCTCCTCTCTTCCCTCTCTTCCCCTCCTCTCCTGTTTATCTTTTCCCAGGCAAGAAGTAACAGTTATCCCAGTGTGGCTTGTGCAGGTTTATTGTGCGTGTGATTAAGTCCTGTGTAATTGTGGTTAGTGTGTCCATGTCTTGGTAATAGTTTAAAGAGTAATCTACACGTGTCTGACCTAATAAACAGTCTGTTTGTGGCTAAGTTAAAAAAAGATTCTGTTTACAATTTTCTGTTTAGGAATTTTACAGAAAAATCACTTCATTGTGACTAAAGGCAGTAGCTGTAATAAGGAAGTGCTAGTGTTTACTTTGCCTTTCATTGCATAAGGTAGCTGATGACTTGTAATACTTTTGTTCACCATCTGTTATAGCTCTTCTGATCTGAGTACTTTGCAGATTCTTATCTCTGCCCTTCAGGGTCATGACAATGAAAGACTGATGGCTTGCACTGGTCCCTGGTTTTGGAGGAGAGCATCAGCATCACTGAGCTTGAGAGACTGCTCCTCCTGCCGTCAGCCTCTCTTGGTGTTTAAATCAGTTATATTATATTATCAGATATTATCAGAATATCAGCCTCTCTTGGTGTTTAAATCAGTTGAATTTCCAGGGCTCTGTCACTGACCCAGAGTATTGGCTGGGGCTGCTCTGTGCGACAACAGCGGAGGAAATTCCTGGGCCTGGCGTTTTTCTGGCTGGTAGCCATGGCAGAAACTCCTGAGGACAGATGCTTTTCTCTCCTGCCCAGCAGCTCTTCTGCCAGGGGGATGAGGCTGCCTGGCTCCTGGCTGTGGTGACCCATAGTAGCATCCTGCCAGTTTGCTGTTGTCTTCAAGAGCTGGTTTAATGGCTTGGCTTTTTAGTTCGTAGTAACAGCTAAATTGCTGTAATTGTAGCTGGAGTCCTGGTAGGTTGCTTTATTGAGATTTGTGGCTGCAGGCCATGTAGGATTAATCACAGAGACACAATTGACTACGGTTTTCTGTTTCATGGTTGGTGAAACTCTGCCTCGGTGATTCTCTGATTCTCTCCAGTGACTGACAGTTGTCACTATTCAATATTGTGTAGATTAAGAAGGATTCTGAGTAGATGATTTTTTAGTTTTGGGGTTTTTTTTTTTTGGTAAAGCTTTTGGGTTTTATTTAAATTCTTGTGGTTTCAGCAGTGTCTAAACTAGGTCTTGCAATTTGCAGGCTTGAAGTGTGAGTTTGCTTGTCACCTTATTCTTCCTGCCTTTTTTCTTTATTGTGAGTTCCTTGCAAGTTTGCTTGAGGATCAGAAATATGGCCCTTACTTAAGTCATGCTTTTAGGAGCTTTAATTAGGTTGGCTTTTGCAGATGAGTTCTCATTCTGTTCCTGTTCATTCCCAGCTCCTTTTGTGTGAGCTCTTTCTCAGCTGTCACAGAGGTGCTCAGGTGTCTGCTGACAGTACTTTTAATCTTATATTGTTGAGCTTCCATCTCTTGAAGGACAGTGGACAGACCAGGCCAAAGGCTGAAGTCTTTCTGTAAACTTGAGGACTGCCTTTTATCCACACACCCTGCTCCCAATTCCATATGCCAGGGGACACAAGACTGGGAGGTTTTTGCTTCCTCAAGACATGTTAAAATAGGAAGTGCTTAAATCCTAATGCCTAGTTCTGTCCTTGCTGTTCTCACTGATAATCCCAAAGGTTACCTTGATGCTGACACCAGTACAAGTGCATGTGTGTAGCTGCCCACTTGGGATTTCTGTGCTCTGGGAAGTGGTTCATATTTCCTACTGTCTGGATGGTTGACTAATGAAGGACAAAAGAGTGGAAGTGGTGCAGGGATTAGTGCAGCACCACCAGGCACTGTTTGTCTTTATTTGACTGATCCTGTAAGGAGCCTGGCTGGCTGGGCCAGTGAATGGTTCAGAAAAGCTAAAATTAGACGTGCTGCTTTTCCAGTTCAAAGCTAGGATTTGTTGAGCTTGGCTCTCTGCTTTTCTCTGTAAATGCCTGATTGATTCCTCTAAAACTTGTAGAGAGCAAAATATGGTTTTCTCCCATGGAATAAATTTTTACTTATTTTATTGTGTGTTTTTAATGAGTAAAGAGAAAATACTTAATTTCTTTTGTGTTCTGGCATTTGAGTTTCAAACCAGTGCTCAGTGAGTCAAGCAGCCACTCATTTAGCTTCCTCTGTGTTTGTTGTTTTAATGGAAGTTTTTATTAAAAACTTGTGCTGGATAGAAACCATTGCCAAAACTGAAGATCAAGTTTAAAAAAAACCCAGCCAAAAAACCCCGTGTTTCTCAGGTGGTTTGTTTTGTTTTGGCTTATTTTTTGTTTGTTTGTTTCTATTTTAGTCAGCTGTAACTTGTAGCATGAATGAAACCATCACATACTGGCATAATTACTGGCATAATTACTTTTATGCCAGTATCCTGAGACCTTCCTCTTATCCTAATATATTCAAAATGGACCTTGAAGGTGAGGATGGTGGCTGTGCAGCAGTGTTACTGTTTCCTTTTCTGAAGAAAAGAGGCTGCTACAGATATTTTGAGGACTCTTGTATCTGAAAATGATGTTAATCCTATTTCTTGTTTGGTTTTGGCAGTACTTACAGCAGCAAGGTGTTCCGTGTCACCTTCCTGACTTTGGCTGTGTCTGTGGCTGTGCCACTGCTTGGAGTGACTGTTCTCCTGGATTGTCCTGTAGACCCTCAGCCCATAAGGTAAAAGGTTGTTCTGTTTTGAAGGAAATGTTCTGGAAGCCTAACTTCTCCTGTGTGCTCTGTTGTGTTTCAGCAAACAAGAGTTAGCAGTGCCAAGTGGTTCTGTCTGGATTGAGAAATTGGGGTGATTGCAATGTTATCCACACCCAGTCTGTTTCTGAGCCATCTTGTGCAGTTATATGTCCCTGCTGATCGTGGAATGAGCTGAATTACTTTCTTTAATCATTAATCTAGAAAATTATTGTCTGCTACCCAAGCTGTCAGTGCAGCTTGTAATAACACAGGTGCACTCTTGCCTTCTGTGAGACAAGAACTGCATTTTCCCTGAAGGCCAAGTGCTCAAGCTACTGCAACACTTTTTAAAATATGCTTTATGTAAAGCATAAGTCAGGTGTGCAGGAGTTGGCAAACTAGGGGAAAAAATGATCAAATATGTTGCTCAAGAATGTTTGCATTTTGTGCAAAGGATCACATGCTCCTCCTGTTTTGTAGTTTGAAGGAGCCTCCCCTCCTGACGGGTGTTTTAGAGCCCAACACCAAGTTACGGAAAGCTGAACGGCTGTGGGAAAACCAGCTGCTTGGACCAGAGTCCATTGTCAATATTGGGGGTAAGCACTGACAACACCAGCTTCTAAAGAAGGCTCTTTAAACGTTGTTCCATTGGTAAGAGTTTGTTCAGCAGCAGACCTCTTAGATAACAAGCTCTGGGAGTTATTTCCAATGTGCAGGTTTTCTAAAAGTAATTGTGTTATGCAGAAAAACTTAGGTTCTCTATACTGTTTTTCTCCTCTTTCATGAATTTGAAATAAATCTTGTTGTCACATTAAAAATCCCTCTCTTTCAGGACTGAGACCATCAGCAGTGTAGTCAGGGGCTACTTTCATTTGGAGGAAGTGGTCCAATTTTTCATTTGGCTAGCTCTTTACTGGGAATTAATATTTAGAAGCTACTGCCTGCTCTTTTAAAGCTCATTGCTGCTGAGTGAGCTGAATTTTGTGGTGTTGATCTGTGCTTTTATGACAGAAAACAAATCTCGAATTGATAAATAGCTTATTTACATTTTAATGAGGTTGCACAATATCATATATCCCATATTCATAACTCCCTCACATTCCATATTAATAACTCTGAAAGCTTGGATTCTTGCAAGAAATCTAACCAACACAGGTGCCATCCTGCACTTTGCTCTCGTAGCAGGTGGGTTCTTCCCAAGTCACAAACCCATGCCACCTCTGAGCAATTTCTTCATGAGTTCCCTGTGCTTCTCATGCCATGAGATTCTCATAGTGGGAGCCCAGCATTGTGCAGGAGCTGTTTCTTGTGTCTCCTGAAGGAGGGGTAAGGCTGGGAGCTACTCTTAACCCTTACTGAAAGATCCTTCAGTGCCAGAGGTGCTCAGTAGGTGCCATATAATTTATTTTCCTTCTACTTTATCTTCTAATTTATTAGTAAAATATTTGTAAGAAATTGCCTGGTAAGAAGCTACTGTAAATTCTTTCCTCAGATTACTCTTTTTTACCCGTATCTGTTAACAATGTGCTAAAGGGCTTACCTGAAGTTATTGATTTTTTTATGTTGCCTGGTTTCATCAGTCTTGTTGGAAACTCTTTATGGAAAACTTCCTGCTAGGGACAGCTGACTTATGAGTGAAATAATCAACCTGACTGGGAATAAGTTTCCTGTGAATAAATGTTGAAGTCTCCTTTGCTAGTAGAAGGATGTTTACCAGTGTTGTTTTGTGATGAACCTAATCACACAAGTTGTTTTTGCAGATGTTCTGTTTACTGGGACAGCTGATGGGAAGATTATCAAAATTGAAGATGGGGAAATACAAACAATAGCCAGAATTGGCCACGGTCCTTGTGGTGAGTGACAGCTCCTGAGCACAGTGTGTTTGAAAATGTCTGGGTCAAGGCCATGTGTTGGTTAAACTGTGTTCAGTCTGGATTGCAGGTGCACATCTTGCTCTGCAGAAATTTGTAGCAGAAATATTAATGTATCAGTGCAGTATGAGTGAAAATATTGGAACATTGGAAGGATGAGTAGAACAGAGGGCCAAAATAATGGAAATGGGTAGTCTTGATAGCAAAGCACACTGTTTCCAGTTGTAAAATTTAAGAATGCAAGGAGGTTTTGTGTCATGACTACCAGGCCTTCACCGTGGATGATGTGCAGGTGGAAAATTCTGCATCTTAACATTGGAAGGAAGACAAGAGTGAAGTGCACCACAATAACATTCCTTTTCCCGTTAGTCCATCCAGAAAAAGCATCTATCTTAAGAAAAAAATGGGCAGTGACCTGGTCTGATATTTATGAAAGCTGAAGTTAGCAAGTTTCTGAGCTGAAGGGCCACCTCATAAAAATTGAGGACTTCTGAACAAGTGTGAGTGAAGGAACTTGAGCTAATTTGTGAGTGGGAAAGTGTTTTGGCTTAAAACAATTCTACAGACAGGACACTCCAAAATGAGTTATCTCTCCTTGTATTTTTCACCCTTCCTTTTTCACCAATAAGGAGAGATGAACATGAGAAGATGTAAGTGAAAAAATAGCAGTTCACTAAAAAATAAAACAGCAACAACCAAGATAACAGTAATAACCACTAGATACAAATGTGCTGAATCTTGTTGACAAAGAAAAATCAACACAGCAACCAAGCATTCATGATCACAGAACCCCCTCATCTACCAAACAACAGCCACCAGGAAACAAGGACAAAACAGAAGAATGCTGTCCAAAACCAGTCAAATGCTGCTGATCCATGTGCTCCACACCATCTGAGAGGAGCTCTCCTGACAGTGGCAGCTGGAACTGGGTCAGTGGCTGGGACTGCTGGAGAGAGGGGATGGTGCTGGTGGAGCTGTCCTGGGTGGCAGCAGCAAAAAAAGGTCTGAAGGAAACGTCCTCCCTGGCCCAGAAATGGGGCTGCCCCTGGCAACAGCAGCCAGAAGGATGTTACAGAATCCTCCAAAGCCTGGAGGTAAACAAACCTGCCAGGCTGCCTTGCACTGCCTTGACTCAGAGAACCTGCCCCAGATAACTTTCTTGGCAGCCTGGCCAAAAAAAGCTGCAGCCTCTGCTCCCAAGCCCTAGGGAGAACAGAGGAGCTCTGTGTGCTTGTTCCTTCTCTTTTAAAGGGACCCCAGGTCACCTGCCTCTATGAGCCTGGGCTAAAACACCCCAGTTCTTCTTCCAGCTCCTGGGTTCTAAAGGATCAGTGATCATCTTGGGCAGGTTGGTATAGGGAAGATATGAATACACATTTTTTGGGTTACCCAGGACAGGACAGCAACTTACTTAGAGATTTTTGAATATAAATATCACCTTCCCCATCTACGGAATTTTGCCTTGCAGTTTTTCATACCTATTTCCCTTCCTGTGTTTGTAAGCACAGTGGGAGTTGTAGCTGCACTTGCTTTAGCAGAGATCCAGCATTGGTCATTGTATTTTTGTTTTCTCACTGCTAAATTGCAGTTATTTCTTGTGGAATTCTGCACCTCTTTCTCAAAAATTATTTGCTTCAACTGAGTGAGGAAAACTGGTAGCAACTTATTTATAACAGAACCATCTCTGTGAGGAGCTTAATGTCCATCTCAGCAGTGCCTGGGCAGTCTGAGAAGCCTGGCTAGTGGTTGTTGGGACTGATGGGAGTTTTGTTTGTGGCTATGATACAGAAGCTCACCTGGTGTCCTGCAGCCCTGTGCTGATTGCCAGTTAGAAATTAATGTCAGGAACTTTTGCTGTCCCTATTAGCTCTCATTAATATGTCCATAATTTATTCTATGTAATCTTATGTGGATGCTCACATGATTAAACTCTGGGCTGACTTGGCAGCACTCTCTTGGCTGCCTGGTAAGTAGAACACCCTTGGTAGGACAGCTGATGGGAAGCTGGATTTAGGCATGAATGTGGGTGGGGGTGGGTGTGAAGAATCACCTTTCTCCTGCTCATTTCCATTGGACTTGAGCAGCTTGGGAGAGGTGAGAAGGATGTGCTGCCCTGGTTCTTTGGAGCCAAAGTGGTAATGGGGAGCCTGGATTTTAGTGCTCCTTGAATTGGGAAGCAGAAAGGCTGTAGCCATCTGCCTTCTGAAAAAATTTCTCTTGCTAAGGTTTTCAGACTGCTGATGTTCTGAAGTTCTTAGCTCTTCAGGGCTCAATTTTCTCCTTGAATTTTTCTAAATTATTCAGGTTTGCAGAATTCCCCTTCCTCCTCATATAGAAGTCTTCAGTGTCTTTGTGTTTAGAATCTAGCTGTTCATGACAATGTTGTACCTTCTCAGAAAAAGAATGGTTTTTTTAAATTAAAAATTGTTTAATTAAAAAAACAGAGCACACACCTCCCCCAAACCTGCAGTAAAACTGATTCTTTCAGAGAAGAAGCATTTTGTTAAATCAAATTTTCTGATTGGATTTTACCCCAGCTTGGGCAGCTGTTAGTTACTACCCTGACAGATTCTATGATTATCTCTAGACTGGTGAAAACACAGCATGGGGATACCTGCTTCACTCCCACCTAGTAAAGTAGGAATAATTTTTAAATGAATTTATGTGCCATATGTATGCCATAGGGTTTTTACAAGCCACAGTTTGATTCAAAGGTCACATGTGCAAGCAAAGGCAAAAAAAAAAAAAAAAAAAAAAACCTTAAATATTTTATTCTCCATTTTTCATCAGCCAGTAATGTCTGACTGCTTCTCAGGAACCAGGACTGCAGCACGTGTAGAATTTTTTTTGGAATGCAAACGTAAATAATAATTGCTTCCCCTTCCTCCTCCTTTTTCTTAGCTTTCGTATCTCAACTGACACCATGACCCCAGAGGGGCATTGAATGTCCCTTTGGTCAGTTTGGGCCAGCTGTCCTGGCTGTGTCCCCTCCCAGGATCTTACCCACCCCCAGCCTGCTGGAGAGGGGAATGTTGGAGAGAGCACTGATGCTGTGCCAGCCCTGCTCAGCAGTAGCCAAAACACCTTTTTAGCTGCCTGTGCAAAGCACAGCACTCTTCATCTCAGCCAGACCCAGCACACCTGTACAGGTACCCTGAATGCCTTGTATTTATTTCTGTTTGGGAAACCATTTTAAAATTGTTTCCTAGGAGGCCGTGAAGATGAGCCAACGTGTGGAAGACCACTTGGCATGCGAGTGGGGCCAAATAACACCCTGTTTGTGGCAGATGCTTATTATGGACTCTATGAAGTTGATCCTGATACAGGTATGACTTTTCTGCTCCAAAGTTTTCTTCCACTGACAGATCTGGGCTTCTTTTGCAGTTTTGCCAGATGCTGCAGGCAAAAAAATGCCTGTCTTTTTTTTGTAAAGTGATTTGAAGCTGTCTGGATGAAATGAGTCATGCAAGAACTTTATATTTATTTCCCTGTAGCAATCACTTCCTCTCTGTGTCTGGCTGTCTGGATCAGAGCTACCAGTGACTTATCTTCTGGCGTTACATGGTTTTTGTTGTTAAAATTGCTATCCTAGGATCCATGAATAGAGCTCTGTTGTAGGTCTTTTGGTTTTCATAAAAGGAAAAGATTGATACATAAAACCATTTGTCATGTTTGCTGTACTTTTGTTTCTGCCTTGATCTCACTGTGGTAGTGAAAAGCTTTTCACTTCACTGTAACCCAAATCTACACAAAGTGAAGAGATGCATTTTGGTGTGGCTGCATTGTGTGTCTTTTTTTTTCTTCTTCTTTTTGTATCCAGGTGAAACAAAGATGCTTGTGTCAACCAAAACACCGATAGAAGGCCAGAAGTTGTCATTTGTAAACGATCTTACAGTGACCAGGGATGGGAGGAAGATCTACTTCACTGACTCCAGCAGTAAATGGCAAAGACGAGACTACTTGTTCCTGCTCATGGAAGGCACAGATGATGGGCGGCAAGTGTCTCCTTCCCAAGGCATTTCACTTGCTGTCAGCTCAGCTGTAGGAGCGGAATTCACCACTTCCTTGATCTTCACATTTTTTCTCTTTATAAACTCACCTTTGCAAACACTGCACTGTGCAGGGGAGGGTGAGGGAATTGTGCGGGTGTTGCTAATGAGACCTGCAGGAAAATAAATGAGATTCCCCTTTTTCCTTCAAGAGGACTGGCATGGAGCTTTGTTTTTAAAGTGAAGGTGTTAGCATTATGTTCAGCCCAAATCCTTCATGAATGCTGCCACTCTCAAGTGCCTTGCTATTTCTCTTGTGTTCACAAACAAATGCTTCCTAGCTATTCTGCCTTCTTAACTTAAACATGGTGCATGTGAGAAAAGATGGAATGTCTGAAGAATGAAACACAGATGCATAAATATTTATCTTCACTCAAAAATGGTGTCTTTTCAGCCTCCTTGAATATGACACAGTGACAAAAGAAGTGAAAGTCTTAATGGTGGGGCTGAGGTTTCCCAATGGTGTGCAGCTCTCTCCTGCAGAAGACTTTGTCCTGGTGCAGGAGACAACCATGGCTAGAATCAGAAGGCAAGTATGACTTTGGAATTATTACTAATCTGTGTAGGGATTGTTTAAATAAATGAATGGAATGACAAAAGAAACCTTACACTTCAGTTATGCCTAGTTAAAAATGACAAAGAAGGTGACCTTCCTCAATATTTAATTTTTTTATTTCACTTTAAACATCTGGGTTGCATAATCTTTCCATCATGGGCTCCTTAAGCACAGTGGAGTAAGCTGACTTTTTTCCTGGGGAGAAGTGTGTGGCAGTGCTGTATTTCCCTGTACCAAATAGGAAATTTTTTTTTTTTTAAATATTGGGACTGTCATTTATTATTTAAACTGATTGAGTTAAGATGTTCTAATCTATTATCTATAATTTTCAGGTATTATGTGTCTGGGCTGATGAAAGGTGGAGCAGATATGTTTGTTGAGAACATGCCTGGTCTTCCAGACAATATCAGGTTAAGCAGCTCTGGAGGATATTGGGTAGCTATGGCAGTTGTGAGACCCAATCCTGGATTTTCTGTGTTGGACTTCTTATCTGAAAAAACATGGATAAAAAGCATGATATTTAAGGTAAAAAAATATTAGAAAGAACTTTTTTTAAAAATATCACCTTTAGTAGAGGAATGGAAGTGATAAATATTTGTTTGTCCTGTTTCTTCCTCTTCACAGGAAGATTTGAAAAAAACATTAGGTGCTGTGGTTAAAAGTGTTGTTGCTTTCCCCTAGTAGAACAGCCTTTATATATTAATAGGTAGTAAAATTTAACATTTGCTTCTTTGAGTAGGAGGTACACATCTCTTAAGTTGCCTTCCATCTTGATCTTAGGAAAGAAAAAGAGACTATCTCTAACCATGCAGCAAGACAGGATCTACATTTGGATATGTGAAGACTTCACCTGAAGTGCCTAAACTGCTTATTGCCAGGTGTCTGAAGAGCATTTGGGAAGTGTGAGCTGTTCCCATGACTGCCCTAGGCACCCTAGGAGACAGTGTGTACGTTGTGGATGGTGTTAGGTGACATTTTGTTCTGGTTCACTTATGCCTGTTTTTTGTGTCACCCCGCTTTAGGATGAGCAAGGATAATGTGTTTTTTTAAGGGCTGAAGAAACAGCATGGTGCTTTTTAAACAATGCAAAGACTTGAAAATACTTCTGTCCTCAAAAAAAAAAAAAAAAAGAGCAAGCAGTGCTTAGGATTTCATTCCAGCTGAACAAGGTCTGTGCTGTCCCTGTCTCTCCTGGTGCAGTGCAGGAGCTCTGAGTGATGCTGTGGGGAGCTTGGCATCAGCTGCACCAGAGCAAGCTGCTGTGGCAGCCTTTCAGCCTGCCTCTGGAGTTGAGTGAGCTTCTGCTGATCCTTTTGTTTCTTCTCAAGTTGGCTTTACAGATATTGATGTGTTAACCCTGTGTAAGAGTGTTCACTCAAAATGTGTCCTTGTGTTCTTAGCTGCTGCTTCTGAGGAGCGTGGAGTGGTCTTTGCCCGTGTAAATGTCTGAGATCGGATTGTGGAGAGCAAAACCTTTTGTTGATTTTCTTTCTTTTTCTTTTCTTCCAGTTGCTGAGTCAGGAAACTGTGACAAAGTTTGTACCCAAATACAGCCTTGTTGTTGAACTCAGTGAGACAGGATCCTACAAAAGAAGCTTCCACGATCCCAATGGAGTGACAGTAGCTTATGTCAGCGAGGCACATGAGCACAACGGGCACCTTTACCTGGGATCCTTCCGCTCTCCCTACATTGGCAGACTTGATCTCCAGCATGTTTAACTGCCCACCATGGTCAAGTCCCACTGTCTGTACTTCTGTAGAGGTGCAAAGGAAGCATGTGCTTGAGGCAGTGTGTGACCAAGTGACAAAAAGTGACAGACAGTCTGTTAAGGTGCAGGAGCACTGTGGCCATAGGAAGAGATACAGTTTGCTGCACCTGTCCTCTGTCTTGGCTGACTGCTCATGCTCTGGAGTTGGCCTGTATTACTATTCGTATCTGAGGACTGTGGTGAGGCATCTTCATTCAGTTCTTTGTTCCTCCAAGGAAATCCATTGATTTTCCTGTGCCCAGCCTTGTTTGGAATCATCTTGAACAGACACCATCATGTCGCCTTTAATGCAACTGTGTCCTCTTACTCTGGAAGGAATTGTGATGGATGAAATTTAATTGTGTGGGATTTGGGTGGAAGAGGGTGGCTTGCATGTGTTAATTTCTGTTTTAGTCCCTCCTGTCCAGGAGTGATTACAGTGCATGTTCTAATGTTATACCATGGTGCTGTGGTAGAGGCAGCAACATCAGGACATGCCTAGGAATCTAGTTATACCATTGGGTTTCTTCAGTTCCAACCTGTGTAAGTAACATCAGACATTGCAATTAACTGTTAATCAACATGCAGAATCAAATTGGATCATTACCTGTCGACCCCTGTGTTTCTTTATAGCATTGAGGTCAGATGTTGAATGAAAATTGCATTTTCTGTGTTATTAAAGGACTACTTCCAATGGGTCTGAAAAGGGTTGTTTGTAGTAGTTTTTCCATGTTTTACCAGGTCCTCAAAGTCTCCTGTTCATTGTCTATGTGACCATTCCAGGGAGAAGAGGCCTACGTGCAGGAATCCTCTTCAACATGCTTTTTATGAAGAACTGGTAAAGATTTTGGGGAAGATTGGTGTCTGAAGGTGGATGTGGACTCAAATGGCACCTGTAAAATCTACTGTTGGTGGATGAGGAAGGCTTTGGTGGCAGTTTTTGGAATGCAATCAAAAACAGTCCAGGGACTTCCTCTCTTAACAGGTGCTCTACTTGGTAAATCTGGAGAATGCTTTGCTGCCAGCTATTGCAAAGGAAAGCCTGTGCTGGTACATTTTGTGACAAAGGAATTCCAGACAATAACTCAAATTTCGTATAGGAGCCAGGAATGAGGGGACTGTGGTGGACTTTGTGCTCACTGGAGGGGAAATGTGCAGCTGAAGGGCAGCGTCGCCTGCAGGGATCATGAGGTGGTGGAGTCCAGCTTCCTTAGGGCAGGGAGGAGGGTGTAGAGCAAACTTGCTGCCCTGGATTCAGGAGGGCAGACTTTGGCACCTTCAGGGATCTGCTTGGTAGAATACCATGGGATAAAGCCCTGGAGAAATGAAGGCCAGAGGAAGCTGGTTGATTTCAGGGATCACCTCCTCCAGGCTCAGGAGTGATGCATCACAATAGAGAGGAAGTTGGGCAAAAATGCCAGGAGGCTTTGTATGGATGAACAGGAAGCTCTTGGACAAGCTGAGACACTAAAAGGAGACCTGTGGAGGGTGGAAGCAGGGGCTGTAGCCTGGCAGGAATACAGAGAGGTTGTCCAAGCAGCCAGGGGTCAGGTTAGAGGAGATAAAGGTAAAGGAGGTTAGAGGAGATAAAGCTCTGAGAGAATTAAATGTGGCCAGGGGCATCAAGGACAACAAGAAAAGCTTCTGCAGGTGTGTGGGTGATAAAAAGGAACATTAGGAAAACTGAGGACCCTCTCTGGAAGGAAAGGGGAGACCTGATTACCTGAGACATGGCAAAGGCTGAGGTGCTCAATGAGTTTTTTGCCCCCTTCTCCACCGGGAAGTGCTCCAGCCACACTGCCTGAGTTGCAGAAAGGGAAGGCAGGGACTGGGAGACTGAAGAATCATCCACTGTAGATCACATTTTAGATCATCTGAGGAACATGAAGATGCGCAGGACCTGTTAAAATGCATCTACAGGTCCTGGGGGAACTGATGGATGAAGTCACTATCCATTGTACTTAGGGAGTTGTGGTAGTCCAGTTAAGCTCCCACCAACTAGAAAAGGGAAAAATAACCCCCATTTTTAAAAAAGGGAAGAAAGGAAGTCCTGGGGCACTGCAGCCTGTCAGTCTTAACTCTGTGCCCAGCAGGAGCAGAGAGATTGGAATATGTTATTCAGAGAAGTTGTGGATGCCCCACACTTGGAAGTGTTCAAGGCCAGGCTGGATGGGGCTCTGAGCAACCCAGTTTGATGGAAAGTGTCCCTGATGATCTTTGAGGCCCCTTCCAACCCAAAGCGTAGTATAATTTTAAATAAGAGGTTTTGCATCTTGAAGAACTAAAGGGGTTGCTTCAGCAGCTGTGTCATTTAGTGCATTGATACTTTGGAATTGAAGTTTTTGCTGCTCTTTCCTTTTCTGCCACTGGGTGACAATCCAACCTAAAGTTACACTATTGCTGCATTTCTTCACCTTCGGAAATGAAAGGGATTTGCTATAAATATATCATGAAAAGCACCAAAAAAGGGGAAGGTGATGCTAAAAATGTCACCTGATTTCAGGGGCCTTCTATTAATGGAGGGCTATGCAAATGAAAGTGACTCTTCCCTGTCAGAGCCTCTGTCACCTTGTTCTGTGTTACTGCCCGGCTGCAGCAGTCCTGTGGCAGATAGCTGGTGGCTGCTGGATCAGGCTGACTTCTTCCTGTACAGGCCAGGGGCTGCTCTTTTTGGGAAAACCCAGTCCAGGGTAGGCTGCTTCAGCACCAGCTAGTTAGCACTGCTCTGCCAGCCCTTGCAGCTGTTTGTCCTCTTCTGGTGGGATATGAAAGTTAAGCTTGATGGGATCTCAAGTTGGGGTTTGAAAAGCAAATCTGCTGTGGTGATTCTTTTTTGCTGCTGCTTTGGCACCCTTGGGGCGAGCACAGCTTTGCCTCTTGGTACACAGTTTTCATTAGTGATTTATTTGCCAAAGTATTTCACCAAGTAACCTTTGGACAGGGTGCAGTTCTCAGATATTTTTTTTTAAGGGTACTGCAGACTGACTGGACTTGTACCCCGTAAGCTCCCTCTGTTTGTACAGGTTGGACAGACAGGCTTTATTCAGTCTGAGAGATTAAATCTCTCTGAAGTCTGTAAAGTCCCAACTGTAGTGGGTGGCACAATGCTAAGCAACAAACTTTGCACGGTGACAGGCTGCTTAACCAGACTGTTGGTGTTCCATTTCTCATAAGAGCCTTTACACTTCGTTTTGGCTGGCTCCCATTCCTGGTGTTGTGCTGGATCCTGGTAATCCATCCATGGTATGCAGAAGTGGGGGGATCTGTAGTAAAACCCAGAGGAAACAGGTTGACTGACACAGAGGTCTCATTATTCAGCATAAGAGGTGCTTAAGAACAGTATTTTTCTAGAAACTATTTTTTTCTGAAACAAATCTCTAATCTTTGATTGGCTTTCAAATGGAAGAGTAAAGCAGCAGCACTAAAATGCCTGTGGAATAAACAAACAGGCGTAAAGTCCTCTTGATGCTCCTGAGGACTGGTTTTACAGGCTCCTTCCACTTCCACAGAGGCTGAGTCTGTGATGTGTTGGTTTCAGATGGATGCTGACACACCTGCCTTGAGCAAGGAGAAACCTGGAACAAGTCAGGCTTGGAAAAAGCCAGCCAGTCTTCTCTTTTGATGATATGAGTGCAGGAACTTGACACCTCTGCAGCTCTGAGGCTGGCTCTTCTCTCGTGTGAGAAATCTTACCGGATGCAGGAGCATTTAGAGAGGTGTCCAAAGGTCTTGTCAGAGCATTATTGTCTCCTGGTGGCAGAAGAAAGGGGCTGTGGTTCCCTAAAAAGGGAGGAAGTCCTCTTTGCATAACTCCCAGAGAAGTTGAGGCTGCTTCCTGTGTCTTACCCAAGTTTCTTTTGGGACAGACTATGGCATATGAGAGAATGCTGCCCTGTCTCCTGAAAGGCCTGGAGAAATTTTTGATTTTATGTAAAGCCCTGCAGTAAAACTATCCAAGGAAAGACACTGAGCTGGAGTACACCACAGCTGCGCATTTAAAAAAAAAGTACTTTGTTTTGCCTTGTTGGTAGAATAGATGTTTCTGCAGGGTACAAGTATCAAGAAGACTTTTTTGAAAGTTTAAAAAGTAACATTTAAAATGTTACTCCACCGTTAGCTGCCCTGTTTCTTGTCTGGAGCAAACTTCTGTATTAGAGCTGCTGGAACATAACCTGTGTGCCCCTGACACTTTTATGCAAAGATTGGTTTCTCAGTGTGAACAGCTGATGAAAGTGATTGCAAAGCCTTTGCATAAATCTGATTCCTTTAAATTTGTGTCTGCTTTGTGCCAGTGAAAACTTTGCAGGTGGGATAATGACCTCTTCTGCTTCTGGTCTGTCTGCTCAGTGATCACAACAGGGATCTGATGATGCTGACACTTGGGCCTTCTCATCTAGCCTGCTTAAAAACAGTGCTGCAAAAGAATGAGCACAGGGGGCAGCTAATTTTTGCTAATATGCTGATTTTTTGAGGCAGGGACTGAAAAATTTAGCAGTAAGTTGTTGTAGTTAGTTATGTGTGGAAGGCTTTTTCCTCGCAGTCAGCAGCTGTCGTGTCTCCTTATCTGTCTGCTGCCAGCTAAACCTTGTGTTGATTCCATGGAGCTGTGACTCCCCCAGCTGTCAGTGGGCTCTGGAAGTCAGGCAGGTTGTGAAACTGGGTGCATCTGCTACAGGCAGAACTCGCAGGTCCTTCATGCAGAGCTGCTGATGCCAAGGGAATGCAAAGTGGGAAGTGTGTCAGTCAGCAATGCTTTATATTTTGGGGGCAGGCACTTTGTTTCCTGTGCAATTTAAAAAGTGGGAGTAGGAGAGGAAATATTTGCAGAGCAGAGCTTTTGAGCAAATACAGAACTCTGTTTGAGGATCACTGGCCACTTTGAAGCTCTGGTAAAACTCAGGTTGTGATTGTCCTACAAGCTGTTAATGTCACTGCTGGGATTGTTCCTCTTTTTCTTCAACATACTGTCAGAAACAAGTTTTCCTTCTCGCCTCATGTCCTAAATCTTTACAAAAAATATTATTGAACTACCATTGTAAGCTGAAATAGATGTCAGAGACCCAGCAAGGTCTGCAGGAGGATGAACTCCTTGGAGTGAATTGGTGAACTGCTAACCTTGGTGTAGACTGTAGCCAAGATGCAGAGGGCAGGGACATTGCCTTTTTGACTGCTGCATGTCCTTGTGATGAAGTGGTATTTAGCTGCAGCTCTTTAGGTCAGCTCTAGCAATGTCCTCCTCTTTAATTACCCCAATCCTTCCTGAGTGAAGTGTTCTGGGATGATACAAAGAGCTCAGCTGACTTTAGCTCTGCTCCTTTCTCTGGTGCTGATGAAAGCTCTGTTACCACAGCTGAGGGGATGATGGGTACTACAATTCCAGTGTGTCTTTCTTCTTGTGAAGCACACTGGAATTCTCTGTCACAGTGAACACTTGGATGCAGCTTTGAACATAAGGCTGATCTGTCTTTCTCAGCAGGAGCTTGTCTGTTTGGAGAGAGAGGTCTGAACAGTCGTGCTGCATTTTCCTTGGGAGAGCAGCAAAGGCCTGTTGGGTTTGTCAGCACACATGGTGCCAAGTTCACCTGGCTTTAACTTTTGTTGCTCTGACAAATGGAGAATTGGCTTGGTGAGGTGACTGAGATGAAGCACTGTGTGTCAGGGGCTTGGGGAGTCGCTCGGGGGACACTGTTGTGTGACACGCTCACTGCCTGCACGCATCTCTGCACAGACCTGAAGTGACAGCATGCTGCCTGCTCACCCTCTTGGTGGCATGTGAGAGGCAAAGGACATCTGTTCCTGAACACCAGGCTGTCCTGCTGGCTGAAGGAAGCAACATGGATCTGCCCAGCCTGTCCTGGCCCAGACTGTCTAGAGCTGACAGCCTGGTTGGAAGCCCTTGGCATTGTGTGAAGTGTGCAGCTGAAGGAGAAGAGGGTTTGAGACCATTCCTAACTCCTCTGAGATGCAAAGAGCAGCTTTTCCTGCCTTCTCTTGCTTTCCTACAAACTTAGCTGTGGCTTGGCTTTCCTGCTTTGTGGACAGCCCAAGCCACCAACGCTTTCTTTCTCCTTGTCTTTGGCACCAGGCTGTTAGTGGTGGCTTGTGTGATGGCTGAATGTAGCATCACATTACATCCTCTTGTGCCCCTTCTGGAGCTTTCTTTAGAGCACTGTTTTTGGGGGTTTTTTGGGTTTTTTTTGGTTTTTTCTTTTTCCCCAGCCAAGACACTCCTGTTCCCAAAGATAAGATTCAGCACAGCTGCCTCTCCGTCACTGGATGCTGAATTTGAGCTGCTGCTGAGCCACCTGTTCATCACAAGTGGTGTTTCTGAAGCAGAACTTGGGACTTGCCCAGCTTTGGTGTTACTTGGAGCAGATACTCAGCTGTACTACTAATACAATCTGTTTTAAGATCCCCGGACCTTGGCTTGGAGCCAGGCCATTCACTGGCCTTTATTGACTGGAATGCTTGTTAAAAGGGCTGAAAGTGGGAGTGTTACTGCTAATAGAAGTTACAATATTGTTGCAGAAAGGCAACAACTTCCAGAAAAAAAGGAGTATTTGTGTTTAAAAAAAAAAGTGTTTGTGGCTTAGATCAGGGCCCTGCCCATTTAGAAGTGCTGGTCTGTGTATGACTGATCATAGGCTCAGACTTTACGGCTGTTTTAAGGGACCAGCTACCCAAATCCTTCCTAACAGGGACCTTAGTCCACTGTAAGCAATAATTAGCCCATGGATGAAGAGTGAAGACTGAAGAAATGGTAGATGCCCACCTAGAGAAGACCATCATTGTACTGAACCTGAATATAAGCTATGGTCTGCCAGAGATTAAATGTTGTATATTAACCTGAATGGAACTATGCTGTTTAACCTCAGAATTATTATTTGGCAATATGATTAGATTTATTAGCCTTGGCATTTGCAGTGATGCCCTTTCACAGTGTAGCTTAGCTTTTGATTAGAGTGGAAGCACTCGTTGGACTGTTTAATTTCTGGGATGTCTGTGTTTCAAGACATCCTTATCCTTACCTCTATCTTAAAAAAAAAAAACAAAACCAGCTCTCCCTCTTGCCTTCCTGGCATGTGTCTGACCATTTTCCTGGCACTGGAAAATCTTAAAACTTGTGTGTGTGTGTATACCCAGGCAAACCACCCCACTGTTGTCAAGCTTTGCTCGGTGTTGTATTCACATGTGCTGTGGTTTAGACTTGTTTCCATCATGGCTTTGTGAAAGTTCATCACAAAACAAGTGCAACAGAGCTTCCTGGGAGTGCTTGGAAATTCAGCCAGAGGATGGATGGCAAATGAATGACAACACATGTTCATGTGCAGTTTAGTTTTGGAAAAACAGATACACAACTGGATAGCAAGACATTCAGTCAAGGCAGGCCTTGTCTTTTGAGTTTCTTTCTCAAGGAAAAAAACAACCATATGGTTTGAGAAAAAAGCTCTGTGCAGTTCTGTACAGCTGTTCCTCACTTCAGTATTGACCTCAGCAGTCCAGGCAAGGAAAAACTCATGGTGGAAGATTCTCTAAGTCAGGCTCTCACAGGGAAAGGTCTTGGTGACAGTGGACAACAGGGATATGCACTTTGTGTGTCCAAGGTGTTATCCAGACCTCAAAATAGCATCTCAGCATCTGTGAATAAAAGAGGAATAGGTGAGAAAGTTCAGGTGTCTGCTGGTTAATCTCAGCATTGCAGGCTGTGATGGGGCAGGAGAATACAGCATCCTTTTGTCTGCTCACTTTATCCTAGGAAAAGTACTGTTTGCTAAGTAATCCTGTCTAGTGGGAAAGCCTGTGTAAAGTGTTTCCCAGCCAGGAAATCTATCTAGCACCTGTGCTATTTCTGCACACTCTCCTCAGTCACCCAGGAATATGGGCTGGGTGGATGTGTCTGGTTCAACTCCCTGCGGACAGGAGCTGGCCCTGGATGCGTGAAAGGATAACCTGGCCTCACCCCAGCTGGCTCTGCAGAGGAGAGGCTTGTACACATATGGAGACATGGCAGAGCTGGTCTAAAAGGGATTCTACAGCTAGAAATTACCAAGAATCCCCTGCATTCCTGGGCACCCCAAATAAATTGAACACATACCTGTTGCAGGTTTTTTTCCCTCTGGAAGTGACAGCTGTCCAGGCTGGGGTGATCCCTCTTCTCACACACGGTGCGTTTGATTTCCACGTGAAGCATGTACTTCAGCCCTCTGACTACCTAGAGAAAGCAGTTTCCTCCTTTAAAGTGAGGGCAGGGAAAAGAGATGCCCAAACTTTGGCTAGGAATCAAGTGCTACAGCTGAGAACTGTGCGTCACCTACACAGAGCCCTCCTGTGTAGCAGTGCTACAGGGGACAGCTTTAGCAGCCCTGAGGAAGATCAGGGATTTTGTGTCTCGGATATGCCATAGGAGGGTCAGTTAGAAGATGATTTGGAGAACCACCAGGAGCCTGCTGCTCTTACCTGTACCATGGCTTTCTTTATCTGTGATTCCTTAAAGAGGAAGAGGTCATTGGAGCTGTTGTTGTATCTGTAGACCCCAAAGCGAGCGGCCTTGCGGACCTCGGGGTTGTTGGTGCTCACTGGGACGGGGAAGCCAGGTCTTATGGTTGAGTGTGGTGGTGTAACATGTGTACCTGAAACAACACAAAACACCAGGGTAAAACACATCAGGGGCATGAAAGGATGGGAGCTTCAGCCCCCTGAACCAATGCTAAACCCTTTTACTTGTCCAATGCATTTGTACTTCAGAAGGTCTCTGCTCGCATCTGTTGCAAAGTAGTTTTTGTTTATATGCCTGAAATGGTGAAACAGTCCTAGGAAACAAAGTGACATAAAGAGATGCTGCCAGAAGTGAAAGCAGAGCTCAAAATTATTTAGAAGAAGCCAGAGTATCACAAATATTATTTCAATGTCTCTGTTACAACTCCTGGTTTATGAAAGGACCAACTTTGAAACTGCTTATAAAGAGAGGTCATGTTGCTCAGAGAGCAATATCGTTTTGATAACATATCAAACACTGTCTCGAGAGTCCTGCTGCTCTTAATTTGCATATCTTATCTTACAGATACAAGTTTTTATCCCACACCACACCCTTAAACCTTTGATGGCATCTTGAGGTTTTTATGTTAGAAGGATTCAGATGTTAGGAAGAAATTCTTCACTGAAAGGGTGATGAGACACTGGCACATGTTTAATCCCTGGAAGTTTTCAAGTCCAGGCTAGGTGGGGCTTTGAGCAACCTGGTCCAGTGGAAGCTGTCTCTGTCTGTGGCAGGGCAGTTGGAAGTAGATGGTCTGTAAGGTCCCTTCCAACCCAAACAATTCTGTGATTACCAAGGTCATGGAGTGGAGAAGCAAGGTGTGCAGGAAATGGAAACTGGGGAGTGTGGGGGGTTAACCCATGACCTTTCACATTACAGCACTTCACAGAACCATTTACTGTATATTTTTACTTGCTTGTGTAGCTCTTTCCCCATGCACCGCTTAATTTTCAAACATTTAAAAGAAGCTCAGAGCTTACAGTTGATGTCATTATTTCACCCCCTTTTACATTTCCCTTCCTCTCCATTTTCCCGATTCTGAAATCAAAGAAAAGGAAAGAATCCCCAGCCCTGCAGAAGGTGCCATCCAGCCACTGCTAAGGCCAAGGGCTGCCGGTGCAGGAGGTGACCCTGTGTGCGTGCAGGCACTGAGCCTGGGTGTGCTCGTGCACACAGATTTACACACAGAGGTTGTACTAAATCTGCTGTGAAAGTCAAGCTTTTTATCACCTCTACCTTTTTCTCACAGACAGCTCTCTCACCCCCAGCCAGCTGCACAGAGCACAGGCTGTGTACATAAGCCAGTCTGCAGGGGCAGCTTGATGATCCAAAGTCTACTAAAAAAAACCCAAACCAAACCAGAATTACGTGCCATCATCAGCATAGAAGGTGACAAAAATTTATCTCACATGTTGATTATGCACATCCTACTTGTACTGTCACATCCTTCTCACAGGTGTTAATTGCTGCACACACTTGTAGCAGTGCTCAGGGATTTACATACACCTCGACCTGCAAAGGAGAGACTCAGTTCCACATCCCTCCTCAACCCAAGGATGTCCAAATCCATCTCTCTTCCTGGCTGATACCCCAGCTACCTTAATGATCCCTGTATTTCCTTGCAGGTGGGAGCTGAGAGACCCAGGCCGTGTGTTGGAGAGGAGTGATGTTCAGCAGGTGGCTTTCTGTCTGCTGTGGAGGTGATCAGCTCCCCTGTGCCATAACTCTGATCTGTGTTGGCACTATGGGTGCAGCCAGTGCTGGGCAAGTGTTGTGGTGTTTTTTCAGCCAACAGCCCAGAATCCACTTGTAGATCCCAAGACTGTTCTGTGTGGGATGGTGTTTTCCCACTGCAGCGAGGGTGGGATTCGAGAGTCACAGGAGCTTGTGACCATCCAGCCTTGGACCAAAGGTATTTCTCAGGCCAGCGCATCTTACCCAGTGCTCAGCTCATGGGTAAAACTTTTCACAGGGGTTTAAGGCACTGGATCCACAGGTGATTGAGGAGGGCCATGCAGGACCTGTCTGCAGGCAGAAATGAAGCTCCAGGCAGAGCAGGTTTGCCCACAATGCCAGCTGTCCTCTTCCTCAGAAATGCTATGCTTTTTCCTGTGCCATCAATACCAACCCAACAGCCATAGGAACCAGCTTTTTCCTGAGCTCACCTAGCAGCTGGGACATTCTGCCAGGCTGAGAGCAGGTTGCTGCCTTGGGCTCTTCTTGCTGCTCCCCAGCACCTTGCTTGAATATCTGCTCTCACACCTGTTGGAAAGGCAGGTGTTGCACTGTGGGGGTGTTGACATCAGATACTGTTCTTTGTAGAAGGGGGTGGTAACCACAGCCTCTTTTAATCTTAACACAATGTCCTTTTGTGGCTTTTGAGAACCCTCAACACCTCTTGAGTCATGGTGATGTCTTTTATAGGCATGGGGTGAATGAGGCTGGCTGAAATCATGCTCTGTGGATGGGAAGAAAACTATTACGTGTATTATTCAAACCAAGAGTCAGAGTCCAAGAGCCCTTGTTCCTGACTCCAGCGCCTGGGAGATCCAGCAGTGTCACACATGGCCAGGCCTCTGAAATGCATCACCTGGAGAGGTGAGCAAGCTGGACAGGTGTTGTGGACAGGCAGACTCAATATAGCATGTGTTGTAAGCAGGGGATAGGTTATAGGTTGTATTTTCCCCCAGCTTTCACCAAGGGGTACTGGGCATTTTACCTTGTTCACCTGTTGCAGCTGTTGAAAATGACTCATACCAGAGCAAATTTGGTATAAAATCTACTGAGCCCTCGTGGGAGCTCTTTATCCCACCATTTTCCTCTGGGGACTCAGATTCCTTAAGGCTAGGATTTGGTTTTCTTTGTGTGCTTTCATTCCCATTCAAGGTGGTCACTGCATGGCAAACACACGGGTCTGAAATCACTTTTAGTGTTTGGAATTGCTTGCAGTACTCTATTTCCAAACCCCAGGGACTCTTCTGGTGTGAGGTACCTGTAATTCTGGTTTTCTCTCTGCAGACTTTTCTGACCATTTCATCCCTGGCTTGAGTGCCATTTCCTAAAAATTAGAATTTGTGTAAGGTGATGGCCCCATTCCAGGCACAAGGCAGACTTGGCTCAGAGGGTCAAACAGTACTGCAGGGCTCTAGGCACACCAGCATTCCTGAAACATCCAGGCTGTGTGGGAGCAGAGGCACAGCACAACTTGGCCAGGCACCTACAATACCCAGAGGCCACGAGTGTGTGGCCTATCAAGATCTCAGATCTCACAATCTGGGCAGACAACTCTTGCTGCTCTAGTGAGAGATGCTTAGGACCAGAGCAATCACATTCAGAGCCCATCCTTGCTCCTGGATTTGGAAATGTGAAGAGAGAGATGGAAAAGTCAGGCCTCCTCCTGCTCCTTCTGTTGGGCAATAGTAGAGTTAGACCCTTTTCTTGCTCAAAATTAACTGGCAACCATCTGTTATTAAGCAAACAAGGGCTGTTTTTGCAGATATGAGTTGAATGTTGTGTTAAGAGGTTCTCTCTTGTGCTTTCCTCCTTGAGGATTGCTTTGGGGACCTTGTTCCTGCAGTATGAGAGAGCAATCCTGTGGCTGCTCCCTCTGAGGCTGCAGTGAAACAAATAAGCAGATTGCAATGTGTTGATTTTTTTTCCCACCAGATGCTTAGAAAACCTCCTCCCCCTTTCTGCCTCCTTTAAAAACTTCCTCCCCCTAGCAAGGCTAGGGCTTTATCTTTACATTTAAGATGTGGCAGAGTTCCTGCATGCCTCTGCAGCCCCCAAAGGAAACCACAGCAGAAACAAAAAGCTACTGGCTAACAAACAACATCCCTGAGTTCTTTCTGTATATGTGAACCAAAGTAATGCTGAAATATATTCAGTAGTACTGGACCAAAACCTTCAGAGAAAAACACTCATGTCTGCAGCTCCCATTCTAAAGATTTAAGGCCAGCTGCAATCAAGAGAGTTCCCTTGCTCAGCAAAGAAAGAAATGAAACAGGTTAATGCTTCATTAAAAGTCAGCTAATCTGCACTCAAGTGTCCATCTGTACTTAGCAGTCAGATTGTTACCCGCAGTCTTTAGATTTAATAATCAAGGTCATGCAGAGTTTAAACACTGACAAATGAGTTAAAACCATAAATTGACTTTAAAACCCTTAAATGATACCCCTGGATGGCATGGTTCACTACACAAGGAGAAAGTCTTTTGAGCAGTTGGGTTTTCAGCTGCAGCCTGAGCCCTGCAGGGCTGAGCCAGCACGGGCAGCAGTGGGAGAAAGGCTGTTCTTTACCAGAGCCCTATGTAGCAGCACTCACAGAACGTAAACCACAAGGAAAACAGCAATTATTTTCCATTCTTACCGCCTGAAGTCCTGGTGAAGCTCCAGAGTGCCAAACAGCAAAGTGCAGCGAAGCTGCAGGCGAAGTTCGCTGCCATTTCCAGCACTCCAGAAGCGGAGCCCGACAGCCAGAGGAGTAACTACCCTGCTTCCTGCCGGAGAAGTGCTTCTGTGAGTGCTCTCATTGGCTGGTGGGGAAGCAAAAAAACACCCCAAAACCCCCTGAATCATCACAGCTCTGATGCAGACTTTGCTTCCTGCTGATGACCACATACCTCGAAGCCCAGCCACAAAGCTGCAGCTTGGTGACAGCAGCACCAGCCTTGCATGAGGCAGGGACTTTTGCTTTGCGATCCTCGAGGGCAGAAGCGTGGACAGATACGTGTGACACAGCACTGGAAAGGGCTGTGGGGGTGAGCACAGTTACAGTCATGTGCTTCAAGGATCATGGGGAGACTTCACACCTAAGAAACAGGCAGTGAGCCCTGGGGCCGTGGCTCTTGGCTTGCGCTTGTGCATCTGTGTGCGGACACCTGACAGAGATGATGGGTCCAGGGTCTTGCCTCCCCTGATGAGGAGATGTGGGGTTTGGGTGAGGGACACAGGGAAGTTTTAGGGGTACCGACCCAAGGGAGCTGTGTGGAACAAAACTAGTAGGGAAAACATTTTGGGTTTGGTGGTAGAGCATCACACCCTCCATTTATAAAAGGTGTTATAACAACAGGAAAGGGCGGCATTAGAGGGGATGAACTTTTCCTAGGTGATATCTAGAAAGAAGAGAAACAGGGGGACAGGGGTATTTTGTCTCTCTGTGGCTTGCAGAGATTTTCAGCTCTGTGGTTGTATTATCCAGTGCCAGAATTATCCTTGGTTTCCAGAAGATCCTCTCTAGGCAGTGCTGGCCCACGCTGAGAAGCTTGAAAGACCAGGGAAAGGGCTTGGTTGCCAGACTTGGTGGTGCAGCTGAAACAACCAGCTGACAGGTTCAGGAGACTGGGAGGTGAAGTGTTGTCTCACTGAAGGGCTGAGAGGGGTGGACCTCACTCTGTGTGTGTGCATATGTTGTTTTAGGTGAGCAGGAAGGTGATATCTGCCTTTCACTTGACCCAGCAATGCACTTTTTTGAGCAGAGGCATCTTATGGCCCCAGGTAAAGTCCAATGCAGGGCACTGCAGGTGGTGTATAAAGGGCTGGAGAAAAATATTCTTAAGATTTTGTTGTAGGAAGGGATTAGATAAATCCTCTTTTCAAACGTCCCACAGAGAAAGAGTGGGGCAAGCATGGTGTGTCATGCTGGTCATCAGTCCTTCTTGCATGGCTGCTGAATCAGACTCCTAAGCCCATGGAAAACATTGACACAGAATGAGCAGGACTACATTGAGGGGATTTTAATTACTCTCCCTCCTTTTATCTTTTTTGAGCTCTCGTGGCAGCCTGACCCATGACTGTGACACAGGCAGGGACTCCATCAGGTGTCTTCAGCTCCCCCCTTTCTCCTGAAGAGCTGTTCTCTACATTTGCTACCTCACTGACAGGTTCTGGTGAGTATTTTTCTCAGCCTATAGTCAGGTGCTCTAACGTGCAAGAAGGAGGTGGTTGGGACCCTGTAAGGCTCCAAAACTTGCTTGATGAGACTCTTAAAAAGGGCTTTTGGGTTTTCATTTACTCTAAGGTAAAGGCATGGGAACAACAGTATCAGGATGTTCTCAAGGGGTCAAACAACTAAAAACCCCTTTACTGGCTCTTTCGAAAATGAATGAGTTTTGGCAAAATGTTTAGAGTACCCTATAGCAGCCTTCAAGTGCCTAAAGGGAGCCTAAAAGAGAGCTGGGAGAGGGATTTTTGATACAGTGCAGATCCACAGGAAATGGCTTTAAACTGACTGAAGGCAGTTTTAGATTAGATATTGGGAAGAAATTCTTTACTGTGAGGGTGGTGAGGCATTGGCACAGGTTGCCCAGGGGCATTGTGAATGCACCATCCCTGGAAGTGCTCAAGGCCAGGTTGGATGGGGCTTTAGGTAACCTGTCCTGGTAGAATGTGTTCCTGCCTGTGGCAGGGGGGTTAGAACTGGGTGACCTTTAAAGCCCCTTTCATCCCAAACCATTCTATGATTCTATGATAAAGCCAGACAGCAATTTCAAAAAAGCAGCATGTATCTTCAGGTGACACATTTTTTCCTCTCTTCTTCCCTTGCCCCTTCTTTCCATAAAAATTGATCAATTACAGCTCTTCCATATCAACTTTTTCTAGTGCTGCTTTTATGATTTTGTTGAGGAAGCTTCTCTAGCTCTTTACTCCTAGGAAGTAACAGAGTGCTCACTAATGAGCAGTAGTATTAATAGTGCTAAGTGATACTATGTAAAAAACCACAAAGAACATGACACCAAAAATCCCACCAAACCCCTTCCCCCCCTCCCCAGTAAGAGCCAAACAATGTACACATACCTGGTATTTTTCCTTTGGGAAGTTTTGTGCTGTGGAATAAACCAGTGGCTGGAGACTGTGACGACTGTCCCTTTGCAAAGTCTCATTCCAAGCAGGTGTCACCTCCTGGGATACTGCTCTGTGCTCCAAATCCATCTGCAGAAGTGAAGCAGCGTGATGTTTTGTCTGGCATCCAACCCCAGAAACCCCCAGATACTCTTACCATTGAAGCTCCCCAAGGGTCACTGGTAGGAATTTCATCCCCTTTCCCTGGAAAGCATGTCTAGATCTCCTCTACACCAGCCCAGGGCATGTGGGGCACTTTGTGGAGTAGATTTCACTCGCTGAATTTCCCAGTGTGTGAGCAGGCATCCTGAGCAGGGAGAGGATGAGCCTAAGTGGGCACAGAAACACTCACAGATTATCCCAGGGTAAACAGAGCGTTTGCTTTAAGCAAACAGCCAGCCCTGACCCAGTCTACATCAAACTTGTGATCTTGCTGCATTAAGATGGATTATATAGATCTTGAAAGACTTGCACACATGAAGAAGCCTCGTGTTTGTTTTTTTTTTCTGGTGTGAGTAGGGGATGCTTATTGCAAGCCTTGGGATACCAAGGCTGCTCTGTTTTCTGCAGGGGAATTTGCAGGGTTGTTACGTTCTCTCTCTCACAGTTGGCCTGAGTTACAAGAGGCTTTGGCAACAGTGCAACTCTGGGGACTCTTTAGATTAAAATAAAAGAAAACCAACCAAACTTCTATTATTCATAAATCAAGGATGCAATTTTATCCTCCTTTGGACTGAAGAAGTAGAAAAGCCACCATACCTGACATTTGATCTTAATTTGGAACATGATGTGGACTTCCTCATCATCACTTTTTGCTTCAGTTATTTAGGGCCAGACATTTGTCCCTGCAGCACAACCCACAGCTGCTGCCACACTTCCTGGAGCAATGCCAGCAGGATCTGCAAGGGATCCTCTTGCAATTATACTCCTGTAAATGCAATCAGCATCTAGCCCTGCACCCACAATATTTCATTTTCAGTTCTGACTCCCTTTTTGTACTTTGTGGATCAGTGGGGACTGTAAGAAAAACTAATCTCATTAACTTTTGCAGGGAGTTGGAGGATGACTGGAGTGTGTTTGAGTTGTGCATTCCAAGGCTTTAATTAAGATGCGTTTACCACTGTCAATAGTTGCGGTTTTTTCTCCTTTAAGTCTTTTTAACATTTTCCGGGCTTTCATCAGATCTCTAGGGCAGCTAATTTCATTGGTGTTGCTTCAGTAAAGGGTTTGAGCAAGATACTCCATATTGGAGAGCTGCACTTTGTAAAGGCAAAATATGCTGAGGTCCAGAGAAAGGATAGTTCAAGGAAGAGGCACCAGGATAAAGAATTCAGTTGAGGACTCAGCTGCTCCTCTACCTTGCTACAGCAGGAACACCTCGCCAGCCCAGCTTTTGAAAGTGGAAAACCACCCTGACAAGCCACAGGATACTTGACACCCTCCTGAGCAGGGGTGTGGCTGAGCAAGTTTGGCGAGGTACAAGGGGAAGGAGCATTGGGTCAGTGCTGGTGTCCACATTTGGGAATACGTGTCCATGTTTGCAGTAACAAGAGGATGCACGGGAGAAATTGGTGGGTTGACCTCCAAGCAGAGAATTTGTCTACTTGCCTTTCCTGCCAGGTGCTCTGTAGCTGACCCACACTCCCCTGTGCCTCCACTGCATAAAGAACTGGGATTTTCAAGGGGATTGAGGCTCATGCAGTTGCATCTGCTTTTTTTGTTTTCCTACCTGCAATAACTTCTGAATTTCTGTCCAATATTAAAGCAGTCTGGGAGGCTTGAGGATAATCTGGTTACCATACATTTCTAGAGGAGAGATGTGAAGAAGAAATAACTTGGCTGAGGCAGGGGTAGGGGACACAACAGTGCCATTATTTAGTTTATCTGCCAGCAGCACTGTCAGCTGCTGTGAGAGATGGCCTATGGATTGCACTGCAGGGGGCTGTGATATATATGAAGACCCCTCCATGTTTTACCTGGTGGCTGTTTGATTAATTTTGACATGAACAAACCTCCCATCCCTTCCCTCTCCAAGTGAAGAGCCCAAATGCCTGGAAGCATTGGCTCAGTCAGCTGGCTGGCTGGGGTACTTTTTGGGACTCAGCCTGGTTAAATGGGTCTTATCATATCGGAAAGGGACCCTTAGGGGAGCTGCAGGGGTTAGAGCTGCTAAAAAGCCATCCAGGTGGCCAAAGTA
Organism: Pyrgilauda ruficollis; assembly: GCF_017590135.1. Classification (NCBI taxonomy): domain Eukaryota; kingdom Metazoa; phylum Chordata; class Aves; order Passeriformes; family Passeridae; genus Pyrgilauda; species Pyrgilauda ruficollis. The sequence goes on from NW_024531377.1 coordinate 55,450, forward strand.
GGGGTGGCAGTGAGAGGCTGCCTCGGGATGGCAGCTGTCAAGGATCAGATGAACGCTGGGTTTTGGATATTCAGGATCAGTCCTCGCACGAGCCATGAAAAAGCAAGTGCAAGACACAGTGAGGCACTGGCACAGCAATGCAGGCCTGTGTCTGCAATGCAGTGTGTGCTGCAGGTCTCCCAGTGTGAGGGCAGAAAAACCTGTGCTCTCTAGCTGTGATTGAAAATCCCTCCCACAACTCAGAGGAGCTCCTGTGCCTGGCAGGTACCCAGCTACTCAGCGCTGGTGAGACTTGGATCTGACAGCCCCAGTCTGCTTCTGCTGTGCTCCCTCTCACCAGCACTGCCAGCTCTTCCCTGGTTCTTCAATCCACGAGGAGCAACCACCAGCAGATCCAAAGGAGGGCTGAGATGTGCTCTCACACACAGGTGGCAACACCAGCATGTACAAAATGCTCCCTGGGCTTTGAGGATGGTGCTGGAGAATGGTGTCCTGTAAAGAGCAGAAAATCAGGTCCTAAATAAAATTTAAACCAAGCAGAACTGTGTGCTTGCTGTCACTACTTAAGGCACTCGTGGTGCCCAGGCTGAGGGCAGCAAATGAAATCCCCCCTCCATTCCCAGCCATTCTGCTTCTCCCTGTGGTTTGGGCAGAGGCTGAACAGCCACACAATTGCTACCTGCTGAAATCCATTGCTGAAAAAATGTGGTTCTATAGCAAAAAAATGAAGAATCAATCAGGGCTTAATGATTTTTCCCTGACTGCAAAATTGCTGTTTCTCAGCAATTGGAATCCCTGTCCTTCTGCTCCTGCTGAAAGGCTAAGGAGGTTTTTGATCACAGGCACGAAGTGAAAGCTTCAAAGCCCTTGTCTGCAGACAAAAGGGATTCTCAAAACCAGCTCCACCTGAGAGAGCAGCTATGAACAGCCCCTGCTTTGTCAGTGCCTCTGAAGAAATCCAGGTAGTTAACAAGGATGGAATAGCTGTACTTAAGTTTTATAAAAGGATCCAGAAATGCCACTAAGCCTCCCTGCTTCAGAGCACTCTGTGAGCTGTGCAGTGGTGGTCAGAGAAGAATTGGATGTCTTTTCACCTTGTCTCGAGGTCCTGTGAGATTTCTGCACTTCTCTTGGAATGAGCAAGTGCAGCTGGCTGTTGTATACTAGCAGAATGAATTTAGCCATGCTAGAGACACTGCTTGGGAATTTTCTGTAGATGTTTTGTTGCAATGCCAAAATATATTGCTGTGAAATGAGCTCTTTCAGGTACCTTAGATTAATTTTTTTTTGTGTTTTCCACGAGCAGTACACAGCCAGAGCAAGTGAGAGTGCTTTGGATTGTGCTGCCGTGCATCAGGGGAGCTGTTCTAACACATGCTGTGTGCAGGGTATGGAAAAGGGTCAAGCTGTGTGTTAACTTTGATCTCCCTCTGGGGCTGTCTTGGTTTTCCAGCACATTTAGTAGTTCCTCATTTTGCAGAGTGTGCCCTAGGTGCAGCCAAGCTCCATCACTTCCCCCTGGGCCCATGACCAGGCTTCTTGCTCTGGCTCAAAGATGTATCTTCTGTGTAAGACTGGTGGAGTGGGAAGCTGTGTGTCAGTGGTGCTGCCCTGCAGTCCTTCAAATGGGCTTTTCTGGGCTGTGCCTGAGGGTGAAAGCTGAAAAGTAAGGAGTTCTCTGGCAGTGGGAGCAGAGATGCAGGAGAACAGACTTCCTTGAAGCTGACCTTCTCCTACCTCCCAAGCAGCTGCAGTGATCAGGTTTTCCCATTTATTTCTGTTTCTTCAGACTGCTGACCTCTCTGAGACAATGGGATGTCAGACTTAGAGTTTGAGCAGAGATCAGTGAGCAGCTCTCTCAGTCAGAAAGAGCCTTCCCCCACAGAATAGAATTGCTTTGTCACAAGCTGCCAGGAGAGACCCATCACCAGCATGAGTAATGCAATGGGGTGAAGTGAGGCCCTGCAGATTTTCTGTGTGAGATGGAAAGAACTGGGAAAATTTAAAATGGACACTAATGAGGTGTGAGGAAAATTCCCTGGACACTCAAGGAGGTTGCTCTTCTCCTCTTTCTTGCTAGGCAGCCCAGCATCATCACGTGAGCACAATAATGAGCCAGAGGAGAGCAGAACTGCAGCCTTGTGTGTCCTGTGCATTCCTCTTGAAGCTGATAAAAGTAGCCAGGAGACCTTGGACAGGACCTTGGAGCAGTCAGAGACTGGCACAGAAGGTGAGACATTTTTTGGATCCATTCAGAAGCAAAGGAGCTAATTTTCTTCCCCTGGCCTCCCAGGTGTGGAATGGGAACTGTATCTTTCAGAAAAGCACTTGGAGCTGAGCTGAACTTGAACTCTTGTTGCCATAAATGCAGTTTTCATCCTAGCACTTTCTTTAGACAGAATTAGTGTCAAATGGTAAATTATTGTATTTGCAGGGACCCTCGTGGCAGGAAGGAATGATGCCTCTGACTCCACGTTCTCAGAAGGCTAATTTATTATTTTATGATACTATATTATATTAAAGAATACTACACTAAACTATACTAAAGAATACAGAAAGGATACTTACAGAAGGCTAAAAAGATAATAATGATCCTGCTGCTGCAGACCCTGGCCCCAGACCCCAAGTCAGCACAGCATGATGGGGAGTCTTGTGAGCAGAGCTTCAAGCTGTTGAGTTCAGGAACAGAGATGTCTTGGGGCACTTTTGGGGAGACAAGGCTAGGCTGGTATTAGGCAGCCTGAGCCAAATATAGGCTTTCCATTAGGTACATGAAGAAGCTGTCCTCCCTCTTCAGTTCCAGGGATCCACAGTTCCTGAAGGATACCTTTCTTCAAGACTTTGGCTTCGTACACAACATCAGAAAAATGTCCCAGGATATCAGTAGTGTTGTAGTCAGAAGAGTAATAGTGATGATCCCAAATGCACTCTTCACATTCTGTCTGTGGCAAGGTGAGGAGTGTATGTCTCCCCTGAGGATTGTTCTGGACTACACAAGCACCTACAGCAGCACTCACAGGTTGCCCTCGTGAAAATCAGTTCTCACCTGCCCCTGTATCAGCTAAATAGATCTGTGTTCACAAAACACCTGAGTCTCTCTCCCTCTTAAAGAACCCAGCCCAAACAAACAAACAAAAAATCCTGAAAAGCCTGGAATCTTCACAAGAAGGCTCATGGGGAACTTCCTGGCCATCCCACTCTGTCCCTTTTGTTGTCTATTGCAACAGTGGTGGTGTCCCTTTGCTCTAGTCTTGGACAAATAGGAGCCATATATTATCCTGGAATTAAATAACTGCAGAGCAGGAGGAGCAGGGTCAGGGCTGGGACCAGCTGTATTGTGGTGCCTAAATAAGGCTGCCAGCCTATTTAGTGTGTCACAAAGAACCTGATGAAATGACTGCCCAGGGAAAAGAGGTGTTAGAGGGCTTCTTAATAGGAAAGGATGTAATACCCAGTGACTGGAAATTGAAGTCAGTGAGAATCAATGTAGAAATATAATGTAGATTTTCAAGAGAGAGAGCAATCAGCCTGATTGCCAAGGGACTGAGTTCTCCATCAATGTGAGTCTTTAAATTAAAGGGGGATGCCTTTAACAGCCTGCCAGCACAATGGCAAGAGAATTCTGGGACTTCATGCAGGGGCATTAGATACAAGGGGACCAAGCAATCAGTCTGTGTGTGGCAAGTGCTGCTCCTCCTCAGTGATGCTTCTAGGACAGAGCCCACCTCTGGCTGAATGAGTCTGGAAGAGAAAGGATGAACAGCACTAAGGAAGTGAGGAAGCTGAGCTGAAACCAGGCGTTTCACAAATAAACCAAAGCCCTGCACACCAGTCCACCCCAGAGCTGAATCCCTGGGTGAATTGTGTCTCTACTCTTGAGACAGCATGTGTAAGATAATCTGTGTCAATTTTGGTTTTGGACAGTTCTTCATTTTCCAAGGACATCATCTGGAAGCTGTTTCAGAACATCTTTTGTAAGCTATTGCACTGCCACTTCCTAACCAGGAAACTATTATCACTTTAGAGAAAAATGTACCTCATATTTCCACAGTAGTTGGATGTGGTTTTCTGAGAGTACAGTCAGAAGTAACTTGTGGGAACTATAATTTAAAATTTCCCAGCTTTTAAATGCTCTTAAAAAAAAAAAGTTTCTATTTTAGCAATATTGTATTAGAAGAATGTGTGTTGGAATCTGTCATTATTAATCTGAGAATGGTCTGGGCTGTACTGTGTGGGAGCATCCTCTGCTTGCTTCTCATTCCCATTACAGCACAGTGCCCACAGGCAGAAAAGCTGATAAAAGCTGCAGTCATGCTTTTACACCAGGAACTTGATTTTTTCCTCCTGAAGTGCTGGCACATACACACCCTTGGAAGTACTTCTGGGCTTGATAACCTTGTCCACTTTTCAAGTGAGTTCCACATGAATTACATTCCACAAAAAGCAAAGGGCTCTGACCTGCCATGAGGCTTGGTGGCCAGAGCTTGGGCGCATCAGTGGGAAGAACATCAGTGGGTTTTGACTAAAACCTGTTGGTTGTAGAGGATAAAGTTTAACAGAAGGCATCTCTCTAATAGGATTTTTCTCAGCCTAGGGTTCTCATGTAATGCAGAGCTGTCTCTGCTCTTTTTGCATTACACACCTCACTGAACCACTTGCTGTTATCTGCACATGAGTGCTGTACCTAGAGGCTCTCTTCACATACAGCTCCAGATTTCAGATATTGTGTGAGCTTGGCTTCATCATTAAAGAGAAAGAGAAGTTTCTTTGCCCACTCCTTCTCCTCAAACTTCTGTTTTGCTGCACATTATGCTGCACATATTCAGAGGGGTAATAAATTCAGTAGTTTTTGCTCTAAATGTAATTCCTCAGTAATTGCCATCTATTTATTTTTATTGGTAGCAATAACTTAACTTTATGAATGCAAGCTCTGGACTCTTTCCATCAGTGTGCAAAGCTTTGCTTAATAAAAGTAAAATTGCATTTGAGCAGGTTTAAATTAGGTGGTTTCACAGAAATGTTGTTATCATGGAATCATAGAATGGTTTGGGTCTGAAAGGACATTAAAGATCAACTAGTTCTAACTCCTCTGGCATGGGCAGGGACACATTCCACTAGTTCAGGCTGCTTAAAGCCCCATCCAGCCTGGCCTTAACACTTCCAGGGATGGGACATCCCAGCTGCTCTGGGCAACCTGTGCCAGTGTCTCACCATCCTCCCTGGAAAGTATTTCTTCCCAACAAAGGTAGGTAGGTTTAGATAAACTTACTTTTTTTCCCATTTAAAGCTATTCCTCCTGGACTTGTCACTACATGCCCCTTGTCAAAAGTCCTTCAGATGTCTTCCAGGCCCTCTTTCAGTACTGGAAGGCTGCTAGAATATCTTCCTGGAGTCTTCTCCTCTCCAGGCTGGACAACGCCAGCCCTCCCAGTCTGTCTTCACAGGAGAGGTGTTCCAGTCCTCGGGGCACCTTGGCCTCCTCCAGACCTCCTCCAACAGTTTCGTGTCCTTGTTGTGTTGGTGTCTCAGAACGGCAGCACTCCATGCCTTGAGGAGCACAGATGGAATGACACTCGGATCCTGGAAGGTCAAGAGCAGGGGCTGTTCCAGCCTTGTTGATGAACAGTGGGTCCAACGCAGCCAGACCTTCCTCTTCTCATCCAACGCTGCAGGAGTTCTTGCACAGTGCTGGGGCCTTTGGAATGGGATATTACAGGTGTGGTCTCTTGATTCAAAAGGAGCACAGCTCTGGGAACACTCTTGTTGTAATTTTACCTTCTCTTTTGCAGTTTTCTTTTTCATATTTCGATCGATCCACACAGGGAATAATGAACCTGCAAAACTCGCTCTGACCCGTATGCACATGGTACACACAGATCTTTTTGGTAGTCACATTGAGCAAACTTCAAGAGAAACTCTGGGTAATTTTTGTCTACATTTTCATCTCCATTTTACCATCAGACTATTAAGATAAGTAACACATCTCAAAAAAAAAAAAAAAAAATAAAGGAGAGACACAAAAAAAAAGGTCAATAAATATTAACATGTTTGAAATGTTTGATAAGAGCCTGTGCTGGCTTTTGATTACTGCTGCCTTTTTATAAAGTTAGATCTGAATCTTTTATTTTGCATTACCAAGAGACAAAGCACAGTTACTGCTTGTGCAATTTGGTTCTATACCCTAAGCAAAAATGCCTGTTTCTTGATTCTGTATGCTATCAAAAGGGATAAGATTTTAATCACCAGACAGTAAAGTCCCTTCTCATTTTCACGGTAATAGACCTAAAGTTATTTTTACTCACTAATTATACAGTGCCCATTAAAATGCCGGTGGTTAGGTACATATTGGGGTCACTGAAATTCAGAGAGGTGTTTATTTGTAAATCATGTAACCCCATCCCTCTGTTCCCCTGCAGAGGTTCCTGTGCAGGGACACACAGGATCTTGCAAGTCCCACGTGTTGGGCTGCCTGGGACTGTCACTTGTCCCGTGCCAAACCATGGGACAGCACCACCTGTGTGAGTCTGTCCATGCACTGTGTTCTGTGCATGCTGTCTGCTGCAGACAAGAAAGATTCCTGTAGGGTTCAGGAAGCCAGGAAGTGTGGAATGCAAGGAAGTCCTGTTTAAGTCCTACGCTGCCCATAAACAGTGAACCCAGCTTTTCAAGAGTAGTGCTTAATCAATGGGAGGAGAGTTCAAATTCTCTTCCAGCTTGTTTGGGCCATAAATGAGCTTTATAACAAGGGCAAAGTGCCATTTCCACTGGCTGAGAAAATGGGTATAATGGTGCCTCTTAGACAACTCTATCTCATTAGTACAGTAGGTCTGAAAAGACACTTATTTCCTGGATCAGAATAGGGCCACAACCCCAGGGATGTTCCTGGTGCTAAAATACTAAACCCAGACTTGTTCTGGTGCTGATTTGTAAAGCCTTGCCCTGAGCAGCCTGATTGAAGGGAGAGCAGAGGTTCCTCTTTAGTCATACCTTCCCTGTGGCTTGTTCTTGAAAGGTGCCTGCCTTTCTCTCCCTGGAAAGAGCATGGAAGAGGAAAACAGCCTCCTGACTCATGTCTTAAGCATCTCCAGCTTTCACTCTGAATTTGGAAGTCAGGCTGGTGAGGTGTGAGTGACACAGAGCAATTAATTCAAACATTTCCGAGGTAAAACATGCTGGGCTGCATGCAGACCACACCTCAGAGGAGTATGGAAGAGGATGGACAGGAGTTTTCCAGAGCAGAGCTGAACATGGAGACACTGCAGAGCAGCCTGTGAGGGAGATGGATGCAGACCTTCAGCTCAGCAAGCAGCTGTGGGTCCCTGCTGTCCACAAATCAAATTTAGGGAGACTCCTGGGGGTTCCTCAGCAGGTGCTGCTCTGTTTGGGAAGCGAGGAAAGGAGCACTGCTCTGCCAAAACATTGGGCTGCAAGCGGCTGCGGGAACAGCAGCATCAGGAAAGCAGGAATTGCTGCCATCAGCGGCTCTGCGTGGGCAGGCGTGGAAAACAGGGCACAGGGAATATTTCTCTGTCTGCTCTGGGGTGTCCTGACCCCCAAGGGAGCACTGACCTTGACTCTCATCCATGGAGAAAGTTTCCTAAACTTCAGGATAGACTAGAATCCACAGAAGTGTGAAATAGATTATAGAGAGTAGTGCAGGTGTATCACTTGGTGAGAAATTTAGGTTTTGTGATTTTTAGTATGTTGTGGATGGAAGCAAGATGGAGGGCACAGGGTGTTGTCCTGGGTTTCTTCTTCGTGCTTCTTCTTCTTTCTTCTTCATGGGTTTGGGTGGCATTTTGTAATTGGGTGGAAAAATCCGCATTGCGGGCTTCCAGGGATCAGTTATTGGGTTAAAAGGGGAAATAGTCTAGGTGTCAGTTCTTTAAAAGACTTTGTAACAAGAGACTGTTAGCCATTTTTGTGGTGCTTTTCCAGTGCACTGAGCCTGGTGTGGACAGCGTGCAAAACCCTAGATAAGTTAATAATAAACCAAAACCTGAAGACTGAAAAAAATCCAGGGTGTCTCTCTTTCCTGACACAAGACCGCTCCAGGAGGGTCTCCCCCGACAGGGGAAGCCCCTGGGAGGGCTCAGCCTGAGTCCCAGAAGTCGGGGAATCAACAGGTGACAAACTCACAGCTCCTGACGACAGCGGGCACGGCGACAGCGCCGTGAGATGCCACACAGGCAGAGCCAGCACGGGGACACTGCTGCACACAGCGGGTCCAGGCCTGCTCTGCTCCCCCGACAGGAATGGTGCTCTGCTGGCATGAGCCCGTGTGGGGCTTTACCCGCATTTCTGGGGACTTTTCTGCACCAGGGTTTCAATTCTGAGTGTGCGGGAAAGGGGAGATCACGCTGTGCCCGCAGCGAGCTGTGGGGTGAGGAGATGGCTGTGTGTAAAACCATCAGCAGCTGGCCCCAAGAGGCTCCCACTTTAGCCAGGGGGCTGACAGCAGGGAAAGCCCCTGGGACAGCAGTGTCTCGTGTCACCCACTGGCCATGCAAGCTGATTTAAACTCATCTGCAGGGCAAAGCATCCTCGTGAAGGATGTGTGAAGCCTGTGAATGTTTGCTAGGAACATAACCAGCGTCATTTAGAGTTAAGAAGGTTCATAGGGTTGGGCTGGACCTCAGACTGTTGGCATTGAGAGCAGTTTGCTGGAACAGAGAGGTTGTTCTGTCTCTGGTTGTTCTGTCTCTGGTTCTTCAAACTGTGACCCAGATAGTCACCACAGCTCTGGGTCTGCTCCCTGAAATCTCATCTTGTTGGGCAAAGAGCCCCTGATCCTGCAATGGGCTCTGGGCAGGGATAGCAGTCTCCTTGTATGACACAATTTACAGGATCAGGACTCCACCTGGAGTTCAATCCTAAGGCACACACCCACTTTGATGATGTGTGTTTACCTGCTTTCTGTGCCTAAGCAGAGAGCACTCAGGAGGTATTCCCAGGGAAAAAGTTTCCTTGAGGTTTTCCTGCAGTGATACTGAACTCTTGTCTTGGTGTTTAGGTTTGTTTTTAAAACGATTCTGCACGTTCTCCAAAGAGATTAATTCAAAGCATGGGTCCAAAATCTCACTGCAGAGGGGTAGCTGTATTTCTCAGTGTTTATACTAAATCAATCAGCTGGTGTTGCACAACAAAGAACTGCCCTCCAGTCCTTCTGAATGTTTTATCATCTTTGGGCTGATGGCTGTAGTCCACAGCCAACAAATCTTTTCCAAAAGCTGCTAAAGCAAAGCTTCTTTAGCAGGAAGCTCCAAGTATTTTGTCTGTGTGAGAGACTGGAGGCCCAGATTCCGTCATTGTGTTCCTGCAGGGAATGGGCAGCCTTATGCTTGGTGCTGCTGCCATTCCTGACCCAAGCTGTTAGACCCCATAACAGGACTCCTCATGGCTAATGATCACCACAGCTTTTGTGGGTTTTTTGCAGCCTATCTGATGGGCCTGGCTGCAGGTTTCCAGGTGGGTAGAGAGCAGACACCCACCTCTAAAGTCTTCATTTCAAAGGAGACTTGCAAAAACCAAACCCTGAGACAAAGGAGAAGATCTCCTATTGAATATTTGGCTTGGAAAAACAAAACAAGCAAAGCAATTACAGCAACAACAACAAACCCAAAAGAAGACCTGCCCCTCTGTTCTGGACTTCTAAAGGGTATTTCTGCTCGCCTCTGTAGCAGAGGAGGAAGGAACTCTCTGCTACCAAAGTAGACTCCAATTAGGTGGGGCTGCTGATTTTGTTCATGTGAGTGCTGCTGGTGGTGTGGGGGCCAGTAAAGGCACTGTTCTTTGTTCTTTGTTTGTGTCTTTCTGTGTTCTGTGAGCATCTGTATTTTAAGATACGGGCTTTTCTGTGTGAAGGCACCCAGGAGCTGGAAACCTGGCAAAGAGGCTGGTGAGGAAAAACCCCTTGGGTCTTCTAGCCCGGGGGATCACACTTCTGCTCACAGGATAGTTCCTAGAATGAGCTTTAGAAAATGCTGTCCTCACCAGGACTCTGTTTTAGGGTATCATAATGGCTTTCCTGGGGGATTTCTTACAAGAACTGCAGGATTCTGCAGAACAGGCTCTTCCAGCAGGGATTCAGCATCTTGCTGTAGGTGTGGGACAAGAAAACAACACTGACCTGTGTAACCACAGTTAACACTGACCATTTATTTCTACTGAAAACTTTGAATGTGACTGGCAAGCTACCAAAAAATACGAAGTCTTCATCCAAAAGTCTTGGAAAGTGCAGTCTAGCACCATCACTTCCAACATAAGATGTGTGCTTGTATTCATATTCTGCACAAGCTGCATAGCTGGTGTTTGATGGTGCATGTCTCAGAATCAACACTGAAATGAGAGGCATAAATAGATTCATTCTTTTAATATGACTGTAAAGTGGAATTTGCTTCTGAAACACCATGACATTGATTTCCCACAAAGTGACAGTCTTGTCTCATTACCTTGATTCATTTGTTGTCTGATGGATTTTAATAGCAAAGATTTGAATTTCAATGATTAACCCCCACCCCAAAAGGAAAAAGTTTAGAGCTGTGTCACATCAGCAGCTTCAAAAATAACCAGTATTTGGGAAGAAATGCACAGTATTGGAAGCCTGATGGCAGGGAGCCTCAAACAAAGGGGAAACATTGAAGATGGAGAGGTAGGGGAGAGAAATGTTGCATGGGAGAGGCATTAGCATCAAACAGGGCAGGCACAATGTCCCTATAAAGGTCAACTCTATGTCCAGATATCTTCTGCTCTGGCTAACCCCCGTCTGTGTTGTGGTACTATTTCCTTGAAGCAATCTTTCTCATATTTGGGACTTCACACAGTGTGTTTTATGTGCCACAAAGAGTTACAATTCCTCTGGGATGTATTTGACTTAGGAACATAATAGATTCTGTTTCCGAGTAGATGGAGTAAAAGTCCCCTCTACTAAACTTGTGAGAAAGAAGGAGTGACTATAGCATGTGTAGAGAACATCCAAAGGAATATAAGGAAGAAGGAAAAAAAACCCCTGAGAGTGGACAGAGATAGTGAGGTGAGATTTGTCCACTGTGTTTTAAGTTTCCTGTAACATGTTAGTTATCTGAGATCTCTGGGCTTATCTCCCTAAAAGTGGCAGCAAGGAAACGACATTCTCACTGTGCTGCTTCATCAAAGTGATGGCTGCTGTTTTAACAAGCTGCATTAGCCAGAGATTGATGGCCCCATTTGCAGCATGAAAGATCAGTGCTGCTGGCAGCAGTGAAGGTCTGAGCTCCCCGGGGCTCCTGCTGACAGGGGGATGTCGGGCCACTGCCAGGGAGGCAGAGCTGCTGGAGAGGCTGCTCCCCTGTACCTGGGCACCACACTGGGGACATGGGCATCCCCACACCTCCCACATTTCCTGCTGGAACACTTGCAGCCCTCCCCTGAACTGGCTCAGAGACTCAGTGCAAGTGAGGATCATTCATTTTGGGGTCCCTTGTAGGAAGCTCTTCAGTGTCATTCCCACAGGAGTGTTGTCTGTGTGGAGCAGCAGCATGGCTGAGTGATGAGAAGGCAGATCAGATCTTCCTCTGGAGCCATGGATGGGACAGTCATCTGTCCCATCCATGCCTTCTCTCCCAGACCACGGGGTTGCCTCAATCCAGCACTTCTGCTTGTTCTTGAGACCAAAAGGGTGACAGGGAGGATATGGGGTCACTGACTGGGTCTATCAAAGCCTACACACACAGCCTAAGTCAAGTCTTAATCCACTTGGGGAATGTTTCATGTGCTTGTTGGAGGGGGAGTCAACACTGGCCTGTTGTCAGTCCTTCTGCAATGAGCAGAGGTGTAAATGCCAGGCAGACCCTTTGAATCAGGCAGTGGGGGTGGTGGTCATAGGGAGGGATAACAGAGTTCTTGAGAGGAGAAAGTGAAGGAAGATTAGGCAGGTGTTATAAACATGCAGTCAAAGATGGCAATGGTGGGGTGAAGCAGTGAATAATAAGAGGAGCTGAATCTCTCACAGGTTTCTTGCTGAGGGCATCTACAGGTATATCAGTCTAACTTGTGTCAGTTGTGACCACATTCATGTTTACTGAGCTGCGTTGGGTTTTATTACTGAAGACTGCAGCTGGATTCACGGAACTAAAATATGTGATTTTCCTCTTTCAGAATTTCAAGAGATTTTCAGATGTTCTTAACTGATCTTCATGCTTCTAAGAGCCTGTATCTGACCATCTGTCTCCAATTAGTCCTTTCAGCCCTGCAGACTTCTCTCTCTGCAGTTCTCACACATCTTTTTTTTTTGCTCCGTTATTAATGAAAGGAGCATCAAAGCACTCTCAAAGTATCATTTTCCCTATTTGAAGAAGGATAACTTCATCCATCTGGGAAGATGTGGGACAAGACAAATGAATCTTTTCCCTGAACTTCTCTTAAGAACAATAATTTTTTCCTAAGGTGTATAAGGTGACTGAGTGTTGTGGCAGAGTTCCTGGGCCAGACACAGAATAAGGATTCAGGAGATCATTCTTAAGCTTTGCTAAGTCATTCTGACTCCAATCAGTTCAACAGTTAAAATCATCTGTGTCATTACTTTCTTTTTCCTCTGGCCTCTTCATGGCTGGGCCCATGGCTCTTCTCAGGAGTGGCTCCAATACAGTGCAGATGTAACCTGGAATCATGGAAAAAACTTTGTCTTAAAGGTGCCCTAAGTTCAGACTCTTTCTCTTGGTCTTTTCTTGAGCTGTGCTTTAGGTAGGCCTGTGCCTGGTCCTGTACCTGCTGCTACTGACCTCATTTCCCTGCTTGACCTTGAGCCTTTCTCATCAGCACAGAAGTGTTCAGCAGGGTGCTGTCTGTGGCTGCTCTCACTGGATGTGCTCTGCCCTTCTCGTTCAGGTTCTGTTGGACTGCCTTTGTTAAAAAAGGGGAAAGGGACCAGGTCTTTTCTTTCTCATAGGGCCCAGAAGAAAGGAGGTGCACAAAAAGTTATTTCTCTTTGAAAGTCCTTCCCAGCCTCTGGCACTTTAGGTGGGGCCTGTTGAACCTGAAGGTACAGATGTGCAAGCCTGTCTTTTCTCAGGGTAGTGAAAGTTGTAGACATTTGTGTGCCAAATAACTCTGATTAGCTCCCCTTCCCTGCTTCTCATGGATTCAAAGGCCATCTGTCCATCTTGATTCATTTTTTCAAGGGCAAATTCCCTGCCAAATTATGTGAAATTTATGTAATTTGTCTGTATTGGGATATTTGGTCGATTTTGTCCAAAGGACATTAGTTGAAGATATTTACTTGAAAATCCCTGGATTTGTTTGTACTTGAGCATCATCTGGATTTGTCCTCTGCTTCATTCTAGATGAGGAGAGTTAGCTTTACTGTAATGTGCTTCCTGCAAAATATACACACTATACACGTAAAAGAGAAGCCTGAAGCACCAAAAAACAACCTTTCAATAACTCTTATGGCCCATTAGCCACATGATGACACCTGGTAGGTAAAGGAGACACTCAGGAAATTCCACGAAAAATGACTTCTGAAAGCCTTTGTAAAATTGTAGGCCGGTGTGTGATTTGTATAATTAATGGACAGTATTGTTTGAACATGGCATGGTTTTAAAGGATAACATGCTCAGCCTCACCTTTGTATTGTGTAGGAACATGCTGAGATTAATTTAACATCTATTCTCCATCATTTGCAGAACTCTGTGCCTAGGCTTGGATAGTTAAAGAGTCCCCTGGAGCTCTCGCTTTCAGCTTTAATTTTCTCCTTTCTGAACAGGCAGGAGTCAAATAAGTGAAAAATCCTATGGACAAGGGGAAAAAAGGAGGTTAAAATTCACATTTGCTGTATTTAGGGTGAAGCTTTGATTTCTGCCTAGGGCCTTTGTCCTAGACAAATGTGCATCTCTGAAGACTATGCCAAGTCCCAAAGCAGTGTAAACCAGAACAGGGTGCTCAGGGCATGACCCCCTAGCTCTCAGCTGGTTCATCATCCGCCTGAAAATGAAGCTTCATACATTCCTCTTCTTTCTCACTTTAAAGGAATCTCCCTATTGTGGAATTATAGAATTGTTTCGTTTGGAAAAGACCTTTGAGATCACTGTGCCCAGCTGTTAACCATCCTTGCTCTTCTGGCCAGTTCTGCCTGAAGAGCCGTATCCATCCATCAAAGCCCTCCAGGCACATCAGCCTGCAGGCACCGTGTGACAGTGATCCAAATGAGTTCATAACCCTGGAATGCACACAGGCTCCTGACGCCTCCTGTTTGTTCCCCGTGCTGCATGGATTAGTGCTCAAGCACTTCAGAGACACATCCATTTAAAAGAAGAATATGTGAGGGCTTTTTCCCCAGCAGGGAGACGCCCATTGCTCTTACTCAGCACTCACTTCGCTCTCCCTTCTGGTGCTACCACATGATTTAGGCTCAGTTGCCTCCAACACTGCTCAGAAAACAACTCCCAGCCCCTCATCTGACATCATGGCACTAAATCTATTCTGTAGTTGCTGACCTGAAAGTGGAGCAGCAACCTTCCCCCTGGTGCCTGAAGTCAGCAACATACAGCCTTTTCCATCACAGGAGTCTTTTTTTTCCCCAACCCACTGAGTACAGGCTCTGAATTTTCTTCCTGCTGTGTTGTTAGGTGTTTGGAGTCTTGGAGAAGATTCTATTCTCTTTCCTATAACATCTGATGCTGTGCAGACTTCCCATCTCCACCTGCACATCTCCAATGACTTCTTCCTTCAAGCAGGAAGACTCCTTCCCCATCTCCAACCTCCCAGAGGAGTTAAGCCTGTGTTGGGGCAGCTGCTGCTGGACTCTGCTGCATTGCCACCAGTGCTAAGCACACACACACTGTTCCCAGCAGAATTTCTGGATTCCTTCTATCTGCTCTTCTTTGCAGAATGCTGCATCAGTTTGCACCTTCTGTTACAGTGGTGCAGACCAATTTTTGATTCTGTGTCACAAAGTGCAAACTTAGGTGGCAGAGACAGAAAACTTCCCTCATTCAGGAGTTCAGGGGCACAGGAATCATGGAGCAGAAGGAAGACTCAAATGGCACCCTGGAAAGCAGATGTTCTTTCTCCTCTAACCCCCTCCTGTCTGTGTAGGTCCCTCTGCATGGAGCTTCACCACTGTCTCATCCCTTCCATTTCAGTGCAGCCAACAAAACCCGGGCCAAGACATTTATCTGGCATGCAAAATTTTGGTCAGAGCTCATCAGGTCAAACAAAGTGTGTCTGTGGCTGCTTCACTGGTAAGGCATGAACTGCAGTGAGGCAACAGACTGAGGTAGTTTTCTTCTGCCTGGACTAAAAGTCATTACATTTGTTAACTTCAGTGCAAAAATGTGGGCAAATGCACAGCCCGAGCTGGTGCTTGATGGGGAAAGTTGCAGTCCCATGCAAAGCTGTGGTAACAAAGGAGGGACTTCCCTGACATCTACAGGTTCATTCCTGGCTGGGGTGTGCTGAACTAACTCAGCTTCCAGTTGAGGCTGTTTTAGAGACATCTCTGCTGTGTTGGGCCATGAACAGAACAGTTTTCTTCCGCGTACAAACATGGACCTTGCTGCTGTTGGTGTGTCCTGTGGGTACCTTTCACACACAGCAGCTGGAGGAGCCATGACATTTTTTCCTGCACCCTGAGGCTGATTGTGTGAAAGCTGCTATCCAAGGGCCAGGCTAGAAGAAAGTGTGGGACCTAAGGATGGAGCAGATCATTATGTTCTCTGTGTTTTGGAGAGAGGAGGGAGAGAGGACAGAACTTGGGAAGGAAGTAGAGGACAGGAAAAATGTATCCCTCTGGCAATAATGAGTGGAGAAAGCCAACTTGTACTCTCAGGGCAGGGGGCTGAATGGAACAGCAGCCTTGGAATTCACAGATAAACTGCTTTCTCTCTAAAACTTTGAATAAAGTAAGATATTGAGATACACCCTCTCAACAAAATCCAAGAAAATCTGGCTTATGCATTTTCTTCTTCTTGCCTAAACAATGCTACAGGCTATTCAAGAACCTGAAATCTCTGAAGCTGGGTTGGCTGCTTATTCCAAGAAAGCCAATAATATCTCTGGGAACAGCCTCTGGTCAGACAGGGCTTGATGTAACTGTGCATGTGTAAGATTCCTGAGCTTGACACCATCTGCTCACAGAGAGCTTTGGATCCCTGTAAGGATGTCAACAAAAAGACTTGGGAAGTTTGTGAAAATGAGGAGGGGAAGTAGCAGGTTCCAGAGCGTAGGAAAATCGCGAGTTTTCTGTGTGGCTGTTGCTGCCGTGAGATTTGTCACTTCATTTTCTTAATTCTGCTTCCTTCCCACTGACCATTGAGAAATGTTAGCAGGAAGAGATGTAAGTTAAACTGAGAGAAATATGGCAATGGGACTAGCAGGCTGATCAGACCAAAAATCCCCCAAACTTCCATATGGTCCTTGGAGACATCACTTGTGAACCCCCAGAGAATCAGGCTTGGTGAATTAGTGGAAGAAAAACAGCTACTGAGCATTACACCTAGGAGTTACAAAATCTCTTTGATGCAGCCCCCCAATAGCTGTGAGGTAGCCTGTTTGAAAAATAAAATTGTAAAGCAAATGTGAAATTTAAACCCCAGGTGGTAGACTTAATAGGAATACTCTTTGCTCCAAGAATCAAGATAATTGTACATTGAAGTATTCTTTGGCTCTAACATTAGTTTTGCCTTTCTCTGAAGTATGACATAAATATGTTTGAAATGGATAATCATATCTAAACCATTTCCATTATCAAATAAGAAGGTTTGGGTGTTCTGTTGCAGTTAAGCTGTTTTAAACAAACACTCACTCTTGCTGTGCTATTTTCATGGTATAATGGAGGCACTTAACAGAATGCAGAAGTCTATCTATTCTTCCTCCTGTGTAGAAAATAAAACTTTGTTGTTTTCCAGCAGCTGATGTTTGAATACACAAAATACCACTTTGTGTATATGCAGATTGCCTGTCACAATATTTAGCTAATTCAAATTATTGCTCACTAAAGACTACTGTTTTTTTCCACCTGAACCTCTGTTCTCCTTTTCACCTGTGACTGGTACAGAATAGTTTATTTACAATGAAGAGTTTGAAGCTTTGGCTGCCCATGGAGCCCAGGGAGGGGCTGCTTTGCTGAGCTGGGGGTAGGAAGGGGCCCATTTCCATGGTGCCCGACACAAATGGTGTTTGTGTGATGTCAAAGGGACAAGGACACACTGGGAGCCCCTGTGGCACAAGGGGCAGACTTGGAATGGATGAGCAAGGTTGTGCAACTCATTTACGTGGTTTATGAACTGCAGATCATGGTCTTACTGGGTCAAACTGCATTGAGCTGAGCAGCCTCAGCTCCCAGAAAAATGTCCCAGGCAAATGTGCTTGTCTACCATCTCTTTGTAGCTCAGTATTTCTTCCTCCACCACCGTGTCTGTTGGGTGCTTTGATGTGTGGCTGTCCTTGAAAGCCAAGGGTTGGAATGACAGATGATGGGGTTACAGCTGTGGTATTGCTGGAAAACAAATGTACTCTAGATCACTGTGACAGGGATGTCACTTGGCAGCTTACCAAAGTTGTTTTTTTCCTTATTTTAGTTGCAGTCTGTTTCACTCCAAAGCATTTTTTTCCATACTTGTGATGGTGCCCTAAGAAAAATGTACAAGGTTGCTTTGTGTGTTAACCTCTAGATAGAACTGTTTCAAGAGCGTGTGCCCTGGGAGCAGAGAGAACTGGATTCGTGCTCTCAATGTTCAGGGCTGACCTGCGTGTTTTCTGAACTGTGAAGAGAACTTTTCTTTGTGAACCTAAGGTAGATATTTTTGTGAGGTGAACAAACCTGTTTTTTCCCACTGAGTCCTGTTTCATTTACTTTTACGAAGTACTCCTGTACAGAACACTGTATGACTGAATTTTGCCTGAGGGTCAATTAATGCATTGATTTTTAGTCTTATTCTCTTCTGCAGCTCAGTATTTTGCTGCACAGTGTGTTATCAAAGCTGTAAGAAAATCTCCTTACACTGACCTTTCTTCCAGTGACCACAGGCCTGAAAGAAGACTATGCAAAAAAAAAAAAGCAAATTTTGAAGGTGCCTGAAGTGCAACATGGGATGGGAAAGGTAGAAAAATTGCAGATTTTTTTTTTTTTTACACAATTACATTAAAGACAACTTCTTAATAGACCTGCTTTTATACTGATGTTCATTATACGGTCCATGCTGGAAAAACTGCTTTGATCAAAAGATTTAAAACCTAGTGCAGCAATTTTCATGCTCACACAACAAGCAAAGCCAAGCAGCCCATCTCCTGGAGGCTGTCCAGAGCTTAGCTGGGAGTGGGATACAGACGAGTGTGAAAGGGCAGAACTGCAGCCCTTAAAGCAAAGATATCAGCAGGAGGGAGACTGGTTCCAGAAAAGCCATGGATGAAACCTCCCAAAATCACTCCCCATCAGTCTGTTGCTGCCAGGGGTGGCTCACAGGGGTTGTGCTAAGCTGTTCTCCCTTTCAAGCCTCTGGCTTTAAGACCTTCAGTACTTTGCTATTTCTGCTTCTTCAGCAACCATCTAGCACTGCTCTCTCTTCTCCCTCAGGACTTGTTGCACTGGTTGCCTCTATTTCTTTTGGGTCTGAGAGTTATCTCCTTTACCCTATATTCACGTAATGGGGAAGATTAACACCTAATTTTTTCTGGCCATTTGGGCAAGTCCAGCACAGGGTGCAGGAGTTGGTGGGAGCTGTGGAATTACATTCTTCCTTCCAGTGACAGACAGCAGTAGCTGTGAGATGTTGCTTTCCTGGTCCCTCAGCAGTGGCTCCAGTAGTCTAGGGAGGTGTAGGTGTGGGATAGAAATGGGATTGTTTTCTACCCATCTACCCAGTCTATCCTGTACCCTTCAGCTGTTGGGAGCCACTGCAGCTTCTGCACAGCGTGAGCTTTGGTTCAGCAGCTGAACGAGCCATTAACCTGAAACACAGGGCTAAGCAAGGCACTCCAACCTCTCTTGCTCATCTTGGCACCCGACACACATTGGGCACCTTTCAGCTGCCAAATGAGTTCTCAGGAGTTCTCCACTCATCCTCTTCTAAGGATGAATTCCTTAGAATTCCTTTAAGTGCCTGTTGCAGTCAGCTTCCTGCCCAGGCTGACTGGATTTTCCATGGTGTCAGTGGTGGGGGTGAGAGCCGTGGCAGGGCAGCTTCTTGTCATGATGGGACAAAGTGTGTCTCTGTCTGAAAGTCCATCTCCTGCAGCTTTGTCAGCCTTTGGACATAATCCTATCACATCAGGCAAGTGGGCTGTGCTCTTCCCAGGTTTCTGTGCTAAGCACAGAATCACTGCTGTGATCCAGAGAGGGATGGTTTATGGCAGCAGTGCTGGGAGGCTCGGTGGGAGTTTCTATCTGTCCCCCTTTCAGTGGGGTCAGTGAGAGGGTAGGGCTTCGTCAGAGGCTAAAAGTGCAAGTTCCTTTGTCTTAAAGGGCACGAGTTGAACTTTCTGTCGAGCTGGGCACCACTGAACTTGGCGTGTCACAGATAAAGTAGAGCTGGTTTGCAATTCTAGACATGTCTCTGCAGAGCACAAATTCATGTGTGAGTGGCCCTGGGCTTTTTGAGCAAATAGGGAGCAGAAAGAGCCACCAATGATTCTTCTTATCCTCTGTGCAAGGGTTAACCAACTTTTTGCAAAAAAGCTGCAAAATAATGACACAGATCTGTGGGTCCCCTTAGTAAAGCTGTGAGTGTGCAGGGTTAAGTCTTGTGCATTGGTCAGCCAGCTCAAGGAGAGTGTGAGAGCACTGCCTTGGGTTTCACACTTGGTTTGTGCCTGTATGGGAGCCAGGGGGGTGGCTTTTGTCCAGCCATTAGGATCAAAATGTACCTTGGACACGGACCTCTACAACACCTGGGCAACATGCCAGGGTTTTCTCACTGGGACAATCCCTCAGCTGTGGCAGTGGATAACCTAATGAGCATTATTGGCTTTTTACACCAGCGCTGGGAGCCAATAATTCCTCCTGAAATCTGTGCTGTAGTGGGCACTAGGAAAGGCTGACATTTAACTTTCCCAAAAAAGTTCATTTCAAGGAGTAATTTACTTCAGATTAATTTTAGAACAAGTAATCTAAGAAGCCTGAGGAGAGTGGAAATTCAGGCAGTCTGGAGATCAGGACATCAGGGGATTGCAGTTCTGGAGAAGTGACTCAGGGTGCTAAACTCTGTACAGGGGGAATGACTTTTTGAAGCCGGTTTGCTTCAGGCACATGGGTTGTTATGTGGGTGTGAAGCAAATCAATTCCATATTTTTAGAGCAGAAATTGTTTTCCTGCCTTATTAATGTGTCAGGCCTCGTAACAGCACAATCTGCAGAGGTTTGGGTTTGTGGGTTTTTTTGATTGTTTGCTTGCTTCTCCTTTCCAGAAAGCTGAATGAATGGAGGCAAAGGACAAATGGCTCCTTTCTACACACCTTCCAGAAAGAGGCAGGGGGAGGATGTGTAGTCCTGGGTCCAGTTCTCTGCCAAGGGACCTGTTGAGTATTTCAAGCTCCCCACTCACTTTTCCCTGTGTTCCTACATTGCCAGCTGGCTGCTGTTACTGTTTGCAGGGATGTTTTATCTGGTAAAATAAAGGAAAGTTTTCACATCTCCTGCTCTGGATTCCAGCAGGTTTCTGGAGCCTGCTTTCTCCTCTGTAGAGGCCACAACTCCCTAAGGTGAGCCCTGGACAGGGATGCTTGCCAACAGGTGGTGCAGAGTGGGGGACAAGCTGATAAGATTTAGATCCACTCCATCCTAGAGCTGCTTTTAGCCACAGTGGAAAACCAGTCTGTCTCCTGAACGCAACCTGTTGCCTTGTTGATTTGTTTCAAAAAGTCTGTCCCTAACCCAACAGAGCTGTGTTTGTGCAAACTGTTTTAATTGCACTATCCAGCTTTTCTGTACTTAAATACTTTGTCAGGATGGCTGCTTAGTAGGTACTTGTAGTGACCTTCATTTTAATTGTCTAACTGCTTGCAGTTCATTTGGATGGTTCCAGTAGGGCATGAAATGCCCTAAATTAAAACCATTTAATTGAAAATGGTTTCTTTACAAAAGTATTAAGTTACTTGCTCTCACTTCTTTGCAAAAGTAAAGTAAGTATTTAGAGGCATACTGAGGTATCCTGAAACACTGCTGTGGAGAGCTGAGCTACTTCACATGTCCCTGCTTTGGGGGACTTGGGGCAGTTCTCCCTGTCCCCACAAGTCCTTGCCATCTGATGAGAGCTCAGGGACGTGTCCAGTCTGCTACCCAAAGCGGGAATAGAGGAACAGGGGAGGGCCAGGAGCTACCTTGTGTCGCCCAGAGGTGCCATGGCAGAGCTTGGATGCATCCTGCACTTCCTGAGGGTTTGGCATTTTGGCTTAGGCCAGCTTAGGCATGGTGGAGGGATTTAGTTTTGGAGAGAGCTGTTGAAGGAGGTGCTGATAAGAAGTTCAGTGGGGACTCCCCCTGCCTTTGATGGCATTTGTCTTTAAACTGAAGGTCTCACTGGATCTGTCCTGCCTGCCTTTCAAGGGTTTGTGGGATAGCATCCTTGATGGTGAATTTCACAGTGTTTGGGGTTGGATGGGACCCCCGGAGCCATGCAACCCCCTTGCTCATGTCGGGCCACCTAGACCTGGTTGCACAGCTGCCAAGGCTGGGGACTCCACAACCTCTGCCAGGGCTTGGTCACTCCTAAGTGCTTGCTGTGTTCAAACACAATTTCCTGTGTTTCAGTTTGTGACCAGTGCCTCTTGTCCTTACACTGGATGCCACTGAGACATGCCAGGCGTTGGTTTCTTCACACCTCGTCTGTCCTTGGATATCTCTGACATCTGTCTGGACAAGGTCCTAGTCCTGGCTGGACCCACTTCGAGCTGCAGGTTAGACTACAGACTTCCAGAGTCCTTTCCAAACTTTTATTTTCATGTGATTTTTGTGGGGGAGACTGAGCATTGTAGTTAACACTGAAGTGTGTTTGGTTTTGTTTGTTCGGTGGTGAGTACCCTTCTGCAGGCAAAACCCTTTCTCTCTTTTGTACACTCTTTGTTATTAATATTATTGTGGCTATTGCCATTTTCAGTAAATTGTTATTCCAACTCTCAATCTTCTAGTGTTCCCCCATTATTGGAAGAGGCAGGGAAAAGGGAGCAGCTTGAGTGGGTTTAATTTTCCAGCTGCGCTTCAAACCACCACACAAGCTCACCCAACAGCAGCAGCACTGAGCAAAAGAATACAATTATGGGCAATTTTGCCCAGGTTCCTCTTTAGTCAGAGCATACTTCTTTTTACAAGAAGCCTTTAATTTTGATTACTGCAAACACTCCAGTCAAAGGCACTCAGCAGGTAGCTATGGCAACCCTGAGATAAGTTGTCTAAAATATACCAGGTAAAATAATGAGGGGATAATAATATGGTTTTAGTTCAAATAAACTATTAAGTGTGAGTAACAGTTTTACATTTAAAAAATACAACATATTTCTGGGCTACAAATTAGTCATGGTTCAGGGCCCATTGTTCATCTCTCTGCTGTAGGTGGTCTCCAAAGAATACTGCTAATATATGCTTCCTGCATTTGTTAACCCAGCACTCAGCAGGAAAAAAAATACCTTGT
This sequence comes from Pyrgilauda ruficollis, assembly GCF_017590135.1. Classification (NCBI taxonomy): domain Eukaryota; kingdom Metazoa; phylum Chordata; class Aves; order Passeriformes; family Passeridae; genus Pyrgilauda; species Pyrgilauda ruficollis. Next base: position 78,047 of record NW_024531377.1, read on the forward strand.
AGCTGCAAAAATTAAAACTGTTAAAGAGAGAAGAGACAGGGGAAAGAGCTCTGGTTAGAAAGATTACCCATGGAGAGAGAGCTACAGGCGCTTCTCTGAGTCTGGCCCAGCTAATTTATTGTGAATGTGCCATTAATATTCCTTTTTTACCCAAACCCTCTCTATTGGACCCAAATCAAAACTAGCATTTAGCAGCTGGGTCACAAGTGTTGTGCATACTCAAGATGGGACACTATGCAAAGAAAACTTATGATTTAAATAGTCTTCTGTGTTTTCTTAACCTGTGGTGAAGGAAAGATGGGCTGGTCACACAGGCCTAAATAAACCTGTCCTAACATCGAGGAAGAATTTGTCCTTCAGACCTGGCAATGGTCACAAGGATTTTGGATCATAAATCCTTCAGCAATCTTTGCAGCTTCTTTAGTTGGTTCACCTTGAAGTATCTGATACATAAAAGATTATTATGTCATTTTTTCACAAACTACTGGCACAGTGCTGTCTGAAGAAGACATCATAAACAACAAATTTATATATAGATATATATATTTATATATGTATCTCCCACTTTTGGGTGTCCTCCAATATTTCAAGAAAACACAAATAATAGGCAAAGGGCCTTTGCTGAGTTAGCTTTCCTTACTAAAAACAAAACATAATTCAGTGTGGTTTAGGTCAATGGAGCTGGTCATGTGAGGAAAAACATAGTTCTCCATGGAGGTGCTTCTTGAAATGGACACTGTTGTTGATTTTTTGGCTTTCAGAGCCTCTTCCCGACCAATTTAAATTCCTTCTCCAAGAGCTCTAAGTATCTCTGGATGCTTGTTTTTGTCAGGTATTGGCTCTGAAAGAAGTTCTCTTTGTATCACAGCAACAGTGTCTTAAATAATGCAGTTTGCAGTGTTTAATCAGCCATTACCCAGGACAAGATTTTGCAGGTAGGAAAGGGAGGAGAAGCTGGAAGTCCTTCAGCCTCTTCAGTGGGGGCAAATACACTTCCAGCCTTCTCCAAAGCCCAGCAGTGTTTCCCTTTGGCCTGGTGGGCTCTCCTGTTCTTTCCCTTTAGTTCCTGGAGTTTCTAAGGCATTTGGAGGTGAGGGCTCCTCACAGGAGTGGTCTCAGGAAAGCAGGGTGCTCTGTCAGGCCTGAGGTGAGCTGGAGAGCAGTGTTCCACATCTCTCTGTCAGCCTGGGCTTCAGACTCCCTTTCCTCATTGAGTCTCATCCCTCTGTGTTTGACACAGCACGGTCTGGATGTCAGGCAAGATGATGCTCAGGGACACAAACTGTTCCTCTCCAGCTCCTGCTCTTCTTGATCATTATTTGCTGGGGGTTTTGTTTGTTTTTTTTTTATTTGTTTGTTTGTTTGTTTGTTTTGTTTTGTTTTGTTTTGTTGGTTTTTGTTTCTTTGTGTTTTTTTTTTGTTTTTTTTTTTTTGGTTTGTTTTTTGAGGTTTTTTGTCTCATTTCCTCCTGTTGCCTCCCTGCTGCCCCTTGGACTAGAGTGAGGCTTTCTCAGCCTCTGTCACCAGCTATTGAAAGGCTGTTCATACAGACAACAAAGAAAGGCAGAGCTGAGTTCTGCTGCTGAATTTTAATCCTCTTGTTGGCTGGTGGCAGGGAATTAGCCAGTGAAAGTCGCTGGCATTGACACTTTCCTGCTGCCCAAGTGCTTCACTGAGTGTTTTAGCAACAACTGTCCAGACCTGCACCCCAGTCTCCCAAACATGACCGTGCTCCATCTCTTTCCCCCAGCCCCGGGATAAAAGCTGTCTTGGTGTCCTTCCTCTGCCTTTGGGTGCTGACTCTGTAGTGTGTGCAGCAGGAGACTGGGGCAGGCATGGCTGACCCTGCAGGAAATGCTAATGGCATAAAAAGTTTACATTTACTGTGACTATTGTTCACAAAGACTTGCTTTTGTGTTAATGTAAACCAAGACCTACAAAATAAGGGGTAAATCAAAGGAGGGCAGATGGGGTGGTTCTGGAACTTCCCATAACATTGGAATATTCAAAGCCATTAGGAACACCAGCACAGAAAACTGAGGTGTAAAATCCTGCCTCTCAGGCTCTGGACAAGCCTGCTGTGGGGCTTCTGGAGAGAGGTTGCAGGTCTGGGAGAGAAACAGGCTGCAGGACTGTCAGTGAAAGGCAAAAGAGCTGTAGAACCCCCCACAATCCTGTGTCTGCCTTGCTCACTTGTGCTCACTCCTGCAGCTGGCAGGCTCTGAGGAGCAGCCTGATTTAATGGGGTGCTGGGAAACTGCCATGTCCTGGTCCCTTCCCATTTCTGGACTACCAAAAGCACTGAGCTCCTGCACACTGAGAAGTGCAGGACTGGGTTTTATTCTTGCCAGCAGTGTCTCCCTGCTTCTTGGCTTCTGACTTGATCTGGGTTTTGCCTGGTTTCTGTAAGCAGGGTTGTATTGTATCATCCTCTTTTTTATTTCATGGAAGGATGTTGTCTCACCAAAACCCATCTTCCTATTAACCTGTGTTAGCAAACTCAGCTCCTCCAAATTTTTCTGAAGAAGCCAGGGAATCATTCTGCTTTCCCAAACTGTGCTCACCAACACCAGCAGTCACTGTAATATCCATACTTCCACACTTTTGAGAGTGTTCCTCTCCCATGGGCAGCTCTTTTCCAGCCATGCCATGACTTCTCACAATGCTTAACCTGGGCTTGCTCATGCAAAACATATTTCAACGAGCAAACAAATGAAACACAGAAAGGAAGAAAAAAAATTGAGAAAAATCCCCTGCTAGTCAGCCCAAAAGAGAAATGAGGAAGAACTGAGCTGCTGTTTTTTCAAGAAGAAAGGCAAGTGAGAGATGACAGCTTGTACACTCTGATGTGGAAGTGCACATCTCTGTGGGACAGAGAAGATTGAAAATACAGGAGCGTTGAGAGACAGATTGAATTTCCTAGGCTGTAGAGCAGGATATTGCACAGAGACTGTCATTACACCATAAATTGACACTAGAAGAGATCAGTGGACCAAATCCAGAGCTGCTTTGAGTGAAGATAGTGAGCCCTGCATGGGTGCTATGCCTATACACTGTGCTTTGGGCAGCAGAGAGCTTCAAAAGAGAGTTGAAAGAACACTTCATGCTTCATCCTTTCCTGATAAAGCACAGCTTGTCCATGTCTGTTGCAATATTCCATGCAAAAGTTTATAAAAAACCAAATTGAGTAAGCACTGTTGGGTACCTGCTTGAGCACTTCAGAGAGGCAAATTTGGGATTCCCTGTCACCTTGAAACAGGGCAAAGGATTGCTCAGTCCAGCTGAAGAAAGGTGTAATATTTACCTTTTTTTGTGATATTGATTTTAAGTAATCCAAGCTCTGTTTAGCAGGAGGAAACAAAACAAAGTGAGAAAATATTTTGTAAAAATATCTGAAGTGTCTCTACACTGACTGAAATGTGAAATATAGAAGAGTTTTGCCATGGTGTTGTAAATGGCCTGGGCCACTGCCAGCTGATCCAGGAAGGTTGTCCTGATTGCCCTGGCTGGAGTGTCCACCTGGGGTGGATTATCCCAGTTGTGTCCTGGTGGTGTTATGGACCACACTGTGACAGTGCTCTAGCAGCCCCTTCAGTGGCAAGGAGTTTTGTATGTTCAAAATGTGTCTGTTCTGCTAAAAACCTGCCCTGCCACAGAGGTGAGGTTTGTGGTCAGCCTGGAGCCTGTGTAAATGGGTTTTCCAAAGCCCCTTTCAGGCCTGGGTGTCAGCAGTGAGCCTGCAGCAGACGTGAGCCTTGCTGTGCTAGAGGATGCTGGATTTCATCACAGTGATCGTGGGGCCTGGAGCACTGCCAAGCAAAAACAGCATTGAATTTTAAGGTGCTTTCTGTGCTAAAAGCAATTTTTGTGGTCAGGCATTGCCTGGCATAAATCAAGGCATCTCTTGTGGCTGCATTCTTCTGGTGCCCAGGACTGAGCCAAACCTGTTGCTGCCTTCTCTCCATGCTCAGCAGCCGTGGGTGCACACAAATCCACAGGGACTGGGGAGCTCAGTGGAGGTGTCCCGTGTCCCCATCTACCAGTGCAGTGTGAGGATTTGAAGGATGCAGTTGCACATCTCAGAGTGCTGTTAAAGAAGGAAGTTCCCATAAGATAAGCCACAGAATCACAGAATCACAGAATCATAGAATAATGAAGTTGGAAGAGACCTCTAAGGTCATCGAGTCCAAACTATATCCTAACACCTCAACTAGACTACAGCACCAAGTGCCATGTCCAGTCTTTTATAAAACACATCCAGAGATGGTGATGCTACCACCTCCCTGGGAAGAGCATTCCAGAACTTTATTATTCTTTCAGTGAAAATTTTTTTCCTAATATCCAACCTATACCTTCGCTGACGTAGTTTGAGACTGTGTCCTCCACCACAGGAACCTGAGGTAAGCACAGATGGCAAAACAGGAAGGCATTAATTCCAGGCCTAACATTCACAGGGTGGCAAGCTGTGGGAAGCGACACAAATGCCAGCCCAAGTTGTGGGAATGGCATCTATGCTCTGTGGAAAGCCAGGACTTGGACTGGATAAAAGTGACATCCCAAAGGAACAACTCAGGAACCCCCACTACCAAAGACCAGGGTGAAGAAGGACCAGCAGGACTCTGCAGGGATCCACATGATGGTGATCTCTTTCTACTTAGTCTTTCTCTGTCTCTCTCTTCCCTCCCCACCCCCTTCCTCCTATACCTTTCTATCTCTCCACCTCACATTTACTGTTAAATGAAATCCATACTGTTGACTTTGGCATGTGGTCTCTTTTGCACCTTAATTTGGGCAGAGGCATCTCTTGTCATTGGGCCATGACATGCAGGTGGGCAGTGTGTACAGCAGCCACGCCAAGCAGGATCCTGGGCTAAATTAAGGGCCCTGATGCTGCTGCCCTGATTCTTCTCAAAAAACCCAAATGTGCTCCATTCTCTGGCAGGCTGCAAGCCTTCTGACGCCTTTTGATGTCTTTTGACTCTGAACCCATCTAGCAAATGGGAGAAATGTTGGGTGACAGAATTGTACAGCAGTTTGAGGTGGACTGAACCTTTTGAATGCCATCAGCCCAACTGCTTGGCAGTGAGCAAGGACATCTCCAGGTAGACCAGGTCACTCAGAGCCCTGTGTAACATGACCATGAATATTTCCAGTGATCTCTGGGAATTTGCACTTCACTGATGTTCCAGAGTTCCACACCATCATTGTCTAAAACTTTCTTATACCTACTCTAATTCTATCCTCTCAGTTTGAAACCATGGTAATATGAAAAAGATTTGGATGATATGGGAAGCAGAATGAGGAGGCATTTAATGTTTCTCAAGTGAGAAGTCTCTAGGGAAATGGGGAGAAAACTACTTGAAAATATATGCTGAAATTTTTGTAGCCAGAGAAAAGCTTAAATCAAGGCATTCTCCATTTTGGAAATGCAATGTGGACAAATTTCCAACATTTTAAGGAAAATGAGTCTATTTGCAATAGCCTGTGTTACCAAGGGCAGTGAGAAGGATAACTTAGTGAGAGGTGGATAACTTTGCTGCCTATACCTGACCTGATGTTGCACAGAGTTCTTAGATGCAGAACTCAGATATTATTTTCTGACAGAGCTCTGCTTCATCCAGGAAGGGGCTCGTGTCTCTGCTGCTTTGTGCTTCCATTTCCATTCCTAGCTTGCAACAGGTTCCTGCTGATACTCTGGGTAGCAGAGTAGGCAGAGGTTCCTGGTGCACTTCATGCCCAGGAGCTACACAAGATGATAAATTAAGATGTGCTCTGAAAACCCCACCTGGATCAATGCCGGGTTTCACTTGTCACATTTAGATGTGTAAGGATTTCTGTGTGAAAAAAATAGCTGCTGATTCAGAGGTATTCATGTTATTAAGAGTCTGGTTAATTAAGAAGGCTGTAGGGTGGTAGTGACTGGAAGATTTCCTTATTTCACTCTTTTTTCTCTTTTTGTCTCTTGGCAAATGTACTTGCTCAGTGTAGAAAGCAACATTTCTGTGGCATATACTGTAGTGAGTGAAGTCAAAATTTTGTTTGAAAATGCCAGTTACCACGTTTCTCTCTGTGTGGCAAGAGGATTTTGATTGTTTGAAAGAGAACTCTGGTTAGAAAGCAGCAAAGTGGCTTTCAGTAAAATATCAGGAAACGAAGATAAATGTAACCTATGCTGGTCTCTTTAAGACATAAAAGTAAATGAAAGCATAAATCTGACCCCATTATGGAACTATAATAAATCTGGTGATAAATCAGAGGCAGCTGATAATGTGAGGGTAATGCCTGTTTGCAATACAATCAGCACATGATAATAAAAGATAAGTGTCCTTTTACAAAGCAATGATGAAGCAGTTCTGGATGCCTTGAAGATCACCTTGTAAAACTGCTGGGTGAAAGGAAAAAGGTGCTTGGATCCAAGAGAAGTGTCAGTCACACTGGAATATGTGGAAGAAACTGAACTGCCTTGGCTTGCCCAGCAAGGCTGGCGTGAGGAAGGGAAATCTGAGCTCACTTCCCCAGCTTGCAGTTCTGAATCTGCCTTTGAGATGAAGAATCTTACCAAGCAAGAAGGACAATGGCTCTCTTGCAACGCTGCCAGATGGAAACCGTGCCTAAAAAGCTACTGTGAAACCCTCATAAAGCATGTAGGAAACATAAACATCGGTTGTGACTGGGAAAAGGTGAAGTAAAAGCAGTAACTAACAGCCAGGGTTAACAACCAAAAATTTCCTGTCACTCTATAAACCTTGGTCTGGGCAGTGGAGCAGTGAACAGGGCTGCATAATTATAGCCAAAGTGTTCTCAGCATACTCAGTGCAGCAGAGTCAGATGAATACTGCTGAGCTGGGGAAGCTGCTAATTAGTTTCATTTCTGTAAATTTCCATCCCATAAGCTGTATCCTCAGCTGGTGTTCCCACTTACTCAGCTCAGATATAGTGTATGCAGTGGAGTTCTGGGGACTTGCATCCAAGACATTGTCTGCTGCCAAAATGAAAGCAGGACTCCATCATTCCTAGATCTTAAAGCTGGATCAGCTCCTTATGGCTCTGTATCATCCCTTTCTATAATAAATTCAAGCCTTGAAACTTTACCCAGTGGTTTCTCTATCTTACTCCCAGCTCCTGATCCTTTACCCAGCTGGCTGTGGACTTACAGTGACAGTGATTCTGCTGTGTCCTGAGGGAAGTTCCTGAGTGATTGATTTGTAATCCTTTTAGATATGTTCAGATTTCAGTGTTGAACTGCATTGTGGTTTTGTTGTTTTGATTTTCTTTTTTTTTTCTTGAGATGGAAGAATTCACACTTCTCAGTAACTTTGATAACTTACATTGATAAATAAGGGAAGAGCTCTGGAATACATTTTACTTTATAAAGCATCTGTTCCAGAACTCTGAAGGATTTTTCTCTCTTTTCAGAACCCCTCTTTCTTCTCTATATTGAAACATAGATGAAGTCTAAAAGAACTGCTTTGTTCCTATCTGGTGGTCCCTATGTCATGGCCAAGAACAGGATTTTTTTAAATTTATTTTTTAATTTTTAATTTATTTCTTTGTTTTTTGCAGGGACCCTCATGGCAGGGAGGAATGATGACTCTGACTGCATGTTTTCAGAAGGCTAATTTATTACTTTCTGATACTATATTATATTAAAGCATACTATACTATACTATACTATACTAAAGAATACAGAAAGGATATTTACTGAATGTTTAAAAGATAATAATGAAAACTCGTGACTCTTTCCAGAGTCATGACACAGCTTGGTCCTGGTTGGCCAAAGAGTGAAAACAACTCACACCAGAACCCAACAAAAAAATCACCTGTGGGTAAACAATCTCCAACCACATTCCACATGTGAGCACAACACAGGAAAAGCAAATTATATAATTGTTGTTTTCCTTTTTCTCTGAGGCTTCTCAGCTTCCCAGGAGAAAAATCCTGGGTGAAGGGATTTTTCAGAAAATGTGAATGCCACATCTCTTCTGTAGTCAAAAATTCAAATGAGGGCGGCCAAATTTTTTGCTGAGTTCTGTGAATCAGAAAGATTCTTTATGATCTCTTTGCTCTTCTTTATCTTTTTTTGTCATGGTTTGCAAGGCACTGTTAGACATCTGGGTCATTGTTTCCCCTGTCCTGATCCATTCATTTTGCTATCTGTCTTTGAGGCAGGTTGGCACGTTACCAGTGAAGCCAAATATCTCATTAACAGCTTTGACAGCACAGGATAATGGCCCTGGCTTCTTCTGCAGCAGATGGAGATTGAATTGCTGAGTGTGATCCCAGTGTTGGTTGTTCTTCATCCCTTTATGCCCGGGGATCCCACTTAGTGGAGAACAGCACCTAAGGGAGATGCTCTGATCAGATAAAGGTCTCATGTCTGGGTTTCCTTTCAGGGGTTGTCTTCCCTGGCCACCAGCAGTCTCTGACCTTGTGCTGGGGGCTGTGTGGTGGCCTGCTGGTGAGCAAGTGAATGTAGGGCTGGAAAGCATCTCTAGTGCCACTGTACGTGCTCCATGCTGAGCTCCATCCTGTGCTCTCTCTGGAAGGCTGATCCAGAACAGCCTGACATTAAAATGATTCAAAAACCCACGGGGAGAGTTCGTGTTTCATTGACAGCTCTGATCAGACAAACTGTTTCTTCCAGTTCCCCCTTGTAAATAATAGGAGTAGTAGCTGTCTTCTCCTTGGTAATGTACTGAGAGGGGTGGAAAAGGCTTTAGCAAACACAGACTGTAATGCATGAGGAGTTGACAAGCATCCCTTGATCTGATTAGACATGTTTTGAGCAGATGGATGGGCTAACTGACCTCTGGAGGTCCACTCCAATAAAAATTGTTCTAAAATTCAATGAATATGACTCATCTGAGGCTGCATTGCTATTTTAACACGCTTGTATGTTTTCCTTCTGAGACTGGCACTTGTGTTTGCTGGATTCACTTAAGCAGCCACATCAACATTTTTAAGTTTTAACTTTTTGTCCAAGTGCCAAAGCAAACCAATAAGGATCAATTGAACAAACAAACAGGTAAAATATGTAGCAGGGCCTTGCTGCCAGCTGATGAAACTGCCAAGGTGCTCAGTGCTCTGTGCCCTGATCCAAAGCTGTCTCAAACATTGGAACAGAGGGATGCCTTGGGATGTAGGCTGGGATATATCAGCCACCTCTCTTTTGCACTGTCAAGTGCATCCCACCATGGTCTTATGTGTCCAGTTTGTTTTGGCATTTTCAGACCTGATCCTCTTCCACCTTGCTCCAGACTTTCATGTTGGTCTCCAGGTCTGGAGTAAAAAAAAAAAAAAAACAAATTTAAAAATTTCAAAAATTTCAAAATTTAATTTTCAAAAAGTTTAAAAAAAACAGTTTCCATACATGAAAATTTGCATTTCTAATTTTTTTTTAATCCTCCAGGTCAAATTATTCATATTTCATGTTCACAATGGAAGTTAGGTGCTTACCTAGAAGTTCAGAAAATTGTTATCTTGGAGTTAGTGCACTTCAAAACAAGGGACTTTAAAAAAGAAAAGCCTGGTTAGTACAGATTCAGTCATGATCTTGTAGTCCTGTTTGTGGAGAGTAATTTATGCAATGTTTAAATGGCATTTTGACTCAATTTTACTTTGATGGTAAAATTCAAATTCTTCTGGGCTTATCCTAAGTTTTAACAGGGAGGTAAGAGTTTTGAAGGATTTAATCTTCAGTTCTTGTGCACTAATACAGTGTGTTGGCTGGGGATAGAACATTACAAGGGGGAACGCATCCTGCATGTCCAAATTTCTTACTTTGAACTGTTATACATTATTCTTGAGAGCTTATTTAGAAGTCTGTGGGTCAATAATTTAAATGTGAGTGAAGCTATCTCTTTCTAGCATGTCTGATCTCCTCTCCTCTGCCTTCAAATTTTTTTAGCATTCAATGTCTATTACAAATCAGATTCCCCAGTGAATATTTGCTTTAGCTTCACTCAGAAAACTTGCTGTTGAAAGAAAGAAACTGTAAATAACTCTCCAGCTCGGGCACCCTGGCCAAGTGCCTTATGGCACTTTTCTCTTAGAATTTAATTTGTTCCATGATTTAAGGTGCAGCATTCACACTGAGCCGAGAAGCCTCTGTTCTTCCTCTCATCACTGTCTCTATCATGGTCAAATGAGCACTTATGGTGTGCAATGAGACTTCTCCACATTATTAATAACAGCTCTGACCTACGGGGATCCTGCTTTTTCCTGGCAGGGGAAATCTGTCTGCGATGGCCTAGGAGCAATTGCAGCTCTTGGTGCTTGCAGGTGAGCATCAGTCAGTTTTATGCACTCCACAGTTCTGCACAGCCCCTGCCCCCTCAGCCAGCTAAGAACACAAAAGGCAGAAATATATTTTCCAGCCTGGCTCAATCAGGAGGTGTAAGTGGGCCATTGCAGGGAAAACGCTGCACTGCAGCTGCTTTGAGTCGTACCTGATGTTCAGAGGGATAAAAACACTTAATTAGCACTCTACTTCCTTCAAGTTTCTGTGAGAATCCTATAAACCAATTTCAAACTGAAGCCACGGGCTGGCTCACAGGCCAGCAGAGTGACAAACACCCAGGGAAGATTTGAGGGGTCTTTTCACAAATTCATCAGGCTCGATCTCTATAACTGAAGGTTTTTGATGTGTGCTTCTTTTTATGTTTCCTTAATGCAATCTGCCTGCAGGAGAAGTTTACATTTAAAAGCTATCGGAATTCAGAGGTATTTATCACGTTTTCAGGCTTGCTTTTTCTTTTTTGAAAGCTGAAAAATTATCCCAGCCTGCATGAGAGTCTACTGTTGCTACCTTTTAAATATAACAAACCTTTTAGGTATTTAAACTGAGCAAGAAATGATTAAAATAAGAAGAGACCTGGGTTACAGTGATAATTATGGTCAAAATTTCTACTGTCAACATTGTGATGAAGTTTTAATCAGCATTTTGAAAGCAAAGGACAACATCTAGCTTTAGTGTTGTGAGCAGTACATTTTAGGTTTCAGAGGGAAGATGTGTGCCTTGTGTTTTAGAACTGCAAGGGGTTGGCTGTAGGGCAGCCCTTTGTTCTCATGGCAAGTGCATGGACAGAAAAATAAGCTTTCAGCCTAGGGATGCTTCTGTTAAAAGCATTCAGGTTTAGCTTGTGAAATCCCACTGTTCAGCTGCCATTTCAACCCTGCTAGCCCATATACAGGAAAAACATCCTGGAAAGATTTCCCCACCATGTGATTTAGGATTCATTTTCTGGTATATCCCACCCACATGATGAACAGCGCTGTTACCTTCCCAGTCCTGATGAAATTCTCTCCTGAATCTTCCAGCCCCTGGGTTGAGGGACATGTTTTGCTGTCTTTGGGAAGACAAAGGAAGACCCAGTTGCATGCCAGTCTGAGAAACATGTTACTCCTATAAGGTTTTTAGGGCTCTTTCAACATTTTTTAATAAAACCTCTTACTTCATCTCCCACGTAACGGGGAGAGCTTTCCTACACTTGCCCTCAGTGGTGGTGAGGTGTTGCTGTTCACCAGAAATGATTGTAATGAAGAGGTGATGCCTGATACTGACTGTGGGGCAGGGAACCTCTCTGTTTCTGCACATCCCACTGCAATTTAGCCTTCCCTGAGGCAGAAACTCTTGCTGGTGTCTGCTGGAAAACATGGCCTGCATAAAGTAATGTTGACTGCAGTGTGGGTGCTGGAGAGGGCAATGAGACAAAGCTTGATAGGAGATACCCTAATGCTTGAAACAGGCAGCTCATGAGAAAAGGCCAAACAAGAAATTTCCCTTGTGATCCCAAATGAGCTGACACAAACCAGGCATAGTCCTCTCAGTACTAAATTCCTTCTGCTCTTTCACCACTTCTCTTGTCCAGCTCTATGCCAAGAAGGTTAATTCTCAAATATTTCAAGAAGAAGCTGCTTGCCTGTACAGTGCCTATTTTTCCTTTCATGTGCGCTGGTTTTATTCCAGCCTCCTCTGGGCTGCTCCAAGTCATCTGGGGAGTTGGGAGCACTTGGCAGCAGTAGCTGCTCGTGCTGCTGGAGACCCCACTCAGCTCTGTTTGCTGCACCTGTGCTGCATTTGTTGATGAAAGAAGAACTGCAGTGTTACTGCCATGGTGGCCTGCGCATTCTTGGGGGACCAGCTGGCCTGGAGGAATGACATGGATTCTAGGACTTGTCTGCAATGAGCTGTCTTGTATCCTCCAGAAAACTCCTGCCTGCATTTTTTATCATGGAGATCCAGCTCTCTTAGTGAAAGGCTATAGGTTGCCATTATCCTTCTCTTTCCTTACTGTATTTCTTCTTTTTTCTTTTTTTTTCCTTTTCCTAAAAACAAAAACAACAGCAACAAGAAAAAAAAAAAAAAACAAAAGCAAAAAAAAAAAAAACAACAACAACAAAAAAAAAAAACCACAAAAAACCAAAAAAACCCCCCCTCCACACTAAACAAAGCCAAAAGCAAAGAAACAACAAAATCTTCAAAATAATGCTGCCTAGCTGTCTCAAGATACCACTGCTGAACTCACCTTGACAAGCTCCACATGGTTAAAAGACACTTTTGGCAGCTTCTTGCTGCTGTTCTTAAAAAAAATTTAAAAAAGAGAGCTGCAATTTTTGGTTGGTTAAGCCCATAAAATGCCCAGGTGAGATTGCAATGCTGTTTTTTAATGTTCCCAAAAGGGGCTGGTGCTATTTTTCAGGACATGTACTGCCCATCTTGCAATTGGTAGCAGACAATTAACATTCAAATGTCTCATTTGGGAAAAATTGCAAATTACAGTGGCTAGGAAGCTGTAAATTAGAAGTAGCACAGCCCATTATTCCCAGGCCTATTTGTGTGTCAGAGTGCACTGCTAAGGCTTGATTATCCTTTCCAATCTTCCCTACCTGCAGAAAGGAGCTGTGTGTGAGAGGCTGGGTTTGGTCTGGATAGCTCATGTAGTGTTTTTCCTCTCTGTCTTTGACATTTTCATGATTTCTTGATCTCCAGGATGCAGAAGATTTCATTTTATCCCAGAACTGATGTCCTCATCACAGCATGGAAAGTCAGCCACGTGCCATTTATTGGTAGACAAAGATTTTTGTCTTTCTGCCAGTCCTTGTTCTGGGAGGCCACATTCAGCCCCACAGCCATTGCAACTCCTGTTTTGGGTTGCAGTCCCTCTTCCAGAAGTTTCTCCTTTTTGGACACATAACTATGTATATTCAAGCCAGTTCTGACCCCCCACCCTCAGTGCCCCAGATATCTTGGTATCACAGCCTCATCTTATCAGTCTCTGCAGACTTGCTGGATTTTGCTTCATTTTCCAATTTTATCTGCATCATATCCCAGAGCACGGCCGAAAGCAGCAAAGAGTTCTGGGCATATTCCTGCTCTTCATGTCACCTCACCAGGGCTGCTCTGGCTTCCCCTGACTGGTTTCTTCTTGATATTTGTCAGGTAGGCAGTTCTTAACCTGTTTATTTCATGCTTTATTGATGCTACCTAGTACAACATTTTAAACCCAAATATCATTTCATACTAAGTCAAAAGCGCTCTGACAATCTAAGCCTATTACATCTGGACAGTTCCCTTTATCAACAAAATTTGTAATCTCATCACAGAGTGAAATCAGGTTTGCTTGACAAGGCCTATTTTCCATGAAAACCAATTGATTTGCCTTGTATTCCCTTTAATTCCTCAGAGAATAGATCCTGTAGGGAGATTTTTACAGTGTTGTCCTGGATTGATGTTATTTATCCCTTTCACTCTGCTTGTGGTTTTACAGTTTTGTCAAATTGTTGCTAGCCTGCAGTGTACTGTGCTATGCTGGGCTTTTCTGCTCTGGGAAGACAGAAGCAGGAATTTCTTGGAAACCAGAGTCCCAGTTGTGCCCCAGAGGAGGGGATCCCATGGGAAGCAGTTTGAAGGGCAAAGTGGCTTAGGTAAAGCTGATGGGTCTTGAAGGACAGCGTCCTCCAGGTGCAAGAATGAGCCATCCTGATGTTGATGACCCACAGGACACCTCCAACCAAGACACTAGGAATCAGGAAGCAGACCAGGGAATGCTCTTTCTCTTCATCCCTTAATGAGGGAGAGTTTATTGCTGTCCTCAGTCTCCTGGACTAGGCAAGCCAGAAAAATCCAGATGAAGGTGCTCACTTTGACGCTTTGATGGGAACTAAGGCTTTAAATACAACTTCATACTCCGTGTTACTTCAGCTTGCACTTTTTTTTTTTTTTTTTTTCCAAAAAGAAGTCAGTTTTTACCCAACTTAATTAACAGAATGATCTTGTGTGTTATAACCCTTTGTCTTTGCTGGTGAGCTACCAAGATTTCCACAGCCCAGGGAGGGAGACAGGCTCAGAGTAGAGGGGACATTAAAGGGGAATGTCTTGCAGCAGTGCTGAGCTGGAGGCTGGGACTGCTGTCCGTGTGTCAGAACCCAGGACATCCCTCTGGATGCCCTGGAAGGCTCAAAGCCCTGGCAGGGGGTCGGAGACCCTGGCATGCAGCCAAAGACCCCTGTGGCTTTGAGTTTGACCTATGGAGCAAATTACCAATGTTATATGAAGAATTACAGGTCACAAAAGTTTAAGTAGCACAATAATAGTTGTCACAGGGTGAAAGGTGGAATTTTGAAGAATTTGACTATGGGGGTCTAGGGACAAGACGGAGGAATCTGGGCGTTGTCCTGTCCTTCTTCCTTCTTCTTCCTCGCCTCCATTTTCTTGGTGATGGTGGCATTTTGGGATTGGTTTAAAGTAGAAAGTCACTGTCTAACATAGGTGATAGGTATTGGAAAATAATTGTAAATATCAAATACGTAGTTTGTAGTACAAAAGACAACACCAGCCCCGTGGGTGGGGAGTGTGCCTCAGACCGACCTGCAGAACAGATCTTGGCAGGCCAGACAGAAAATGTTTTAGATAAAAAAATAATAAACAACCTTGAGAACGACAGCCAAAGACTTCTGATTTCTTCCTGGACAGCTGGCTTCTGGAAAAAAAGACTTTTAACACACCTCGGGATCATCTCAACCAGAGAGAAAACCCCGAGATCCAGGCAGGGCTGAAATGTTTTTGCTGTTCAGGTTCATGTGTGGCTTGATTGGGTGGGCTGGGTCAGACCTGGGTGCTGAGATCCAGCCAAGCTACAGAGGTGGGAATGTGGTGGATGGAGAGGCTCTGCTGCTAAATATATTTTATTGTGGGTTTTTTTACAGTGGAATTGATTTGACTGGAAATTTCCCAGCAGGTTTGCTTATGTGTTGCATAGGAGTAGTAAAGCAGAGGAGGAAAACGATGAAAGGTTTCACAGCACAGTCTGAGTGGCTCTGGAGTCTGCATTTTCCAGGTTTCTCAGACTGAAGAGTGCAACCTCAGCATGTCTAAGTGTCAGAGGGGGTCATTACAAACTTCTGGAAGTGCCTGCAAGAAGGTTTGCAGTCCAACTAAACACCTCATCCAAGTAGGCTCTTGAAAGACTTCTTATGACCCTCGCTGCTAAAAAAAACCTGCTGGGAAGGGAACTGCAGCAGTAAATCCCCACAGCAATCAGAGCTGGTTGTTCTTCATCACAGGAATTGTGACAGAGGTGTAATTGTGTGTGGTGTGAGAAGAAATAGATAAGGATGAAAACACTTCTCTTTTTTTAAATTTAAGTGGTCTGTAGAAGGTAACGTCACCACTTCTTTGTCATTCTCTGCTTATTTTATTTGGCATCTGCTGTCCATTCATCTTCACTTCAAGGTTTATCCTCAAAAAACTTCATTTCCCTGTGTCTTTTTTTTTTTTTTTTTTTACCTTTGAGAAGCAAAGCATGACAGAGTCAAGATGAAACCAAACCTCCTTGTCTCATTAACATTTGCAGCTGCAAATTTTGGAAATCATGAGTCCTTAATATTCCTTTAGCATTTAAACATAAAATTAAAAACTAACCAATGGAGTCCAATTTGTAGTTTGAAATTAAGTTAGAATATTAAATGCAACTTTTTTGGTCTAGCTTTTCAGCTGCTTCATCATGTACTAATTAGCAGGAGCTGTGAAATTCTTTTTCTCTATAAAACCATATAATTCTGTTAGCTGAAGTTTTAAATTACACTTATTGCTTCATTTGCTAAAAATACATACATATATATGTACACAGATACATAGAAAGTGTGACTACTTGCAGAAGATAAGTTGATTTCTCTTTAGCCTTATATTCCAATACAACTTATGTGTCTTAGGAGATAAAAAGATTGACTCCTGTGAATGGATTTTTACAAAATAATGTTTGGATAACTAGCCACTGTCTTAAAGAGTAAGAACAGTTAGCAGAAGTGAATGGAAATAAATATTTCAAAGTTGTCTGCAAGTGTGAAACATTTTAATTTTGGAATTCACAGCATAAAAGGACGCTCAGAAACTCCCTGCAGTTTTCCACACAGATCTGATGGCTGGAGAGATCCAAGCCCACAGACCAATTTATGTTTCTTCTTTCTGTCAGATTGGCGCTTGTTGCTCACACAGATCAGCCTCTCCCCACGTCTTTGTCACAGGAGGGAAGGCTCAGCAAAGAGAGCCTGCTTGTCCTCTGCCCAAAGGTCAACGAGAGCTGGTGGCAGTGGATCCTTTTCTGTTCTGCTGGGTTTGAGTGGCTCATGGAACCCAAGCACAGCAGGAAAAACCTAAAATGTGCTCTCTGGATGAGCTGGACAGACACTGCTCAGTGTCTGAGTGGGAACTGCTCATGCAATATTCTGTTTTCATAGTAGAGGAAGAATTTATTTTTTTTTTCAAAAGGACTAAAACCTTATTTTAAAAAAGCAACCTATTGATGTTTGTTTTATGTTGGGCCCTTCTGGGGGCTCCCTGAATGATGGAAACCCTCCTGTAGCAGTTCTGTGCCAGGAAAAAGGAGACACACGGGACTTTTTTGGTCTTCAGCTTTTCTTTATTATCTTATCTAAAGTTTTGCACACTGTTCACACCAGGTTCAGTGCGCTGGAAAAGCACCGCAAAATGGCCATGAGATGTACAGTTATTTTTTTTTTCAAAAGGACTAAAACCTTATTTTAAAAAAGCAACCTATTGATGTTTGTTTTATGTTGGGCCCTTCTGGGGGCTCCCTGAATGATGGAAACCCTCCTGTAGCAGTTCTGTGCCAGGAAAAAGGAGACACACGGGACTTTTTTGGTCTTCAGCTTTTCTTTATTATCTTATCTAAAGTTTTGCACACTGTTCACACCAGGTTCAGTGCGCTGGAAAAGCACCGCAAAATGGCCATGAGATGTACAGTTTCAAGGTCTTTTAAAGTTGTCTCATCCAATTAACTCTTAACACATACTTTATTTCTACTTATCTACCAATAACTCACCTCTTGACTGTCCACATAACCTCTGCACTGTGCTTTCCTTGACCAATCACTCTGTGCCACCAACACTGCAGAAAATGGAGTAGATGAAGAACAAGAAGAACAAGACAGGGACTACACCCAAATTCCTCCATCTTGCTTGTTATCTACACCATACTAAAAATCCCAAAACCTAAATTTCTCACCTAAGTGACATACTATACTACTCTATATTATCTATTTCACGATTTGGTAGATTCCAGTCTATCTCACAGTCTTGGAAGTCCTCTCCATGGGCAAAGGTTAAAGGCAGTGTTTCTCTGGGAGTCAGAAACCCTCAGAGCAGACAGAGAAATGCTCCCTGTGCCCTGGGTTCCCACAACAACTCAAAACCCAAACAAACACAAAAAGTAAAAACCAAAGCACAAAAGGTATCATGGCTGAAACTTTTTCTCACCAGGCACTTGTATCCTGGTTTCATGGTTTAAGTGTTTGGCTATCCAAGCTCCATGCTGGTGTATTCAAAGCTTTTTTATGCTGGTGGCATTCAAAGCTTTTTTGTTGATGCAAGCCACATCAGTAACAGTGGAGAAAATCAAAGGAACAGAGGAAGAAAGAGAAAAAAAATGAATTCAGAAGAAAGAAGTGTAGAAAGGAGCAGGAAATGCTGGTATTTCAGCTCCTGCCTGTACCTGAGCATTTGAAATTCATAGGCACTCAGCTGACATTCCACAAACAGCAGTACATTTCCTTTCACTCAATTTTTGAATTCTCCAGAGGTAACAAGTGTTGCAAACAGTTCCTGGGTTTAGTTCTATTGTGTGTGGTGAATGCATACAGCACACCCACGATTAAGCAGAGAAATTGAAGTCAAAGCAGGATCTAGTTACACATTCAAGATGTATCTTCTGCTCCCTCCAACATATTCATTACCTGGTATTGTTCCACTGCTGCTTTCATCAATAGACATTGTACAATAACAGTAAATTGGCATCCATGGGGTTATGCAGAGTTGATAAATCCCTCATTATTCACTGGAAGTCCTTTGGAAAGGCTGAGTTTCACCATTTCTCAGCAGACTGGGTGCAGGTGGGGCCAGGGTGTGGCAAAGGCTCTTCCACTCCCAGGAGAAGCTGGAATTACGCTGTAGCTGTTGCTTTGTCCAAAAATCTGTGGTTAGAAGGGAGGCACTGAACTGTCCCACCCACCTGCGGGCGATGGCTGCTAGGCCTCACACCTGGGTTGCCACGGGAAAGGACACCTAAACCTTGGGAGAACTCAAGTCTGGGACCTCAAAGAAAAACTATTGCCAGGAAAGACACAGAGCTTATAAAGAACAGTGCCTGCCTGGAGTTTGATAGCAAAAAACTTCTGCAAAAAGATGTCTTCTGTGTGGGCACCAAACCAGTGAGCTCCTGAGTGACGGGGGAGGGACTCTGGAGAAGGCTTCGGCCCCGGCTGGTTTTGGTTGGAAGGTATGTGCATGATTTGTAGGGTGGCTGGTTTTAGGTGTGTTAAGGGTGTTTTTGGGTGTGTTAAGGGTGTTTTTGGGTGTGTTAAGGGTGTTTTTAGGTGTGTTACGGGCGCTGTGTGGCCACAGCTCCACTTTGCCTGGATGGCAGAAGGTGCCATGGGGTAACTCCTGGTGGGCTGGTGACAGGGCTGAGGCACACAAACTGCTGGAGGCACATTTGGCTTTTCCCAAGCCAAGTGCAGCAGGAGTAACCAGGCCAGGAGAGCCTGGGAGCACCTGCTCTGAGTTTCTGCAGGGTATTTTTCTGGGAGAAATTTCTCCTTACATTCGTCTCACCCCTGACCCAGCACCCAGGCCCACATCTGCCCCAAATATCACTGAGGCAGCTTTGTGCCAGCTATCTGTGCAAGGCTGGGAAGTGGGAGTAAATCCTGCACCTAATCCTGCCCAAAACTGTCCTCATGGAGACAGCTGTAGAGCTTAAAATGGTGTTCAGTCACAGGGTTTTTTTTTGTTAAAAATCTTTCGAGAAAGAATTTGTCTTACACACCTGGGAATTGTCCCATTCATTCAACTGTGAGCCCCTCTCCCTGATTTTGGAGAATTCCCCATTTTCCAAAAGCTGGAGAAAGAGCTTTTTTTCTCCTCCAAGACTGGCAGATCCTACAGCTGAAAGTAGAAAATTGGTTCATATTAATATGTGAACATTTTAATTTATGCATCTGATTGATATTATTCCGTAATTAAATTATATTCCCATGGTGCGTATAACATCAGGGTTGTAGTAATACAAATAATTAGTAATTAGCTCTAATCAGATCAGTTAGCAAATGCCAGATTCCAGATGAATAAGCTGACCAACAGTGTCTGTGGTGAGGAAAGCCAAGAAAGAAGGAAGAAAAGGTAATTTGTGTTGATGGATAAGGGAGGAAGAGAAAATAACAGGAAATCCATTTTCAAGAGAAGTCCTTTGCCAAAGAAAACAAGAATGCAGCCTTTAAAGATGCTCTGGGCCATGAGCCTGCAGCTCAGCTGCTAGAAGACATTCCACTCTGACCTCACAGCCTGCCCTGAGTCCCTCCCAAATGCCTCTTACGATGTTTTGGTGCTGGACTGAAAGAAGGGCCAGTCCAGAGGCAGGCACAGGGCACCTTCAGCCAACAGAACATTCCTCAGCTGCCCCCCAGCTGACAGCTCCCTGGAGATGACAAGTGATGATGGCACATCAGTGTCTGCCTCAAAATGCCTGTGGCACCTTGGCCTGGGAATTTAGGAATGGGTTTCTGCTGAGCTGCTCCCACTGCCTCCAGGCACTGCAAGGGGGCTTAGGACAACTAACACAGGGCCATGGAGAATTTCTCTACAGAAGAATGAAATATAAAAGTCTGTGAATGGGACTTCCTATCTGAGAGATTAGTACTGCAATCTGAACAGTTGTTCTTGGCTCAAACCATAAAAATATTGTGCTTTCCCTGTTCTCTCAAAAAAAAAAAATAAACAAAGTGTTTAAAACAATTTCAGTCTGGATCTGTCAAACAAAGTCAGTTAGAAAATTCAAGATGTGTTGCCAGCCGAACTGCACTTGGACCGGTACCAAATATTTCAGACAAATAATTTCTAAAGAAAGTACCTGGCATTGCATCTCCAAAACATCAGTGTGAAATATTCTGTGATTGTGAAAGGGTTTTGCTTTATGTTTTCTCAATTGTAAAATGTCCTTGAAATGAACACTTTCCTGCAGCCAAACTTCTCTGTGTTTAAATGCTATTTTGTGATGAAAAATGTTCTTAGCAAACACAAAACAACTGTTGCTGTGTGCCAAGTTAATGCCAACAGGTTCTTCTCTTTGAGGGCAGCAGGAAAATAGAGGTGTGGTAAATTGTCACACTTGCTACAGCGTTGGTTGAAGTCAGTGATGAATTAATGATCAAGGAAAGCCTGAACAGGGCTTCCTGCTGATCCTGCACCTGTCTTGAGCAAGGGCTAACAACAAAATGATGTCTGGGGTGTACCAAAGTCATTGTTTAACCTTTTGTATCAACCATAAATGCTGACCAAAAGTAACCAAGACCCTCATTAAGTGTTATTTGCATATTAACTCTCACATCCCATAGAATGCACACGAAGAGAAAAAATTATATTCCTTACATGTAGGACCTCTGTCACCAACACCCAGCCTATGATATACACTTGTAGTTCTCTTTGGGAAGGACTAAAAATTTTTGTATAAAAAAGAAGGAATTTCACAGAGAAGAAAAAGATTAGAGAAAAAAGGAGGACTAAAACAGGAGAAAAACACCTCTGCTTGCTCAGGATCAGTTGATGGACTTTTCCTCTCTTCCTCTCACAAAGGGATACTTTCAGGTCAGACTTTTGCCTCTAACTGCATTGGAACAGACCCAGAAATATTTTAATGTATATACCTAATAAATCTCTGTTACTATACCTTCTGTCCAGACACACTCTGCAGTTTGTGTATTTATCACCAGCAACCTCTGGCTGCTTTCCCTTTGCTTCAATAAACCACACTATTTGTGAATCTGGGTTCTGGATGTTCTTACTGAATTGAGCCAGACCTATGGTATCAGTAAATCACAATATTCATGAATCTGTCATCATGAAAGTTCTTGTTGAACAGGACCAAACTCATAGTGCTGAATTGGTAATAAATGGAAATAAGGTCCATCTGCACCCAGCCCCTCAGAGCTCTGAGTGCCACCCAGAAGGTTTATTTTAGCCCAAGTTTCTGTGTGCTTGACTCAACAGGTGGTTGCTTGGGCTTTTATTTATTTTCTTTTAATTTGATGCTTCAGCAAGCCACTGGCTGCTTGAAAGTTACAGCTGGGAGTTCACATTTCAGACTGTTTTCAGAAGTGCCACTGTAAGGCGTTATCTTAAAAGTCTTCCTCTTGCATGTTCAGCCTTCAATGAGATGTTTTGGTTTACTTACTCATGGTTCAGTTTTGTGGGTTGCCACTGGTTACCAACAATTTAGTAATAATACAAGCTGTTGGTTCATTAAACTATTTTTGAAAGAAAATCTATACTAGCTAGCCTATATTGGCTCCTTTGAGCACTTATTTATTTGTTGTGATCACTCTTGATTCTTCAGTATGTCTCAAATTAGTAGAAAATAATGAATACACCAGGACTATGGCAGGTCTTCTAAAAACATGATGGATAAACCAGTTCTTGGATGGAACAATGAAATGTAGCCCCAGGTACTCTAAGGTCCCATACACAGAACACCATCTTTAATCCTGGAGATTCTAGATGTCAGGATAACTCCAGAGAGGTGGTGGATAACTTAGATTAGCTCTGAAGGCTTAGCAAAAGAGATTAAATCCATGGCCAAGCTGGATCAAGGCCTGCCCTCCTAGGGCTGTGTCCTTTACATTGCAAAACAATGAGGGGATGCTGCTGAGGATGTGCTACTACCACTTCCATGCACAGGCACCAGTTCGACCCCACTAAGTGGCAGCAAAAGATGCACTGGGCAAAGGTAGAAGGGAGAAAAGAAGCAGCAAACAGCTGACTCAAAAATATAGCAGGGAAAGTCCAGCTCTCACGGCCTGCTGTCCCCTCTGCAGGTGATCATTGAGCAGCATTGCTGTTATTTTTATTGCTGAAGTTGCAGCCTGCTCCTTGATTGAGAACAAAATTGATTTCCCTTTCTCTTTCAGCATTTCACATATGCCTGTATGTGAGTATGGATATGCATGTGTAGAGGTACCTCTCTATATGTATATAAATGTATGGATGTGCACCTGCACCTGTAGAGCACTAAGAAAGCAGGAGTCTGACAGAGGAGTCTGAAACACCACCGAGTGTTCTGGAAGGACAAACTGAATGTGTATGCAAACACCTGACCTTGTTTTGGGGAGGGAGGGCTGCTCTATTCCATCTGGTGCATGACTTCAGATGCTTTTCCTCTGCTCAAGCTCAGTCTGTTGCTTGCAAGGAAATTATTCAGAGGGAGGGTTTTGACCAAAGCAACACCGAGTTATCAGCCAAGAGAAGGTGGCTTTCTTCCCAGCCACACGGTACTCTGGCTGTGTGCATTCATAAACTGGATGTAGCAAATTACAGATCCTCTCCTACCTCCCACCTCACAACATTTCACTCACGGAGCCTTTTCCTCCCCTTTGCTTCCTCCTGCAGATCCTGAAGTGTAAATCACCTGGTTGTAAGTACACTTGGGCATGTCCAAAGAGGGAAATGTGGTGGCACGAAGGAGCACCACCCACCTTCTGACAGTTGCGTGGAGCAGGCTCCCCAGAGCTGCCTCATGATTAGTAAACAGCAGACATATGTTGTGCTCACCACACAGCCTTAAGCTTGTAACAGTGCTGGCAGCTCCTGCTCTCCTTCCTTTGGCACCGCTGTGATCCTGATGTCTGCAGCACTGAGTCATGCCACCATGTCTGGAGCAAAGCCCAATGTTCTTTTGTGCACAAGGGGAGCAGGACCGCGTGCTCTGGTGACCTGACTGCCTGACCATGCTTTGTTGAGGGTGTCACTACAGCAGCATCTGTGAGCAAAGGCATGAAGCCAGCAGAGAGTATCATTTGCACTGGCTGATATTGAGAGATGCTGGTGCAGGCTGCTGAAATGGGCTGGGTTGGTTTAATCGAGAAAACTCACACTGTTCTTGTCACCCATCTCCACCTCTGCCTCCTGTCTTGGATTTGAAGCTCTCTAAGCCAAGATAGATATTTAGATTGCATCTTGCCCTGAAGAAATCTCCCAGGTGCAGCCGTTCTGCAGATTCTCATCCTGTGGTCCTGCCTTACTCAGACAAGTGAAATGATCTCTGAGATTGGAGCCACTTCCTCCACAGATGTGGCTTATTGTGCCCTCTGACTGAGGTTCCAGCAGCCTGAGTGCATGTTCTCTGATATCTAAAACACAGGGCACTCTCTCTTTGTGCCCTTTCTCATATTCTCCTTACAGTAAAGTTCATAGGCACTTAATTGCATTACGTTTTTGGCTGCCTTTGAATTTCCTTTGCAAGTCAGCAGGTGGCATTTCCCAAATTGTGAGAGATGCGTGGCAGCCAGCCCAGAGAAGGTGGCTGTCACTTCCTCTGCTGTTCTACCCTTGTTGTACAGTGATGTTCCCAAGCTATGCCCTCTTGTTTCCTCAGCAAGGAGCTCTTGCAAGCTGGCTCTGTGGTGGGAATTGCCTGGATGATGGGAGAAATTAATTTCAGACTGAGCTATAAAAATGCTCAAGGCTAGGAGATTCCCAAATGAAGGCTAAAAAAATCAATGGAGGTAACAAGGAGTTATGAAATCCTGTCAGGTGACAGATGCAATATTAGTCTCTGACCCAGCAAATTATTTGCTGAGTGTCTCTGTTCCCTTAAACTCTGAGTCTTTCAGAAAGAAGGATTTTTTTCTTCCCTCTCAGTGGATCTTCAGCCCTCCTCATGTAATTTTTGAGGTTAATCCACAATGACATTCTACATTATACAGTTAAATTGGAGCTTTTTGATCCTGGACTTAACAGTTTGGGATTTTTCCTTGCAGCTGATCTTAGGTATCACAACAGCTTGTCATCTGGTTAAAGACACCAGTGCCATTTCTTTAACACCTCCTCACTGAGCCAAAATGGCAAAAGCTCTCACTTCAGAAAGGCTTCTCTCCTCTCTCTCTGGGGAGGAAGAGATCTACTGTAAACTAAAGACGTCCCTGTATCCAAACATAGGAGCTCACTGCATATGGACCATTCCTGCTCTTCCCCAAGGATGAGGAGAGAATGACCACGTGAGGTGAACTGGTGCTGTCTCAGAGAGAGCAGGTGTTGGTGGCAGTTTCTAGTCTTCATGCCATAGACTTAGAGGATTTTAGATGTTTAGATGATTGTATCTGCTCTGCCAACCAGAGATGTTGCAGCAGGCCATGACAACATCACTTTTCACAGCTCAGACAATCAGCAAACTGGATCCCTACTAAGGCACAAAAGCCATCACTGGGAGCTTTATCCCCACTCCCATCTGCAGTGAGGCCCAGGTCCACCTCCCCAGCATGCAAACCCCCTTTAGTTTCCTTGCTCATCACCCTGGACTGCCATTCCAAGTGCCAGCTCTGTGTCACAGCGTGGGTTGCTTTGGGATGTGAAGCACAAGAACATCAACTTCCAGCCAGGTGATGTTTCCAGGAGTGCTCCTGCTATGCAGGTCTTTCACACAGTGCTGATGTTCCTGTTTGCTGCTCACTGAGGGGTCCTGGGGACGTGGAAAGCTGAATTCCCTGTGTTTGGAGTGCTATTTTTAAAGCTAGGTGCAAGGGCCTCTATGGTATTTTTAAGGCTGCCTTTGTGGGAGAGTTTTTCCTAGCTCTGGAGCTGGCTTTTGCCTCTCAGGTTAATATTTAGCCAGAACAATCACCAAAGATCATAAGGCAGAGTTCTCAACCATAAGATTGGTCTTAAAATTACACTACTATTATTGTTGTTAGGCTTGCTTAATGACCTTACAGTACCTGTATTTGCTTTCTGATTTTTTGGAACTCAAGGTATACTTCAAATCAAGGCTGGGAAATACTAGTTCCTTTCCCTTTAAGTGAATAATCACTGGTTTTTTTATTCAACACCATGAACTCCAAACCTCAGGCTTTATGAGAAAAACTGACTGATTTCCCACAAATCATGCATAATACATATGCAGAAGGGACTAGGAGTACATTGCCAGCCTCCAGGCTTAGTTTGTAGCCCAACAATTTGCCATCTAATGTGGATGGAATCCCTGTCTGTGGCAGGGGGGTTAGATCTAAATGATTTTTAAGCTCCCATCCCACAGAAATCATTCTATGGTTCTGTGAATTCAATGCCAAAAAACCTGTCAGTGACTACAACAGGCTTTTGGGTCCAGGGACAGCATGAGATGGTGCATACCAGCACCTCTCGAGGTAGCTGCACTGGGTGTCCTGGGCCAAGTTTCACTCAGTCTAAAGCTTCACCTCCACCCCAAAAAAGCGTCACACAAAGCACCAGTAGCTGTATACCATGTGTTTTAATAAACCGTGTAGCTACCAGAAAAATAGGATTGCATGTGTTTGTTCTCCCCCCCCCCCCCAAAACAAAAGAAGTCAAATTCAAACCAAAATAATGGAACCTAAAACAAGAGAAAAAATCCGTCCCAGAGCAAAGATGACACACAATACAGAGCTGGAGGAAAACACCTTTGATGACATCCTTGTTCAAAGAAACCATGTTTGTAAAACACGAGGCAGTTGAGTAATAAAATGGTCACTGATTTGATTGGTTTTCCCCTCTCTGTGTATATATATATGTAGCTACATATATATGTCTATGCTGATACACCCTGGGGTGGGACGAAATGGTTAGGCAAAAAAATAGTTGAGTGCAGGGAAATCTGTAAGACAAAAAACCAGTTGAGTGTGGGGAGCAAGTAAAGAAGAAAATAAATGTATCATTTCAGTCAGTGAAGGAAAGACAAAGTTCAATTCCCCTACAATTTACCACTGCTCTGCTTATTGGGGAACAGACTTGTCTCTCCATGGCTATGCCGTGTCCCTGATGCACAGCTGAGCTGTGAGCTTCTGATCTGAGTGGTATTCACTGGTCTGTGTATGAGCAGGACCCCAGAAATGTATGAAGCATTCCTTTCTCTGGTTAATTCCCATGCTTTACCGTGATTTTTTTTTTTTTTAATTAAAAACTTATTAGTATTTCAGTTTGCATTTTTCCCCAGGTTTCTTGCACTGACTGCTGTGCAGGTCTCCACGGCAAGGTGGAGCAGCCCAGATGAGCAATAATGCCACAGTAAAGTGCTGTTATCACGATGTGACTGGATGGAGGAATTAATTTTACAACGGGTCTCACGTTACTTCAAAATTGCACTCTGTCTGCAGAGCCGAGCCATGCAGTTGTAACCTCAGCTGCTCTTCACTGAGGGGGCCTGTGGGGCACACCTTAATCCAAAAACAAGGAAAGGAAGTAAAAATGTTTTTAATTTCCTTTTCTCCTTCCATGGAAACCTACTCCCAACAAGAAAAGTAGGCAATACCACTCTACACTGAGGTGTCTGATTCACTCTTAGGCAAACGAGTCCTGCATTCAAAAGACAAAACAAGCCATGTTCTTCCTCCTGTTTTTATATTGCTCTTTCAGAGAACCAGTCGCTGTCCGTGCTTTCCCAGATCCCAGTGCCGTGCTTAACAAGCAAATTAAGCACAAGCTCATGCTGGCTGCAAAGTTCAGGTGACCAAGAAGGTAATAAGAGAACAGCTCAGTTTGCCAGATGCTTGTAAACACCATATTGAAAAGAAGGCAAAGGCAAAACACCCTTCTCCACACTTCCCCCATCTTCCTTCCTTTTATTTTTTCTTCTTTTCATTCTTTGTCTCTCTTTTGCTCTTTCTTTCCCTTTTTTGTACAGGGGTTGATGAAGATAAGCAAGACTTGTGCATCACAAATGGTGGAACTTCCCCCAGCCCCTCCAGCCTCCCACCCTACAACAATGCACAAGCCCATCTCATCCTGTACCTGCCCCCAGAAAGTGTTTGTCTGTTTTTGGAAAACCACGCAGTCTGATGTGCTGGGGACTCCTGCAGTGCAGGAGCCGGGTTGGCTGGTTCTTCCCCCTTTCCTGAGGCTCATAGATGGTTGTTTTTTGACAGGTAGGCAATAAGAGCCACAGCTACCCCGACGTAGATGCCAGTTCCGATTGTGATGGACAGGACAGCCAGGAAGAGAGCTCGCCGGGAGCTGGAGCTTGCGTGGTGGAAATCCCCCTTGGCTACTGCTTTGTTTGTCTGCAAGAGATACAACAACAACAATGCCACAGGTTTATTTGTTTTACCTGGTGAAATAAAGGTATGACTCTAATTTCTTGGCTGAAACAGGATCCTGGGATGTGACAGGTTAAACTGGAGGGCAATCAGACATTTTTTAATCAAATGAGGTCGTTTGCACGGTTGAGAGGTGATGGAACCAGCAGCATCTCAAAGGAGGGTGTCATTTGTGGTGTGGTATCAAGCAGGGACACCTGGCAGGCAGTAAGAGACCTGTCAGCTACAAGACAGGTCTTGTGCAAGCAAATGAGCTCCTTAAGTTCTGAGACAGCCTTTGTTCCCTCATTACAATGAGTGACGGTACCTCAATGCTTTAATTGTATGTCTCCACAAATGATCGATGTGCTGGGACACTTTCTTGTTCAGAGCCATCTACTGTTCTATTTTTGTCTTTGCTACTTTTTTTTTTTTCCGTTTTGTTTGTTTGCTTGGTTTTTTTTTTTTATTTTATTTTATGTTTTTGCTTTTGTAGCAACCAAATGACAAGCTTCCACACATTCTAAAAACCCCAAAAACTCTTTGGCCCTTCTGTCAATGACTTTATTAGGAGAACTGTCTCTCCTCATTCATCAACCTAATTTTTTAAGCATAATGCTTTATGAATATTGCAGGCAGAAACAATATCAAACAATACAGGCGAGGCTGCAGGCTGGAGGGAGCTGTTTCAAAGCAGCAAGACAGAAATAACACAGGTTTACACACCTGCTGTCATGTCCTTTGGTTTAGGTGGGGAAGGCATCCTACTCACTCTGCAAAGCCTCTCTGCAGGGTAACCAAAGATTTCATGATCTTCTTGTCTGGAATCACCAAAGACTCAAAAGAAGATTTCTTTTTAAAAAATTGCCAGGGCCTTTTGGGATCATGTTAGGGGCTCTGGAAAGTGTTGGCAAGGAAAGCAGAGAAAGCTTTAGAAAGAGCTGGTCCTTCAGCTCCCCTCAGAGGCTTTCCTCACGCACCTGCTGCCCACCACAGAACCAGTCTGGGTCTGGAAGGTTCTTGTTTACTGAAGTTGGACTGAGGTAAGTGCCCAGCAATGAACATTACAGAACTTTTGGATAAACCGAGGTTCGACCCCGCAAAATGAAGGGAAAGTTTAAAAATTATAGAACATTTTCAAATTGGCATTTCTGAAATGTCACTTTATGTAACGGAAAAATCTGCAATATTTGGGTTGACCTCTTTTAAATGAAACTTTGTAAAGTTTTAAACCAGCATTTCTTCACCTAAAAATAGATGGGAAGTCAAAGGGAAAAGAAACCATTAGTCAAAATGTCAAATAGTCTGAAAACTTGACAGTATATCTTGATTGCTTCAACAGAAGAGGTTGGATTTACCAAAAATAATGAGTTGGGAGACCCAAAAGGATTCAGAAGGCTGATTTTTCAAATACTAGTAGCCTTTTTCCTGATAGGATCTTCAGTGTAGCAACAACCCTGCTGAAAAAGAACAGGGTTTTTTCCCTTGATGAACTCTTTAAGGACAGCCCTGACCTTTGTGAAAGGATTGGGTCTATGGTGAAAACCCAGTTTCTTGTTAAAATGCTCACCCAGACAAAACCAGGTATCTTGTATTAGTCATGTGCTGCCATGAAATTTTTGAATTATGCAGCCCCAGACATTAAGATAAAAAGTGAATTTGCTTGGGGAACACACCCGTGCCTTCACAGAAGTTCTATTTTCCAACAAATTACATGATCTGAGTGCATTTTTTTCCTCTTAACTGAATGCATATTTTGTAATTTAGGAGAATTAAATCCCTCCTATATGGATTTTTAACTGCAGACTGCATTGGTAAGGGCATATGGGAAGGACAATCTTATAATTTTCCTTCATTCTGGTAAAAAAGATTTACATTGAGATGGAGAAACCAACCACACAGAATCAAGCTTTTGTCTGTGAAAGAGTAATCTGCAGGAATTTGCTTAGTAATAAGAAAATTCTTTGATGCTATTTCCTAATTAGCAAAACCCTCACATTACTACTCAACATCATTATATGAAAATGACAACATTTCTGCAGGTTTAAGCTAAAAGGATCTGAAAATACTTACCAAACAAAATGTAACTAAGGCCAAAAGTAATAGTTTATTGTCTAGCAAATAGTGAACAGTTTTTCTTGATTTTTTTTTTTAAGGGATCAGCTCTTTGGTGGTTTTAATCACTTTGAGAAAGTCCCTTGGTTTTGGGATGAATCTAACTGTCCCATTTCATACCTGACACAAAGAAATTACATCCTGCTGAGTTTTCCACGAGAGATATCTGTGCTTTGGCAAAATCCATGAGGTCAAGAAATGTCTTGTGTAGATCAGACAGCCAAATCATACCCAGCTTTTCCATAGCTTTTTCAGCTACCTCTGTTTCAGAGAACAGTGTAGCCAAGACTGGTGCAAAAATGAAGACCCAAATGCTCTACCAACAAGAGTTTAATTCACTACAGGCTCATCAAGCTACACCAGGTGTCTCAACCTTTTCTAATGCACTTGAAAGTTGCTGCAAAAGTTAGTGTTCTTTCTGAACAAAACTGACTTATCTGTGGAGTTTTATAGTACTTCTGTCCACTTCTTCCCTTCCCTGGCAAGGCTGTGGCTGGCAGCCAGATGATGGATATAACAATTTAATGCAGCTTTTGGGTAGGAGCAGGGGCACAGACTGTGATGAGGGTTGGGTGTTACAAGGCTGAAAATGGGGATTTTTGCAAATACCAGCCACCAATCAATCTTCTCTTTAGAGGCTTTGAAAGTAAGCCAGAAAAGTGAAGAGGGGTGGGGGAAGAAGGGGTGAGGAGATCTGGAAGGATTATCTTCCTTTTTTTTAACTAAAATAATGAATGTCTTTTTAAGAAACACTTTCAAGGAACTTCCCTGGAGGTTCCAGTTGAGCTTCTGCAGACCAGATTCAGGGTGTCTCTGGGCTGCAGGTTTTACAGGCCGAGACAAGATGAATAATGTACCGCCAAGCAGCAAGGCTAAAACATTCTGCTGCATCCCACAGTGACTCATATATCATACTCTCAAAATCCCTTCTGGTACTCAGTATCTGCAAACAAGAAACATGCTGATCACAATTATTAACCCTGCCTCATCTCCCCGAGGCTGGAGAGCAGGATTGCCTCCATGCAGGAGGAGAAGAGATCATCCTGACCCCTTTGGTCAGATGGTGAAAGGATTTCTTCTCATTTTATGGGAACAAAGAGCCAGAAAGGCCAGGGATGCACAGGCTCCCCGCAGCCACTAGCCAGATTCTGAGTTCCACTTCTTCAAGTGACATGCAAAAACAAAAGGCACAGAATGAGAAGTAGCTCGTACAGATGATACTTCTGCTCCTGTATCTTCTATCTTTCTTCTAGTTAAACACTCTGTCTCCTCTTTTTAACTTGCCTAAACTTGTACTTTTGCTGATCTCCAATTTTTGGGCAGTAATTCCACCTTACACCACTTAT
Source organism: Pyrgilauda ruficollis (assembly GCF_017590135.1). Classification (NCBI taxonomy): domain Eukaryota; kingdom Metazoa; phylum Chordata; class Aves; order Passeriformes; family Passeridae; genus Pyrgilauda; species Pyrgilauda ruficollis. Next base: position 109,095 of record NW_024531377.1, read on the forward strand.
TTCCACTGATGGTGAGAAAAAGACTCCAGTGTCTTTGCTAAAGACATGGATGGGTAAAGGGTGAAGTCAGGATCTGGCTCTGGACCTTGACAATGCCAGCAGGGAGGTGCCAGTCAGCTGGGGAAAGCACGGGGCTGACACTCAGCACAGGCATTGGGACGTGGCAGGATGGTTTTCAGTCCTGAGGAGAGCATCAAAGGGTCTCTGCAGTCCAGCCAAACAGCTCCACAGGCAGAAATTATGAACTAAATAAAGGACAAATGGTTCTTTGCTCTGCCAGGTATTTGAAAATTCCATTATGCCCACAGTATAATGGAAAGTTCAGCTTGTGGTGGCAAAGAGCTCTTCCAGAAGTTTCTGTAATTTCAGCTGCAAGGATGGCCAGGGAATGGACGCGAGTCTCAAACAGACCTTCTCCATCTGGAACTTACTGAGGAAACAATGGGGAGCAGGTGTCACCTGAAATGCAAGTATTTCCAAACAGCTCCAAACAGTTTAAGCCCCTCTGTAGCTTAATCTGACCTTTCTTCATCCAACCTTTCAAGTGGCATTTCCTGCATTGTGAGCACCTCCTTCTTTTCCCTGCAATACCATGTTGACTTCCAGACTTTACAATTTCCTGCCAAGCTCCTGAACAGTGATGTGGCAGGTGAAAAGCACTGGCCTGAGAAATGGTACTTCTACTGCCACCAAATTAAATGATGCTGAGTTGGTAGAAGGAGATACACTGGGAGCAATATTTCTCTCTGGAAATCCATGAAAGGTTCAAGAGAATATAGTGTGAATGGGGGGGATGAGGGTGTAAATGAAGACCAGCATGAGTCTGTTTCTTTTTCATGTTCAACTTTCATAAAATCTGTGTTTCAGCCATTGGACCATTTTGGTATCAAAGAATTCTGCTGGAATTTCAAGATATGGCATAGGCAAAGACATGATTCAGCCCCTGTCTGGTGTTGCCTGTGGCATTTGATTGTGTCTCTGAGTAGAGATAAAACTACAAATGTTGGGAACAGCAGGCATAAAAGACCTGAATGAGCAGAATGCGGAGAGATGTTTTTAGACAAGCTCCACAGCAACAGCTGTTCATTTGATTGCACTGGAGAGAATGAGACCTCAGCCTGAGATACAAAGGCAGCTCTCTTTTTCCTGGCATATATAGGAATTTAGATGTTTATGGTAAAGAAGATGATTTTGCCTTTCCACCTTGCTTCTAGCCCTCAAGCAGATGTTTTGTGATGAAAGAGAAGAAAATTTGCAAAAGATGACAGGTGGGAAGCCCAGTTTACACATAAAAATCCAGAGACTTACAAGTCCTTGCTGTTGTACAAAGTTTTGCAAGGAGTTATTCACAAACTGCTTATACCCAATTATGCCTGGAGAAAGCCTCCTCTCCATTTCACAAGGAAAAGCAGGGCTTTTAGAACCCTGTGATGACTTTGTTAGGGCCCTGCTGAGGGCCCTGCTAGAGGGAGGTTCTGGGGAAAGCTGCATTCATCTCTTCGTACCTCTAACTTGTTATGTAAGGTTGGTGTAGAGAGCAGATTCTCTTTGTCCCGATCCAAACCTACAGCTCCTCCCTGCAGTATGTCCAGAGTAACAAATGAGAAGGAACCTGCCCTATGGGGTTTTTTTTGGTTGTGTGGTTGGTTTTTTGTTTGTTTGTTATGGTGGTTTTTTTTGGGTTTTTTTTTGGTTGTTGCTGTTGGTTTGGTTTTGTTGTTTTTTTTTTTTTTCCTGTGATTCACTCTATCTGTCTCTGGTCCTCTTCTTCATTGGTGATGTCAGTGTGTGCTTTACATTCATAACAATGTCTCTTCCATCCAGCATGAGTCACACAGCACAGGAAAGGGTGGAGGATGCTGCTCAGTGCTGCCAGAGAAGATCTCAGTCCTCAATCCTCACCTCCCACCCTTAAAACAGACAAGAATGATGGGAGTTTCTGCCTTGGGCACCCTGAGCCACATTTTGGGGAAGAACAAGGGAAAGACAACAGGCGCAGTTTTAAAACTGTCTCTAGGGTGGTTTCTCCTCCTGACACGAAGAGATTTGATCAGAGAATTAGTTAAATTCATCAGTTGAACTAATTGATGAATTAATTCATCAATTTCCTCACCCACAGGTGTCCCTCCAGAGCTGAACTAAATCTCTGGGAATTATAAAGTTCCCTACCATATTAATGATTTTTGAGGTAAGACTAAGTACTCTGGATGCAAGATTCACTCATTTGTTGATCACAGTACCTTTCCCAGCTACTTTTTTTCCCTGTGTGTATTCTGTGTCACACTGTTTATCTACTCCCAATTTAATGTGTTGAGGGCTTTCAGAACAGCACAGACTTTCTGAACTGTTATTGGCAGAACCTGGTTTCCTTAGGGGAGTTTGTTTTTTTGCCAGCACAAGTGGTGAGTTCCACACCAGTCATATGGACTTGTCCCTGGAAGGCTGTTCTGGGAGTTCCTGCCAGACCAGCCCGCAAAGTCTGCAGTTCCTGTGATCCTCACTGACGTGGTTTCATTTTTCTCGGAAGGAGATCCATCCGAGCTATTTCCTGAGAAACATTTTGGAATTCAATATGTTAACTAGAAGGGTAAGAAGTTATCAGGCACTGTGGACTCTGCAGCACCTGGCAGTGAATGTGAGGTAACTTATTCATCTTCCCTTCTGTTTACCTTGTGTGAACTCAGCTTTTCAAAAGAATCACCAAAGATTGAATGGTGAAGATTATCTCTTTTATAGGAAAGCCTTTTTCCTTTTTCCATTCCTCTACTTTCTCAAAGTCCAACAATGAGGGGAAAAACCCTTTTTTTTTTTTTCTTGCATTACATTCTTGTTTGTTTTAAAACTTAATCCTCTTTTCTCCCTCTCTCCTGGAGACACAGCATAAGTGATGCCACTGGCTTTAGCAGGCAGGCACAAGGAGCTTCATGACCAGAGGGGTGATTAACAGGGAACAATAACCATACTCCATGGATCGTGTTCAGTGGGATATGAGAAAAAAATGCCTGACAATAAAATATTGAGAAAAAGTTGTTCTTGGGTTCCCAGCACTGTTAATTCATCAGAAAAAAAAAAATTCTAAGGGCAAGGAGAGCCACAGGCTATGAGTGTTTTAACCATCTCTTCACTAGGCCAGAATGTTTGGTCAATTTGCTTTATAACTGGAGACAGCACCGGCTAATTAAGAGCCTGATGATCCTGCAGCACTCTTGCCAGGCAAACAACTTCAGCAGGGACACATCCCACTTAGAGTCCTGTCTGAATTAACATTAGCAGGCTGCCTTCAATTTCCCTGTGGCCAGGTGTAAGGACATAACACAGTTCCCTGTCTCCCAACACTGTCAAGGCCACAGAAGGAACTTGCCATAAGTCAAGTCACCACAGTGGCAACTTAAAATAAGCACAGGTGGCAGAAATTTGTCACAGAAAGGTGCTAATTCCAGGCCTAAGGGTGTGTTTGATTAGGACAAAACTTCCCCCTGTGGCATGATGTCAGAAAGGAAGCAACTGCTGTTACACACATCACCTTAAAGGATGGGAATGGCATCTGTGCTCCGTGGACAGACAGAACCTGCACTGCACAAAGGTGGAATCCCCAGAAAAACAACTCTGGGGCCTCCCCCCCTCCCAAGGAAGGGTGAAGAAGGACCAACAGGATGCCTCTGGATCCACAGCTGGTGATTACCTTTTGCTTGATCTCTCTCACCCCCTCATCTTTTCTATTTCTTTCTCTCTCTACCTCACATTTACTATTAATTAAAATCTGTATTATTGACTTTGTCATGTGGTATTATCTGCACATTAACTCGAGCAGGGGCATCTCTTACCCACTGGATCACAACACTTGGAAAAGCTGGAAACTTTCTCCAAAGGTCTGAGACTAAAATCTTTTTTTGATAAAATGGAAGAATTAATGTTTTTTCAAACTGGCTACAAAACGTGGCTCAAAATCACATAGTTTCTGAGCTTGCAAGATCCTCTAGAGATAGATCTGTGTCTTTTACACAATTCTCCCTGGAAAAATCCTGCAAGGAAAAGTGGAGGCTTCAGCAAACTCAGGCTTCTGCAGTGTATGTGGATTCCACTAAATTTCTATTTTAACACCAATTAGAGAGAAATCTAGCTAAACCACAGGGTCACTAGGATACAGAAAGTGTCTACACAGAATATTCGCTGGTTTAATTGTATTGCTTTAAGATGCAAATCAGTTTGCACTGAGCTTTTTGTATCAGCCACTCTGCAATACATCACTTTGCAGGGTATGAACAAGGCTCTTTTTCCTTGCAGAGAAAGACTTTGGTTTTGAAAAGATGCAAGGAGCTTTACTAATGTGTGTCAAGAAGAAAGTGACTCACTCAATCTGGATCTGGTGTTAGAAGGATGCATTTGACATAGCAGGAAACACTGAAGATAGATGATGAGAGAGAGGAGACAGATAAATAGCAGGAAGCCCTAAATTCAAATTCAGGAAACTCCTGGTGGTCTGAAGTCCCTAGGGCAAGTAGGAAGCGCCAAGCTTGGCACCACAAAGCCCAGTCCACGAAAAAAATGTAGGATCCCAGGAGCTTCAGTTCCTTCTGTTCATATCCACAGCCATTCCCTAGCAGGAGCAGCACCTGCCTGCTCTCAGAGTCAGCATTTTCCTGCCTCCTGACTTTGGCTCCCAGCCAGACAACAGCAGCAAACACAGCTGAGTGTCTGGAAATCCGTGTTTCAGGTGACTCAAAACTCTGGGATTCCTTCTGAGCAGCAGCAGAAAACAACCCTGGACAAAACTGTCTCTTCCTTGCAGACACTTAGGTGGTTGGGGTTTTTTTATTTCAAAAATTTAAAGTGTTATCTTTCTCTTCTGATTAACATGATTAATGTTTCCTTCCCACATAAAAAAAAAAAAGTCTGCATTTTGTCAATTAATTTAATTGCATTAAAAATACAACTGTGACATTACAGAAGATAAAAATGCAGAAGAAAAGTTTTAAAAGTTCTAGAGGAGAAGAAAAGAAGGAGATCTTTTCATATTTTTTTTAAGTATAACTCTATTGAAGATTAATCAGAGATAAAGGCAATGAGATGAGATGAACATTTTTATTTCTTTCTGACCAAGAGTAGAAAACGCTGTAAAAAAATATGTTGAACACAAATGTACGCTATCAGAATTCTTTTTTTAATTATGGAAATTAATTTTAGGAGTTTCTATACATAATTTTGAACTATTTCTTGCTGATACTGAGCTTTTCTGTGTGTTTATTAATGTATATATATATATATATTAACTAAACCTTGCAGATGAAAAGTTTCTTTCCAATTGAAAAAAAAAAAAAAACATTCCTTTTTTTTTCTGCTTGAAAATGTATTGATAGGATATGATAAAATATTTCCAAAATATTTTAGGACACCTTCTGATACAATAAATTTCTCAAATAAACTCTTTTCTGAAATGCTATATACATATGCACACGAAGTCTTAACAAATCAACAAGAATTTGATACATAAATTCCTATTTGGGTGTTTAAGCATTCTGTTTTTAATTGCTTTTCAGTAGTCAACACATGTTTCTTCTGCATAAATGTGATCCTACTGAGGAATCAACTCCTCTTGTTGAGGCTGAGAGGTTTAAGTGAATAAACGCCTAGGAAGAGATGTTCTGGACCTAGGGGATATTTTGTCTCTGCTGCTGACTGCAGACTTGAGGATGTACTTTGGAAAACACAGAGCTGAGAAGGGAGACACCAAGGAAATTATTCCTGTCCAGGATGCTCATTCTGTGGGGGAGACCTGGTAATTGCATTACTTAGTGTGATCACTGCAGTGCAAAGAAAATATCTGGCATCTTTCCTGACTAGCCTCCAAAACCATCCTTGGATGAGGAAAGAAAGAATTAGGAGGAAAAAAAATGTTCCGTAAGACAGGCACCATACCCAGACACCCATTAGCAGCTCCCAGCGCCAGCAGCACTGGCTGCACAAACTGGAGCACGTGTTCTGGAATCTCTGGGTTCAACTCTGTACTCAGCACAGGAAGACTCAACAAGATCCCATTTTTCTCACAATGGGAAAATTTCACCAGCTGACCTGGAGCAATTAATTGCCATGCGTCACCACCGCTGTTGGCATGGCAATGGAAGGTCTAACCTTGTGTTCAGCTGTCAGCACCCTGAAATTACTGCTCTGCCTTTTCTGTGACTCAGCAACTGCAAGACAAGAACTCCATGTTCTCCAGCAGAAACACATCCCAGAGCTGTCATGCCAGCAGATACCAGCCCCTGATCTCTTGTAAACAAAAGCCCTCCCTCCTACAACTGCAGCACTCGGAGGCAGGCGCTGCTGGGTTTCAATGGGCAGGGTTTGCACCAGCGTGGGTGTCATTCAAGGAGATTTATCTCTTCCCCCACAGAAGAACTGAGTTGTAGGTGTGCAGAAGACAGTCAGGTGTGCAGCTGCAAGGAGCCCAGTAGCACCAAGAGCCAGCCAGGAAGGCTTTGCTCATCCTTCCACTGCACAGGGCAGAAAGCTGGGGATAAATCAGGGCAGTTCTCCAGAAACGAGGCTGTTGAAGAGTGAGTCACCTGCCCGGGTACAAAGAACAGCTTCTCCCAACAGTCTGTCTGCCTGCATCACAGGGAGAGCAGAGAGACCCCCATACACACAACTGCAGGGCAATAAGAAAAAGAGTAAATGAGGGAACCCTGCAGGTCTTGTAGCACAGAGCTGTTGGCTTAAGTTCCATGATTTCATGAACATCTTTTTAATGTGCCTCCATCGTGCCTGAGTCAGCTTCTATTCTTGACCTCAGGAAGCAAGCAAACTGCCTTGAGGCATGGATCTCCAAGGATTCTCTAACTCTGGTGCTCTTTTTGTCCAGCACCTCAGCAATGCCTGCTGTAACCACCTCATGATATTGTTTTCTTCATGCAGCCTTGCTCCCTGAATCTCCTGTGGTTGTACTTAGAGAAAGGAGTAGGATGAAGTAGTGCTGCAGCACTTCCTGCGTGGGCTCTCTGGGACCACTTCATTTTTGTTTTCCAGGGCCCCAAGTCAGAATATTTGCTGCTTTGATCATTGCTGGTGGAAGAAAGAGGCCATCCCCAGGGTCTCTTCTCCCTTTAACAAACTGCTCCACAGGAGCAGGGTTTTTCCTCAGTGGAAACCCATTAGCACACAAACATAAGTCCTCATTGCCCAACAGGGAGGGCAGAGATTGTTAACAAGGATCTTTCTTCGTGCCTTTCAGTAGTCATCAACAACCTGTTCAAGTTTTTTAATATAAAATTATTCCACTGTACACAAACAAAACCATGAAGTCTGCTTATTTTCTCTCTCCCTCTCATTCTTTTGCATACATATAGGAAGTGTTTCCTCATCTGTGATTTAATTGGCCTGGCTGTTTATGCCAAAAGAAATGACTAACAGGAATCAAGAGCTCTGCTCTCCAGCCTGTCGGCTTGTCTAGCAGCAGGTGGGTCAAGCCTGAGCAGCAGCTGCTGCAGCTCCCTGCGTGCAGGGCTGTTTGTCTGTGTCCCTGCCTGCACATCCTGCACGGAGGGGATGGCTAGGGAGAGGCAGGAATGCACAAACACATCCCTGCAGGAGCAGCCCATCCATATGGTGCGCTGTGTGAAGAGGGATAAAAGCCTCGGCAGGATGCCCTGGCTGAGCAGAGGAATCATCCTGGCAAATGCTGAGCTCATGAATCAGTGCAGGCCCCATCCTCATGGTGAAAGGATTTTGCTTCTTGTTATCCCATCCCTTTCTTTCAAATTATGGAGAGTAGGGTGTACTACCCTGGGCATCTGGCAGGATGGCAGCATCTAGGAAGGAAATATCCTTCCACATGCAAGTCCCTTTATGTGGGTTGTCTCATGTCCAGGATCACTCCATCACATACAGGCAGGAAGAGGAGTGCTTCAAGTTTGCTTTTCCTGCAAAACCCAGCTGAAGACTGTCCTTCCTTGTCAAACACAGGATGTCACTTTTCCTGGCAGTGATCACATGCCACACTGCCACAGCAAAAATGTCCATCTATCAGCTGAGACACTGAAAGTGCACGAGGCTTCACCCCAGCCTGGGGAGGCTAGGGACCACTGTGCCTTAGGATCTGACAGCTCACAGGATACATGTCTTGGATTTACTTGTGCCAGGGTTTTCCCAAGACCTCAGCCAGCTGGGAACAGATGGAAGGGGCAGTCAATGCCAAGCTGCTTTTAAAATCCGCCTCCTGTGTGGGTTCCTAAGTAAGTGCAGAGTACTGAAGGAAGATCTGCCCTGCCTCTGTGACAGAAGTTGTTCAGAGTAATTCTTACCTCTTGTGGAGATAAACAGACCTGTCTGATTCACTCAGCTGCAGTTTTACACAGAAAGCTATGGAATATGGTGGGACCCATCCACAGATGGCAGCAAGTCGAGCAAGATGAGTCTGGATGCAAAGATATGAACAGTGTGGATACTTAACCTTCCACAGTGCAGACGTGGAGCTACAAAAGGAGTGAGGCCCAAAACCTATCCTGGTCTGATGTAACTGTTGCATTCATCCATCAGAGGATTTCAGCAGGAAGTCATGAGAGTGGAAAAGGATTTGATGATTAATTATTTCAGAGTTTGCTTGTTTGCTTCTCCTACCCCTTCCCTCTGTCTTTCCCTGTCATGTCTCCCCTTCACTGGGCTAATACATGTTTCATGACTGAAATACATCCTCCCTGAAAATATTCCACTGAAATATTCATGAACAACAGTTTTAATTATTTGCTCATGCTTAATGACTTCATGGCAGCTACTCTGCCAGAGGCCTAAAACAACTGTCTGCCTCGGTGACCAGCACTTTCCCATTGTCGCCTTCTTCTCCCTCTCTGTGTCTCACTTTTTTTCATACTGTAAGTCCTCAGGAATGGGCTGAAGCATTTTCTTAATATTTCCAAGGTCTTTGATGCGTAGAACTCCTAGGAAAATAGGGGCCCTTTTCCTGGACAAGTGCTGGTGGCAGTAAAAGAGACACAAATGCTATCAAGAGCATCTTAGTGACACAAAGACAACTGTCCACACTTCTCTCTTCCACTGGAAAAGAGCAGAAGGCCCCAACATTTCTTGTGTAACAGGATACAAATGTTATTACAGTGTGGCCCTTTGGGGACCTCTGTTGCCCTTCAATTCAGAGAGGAGGCTCTCACAGTGGCAAGGATGCCAACCCCAGAAACACTCAAAGGAAAAGATATATTGCACTTGTAATTACATTTCCATCTCCCTCTACAGAAAAGCTGTCTGCGGCTGGAGGAGATATTTCCTTGTTACAAAAGTAGTTATTCCTGCTCATTCAGAGTGATTCCTTGGTTTATTGTGCCAACAGCAGCATCATAAGTACAACATGCAGAGACAGGAAATCACTGTCCCAGGGCACAGCTCCGCCACTCCTGATGGCAGCGGCACTGCAGGACTCTGTCCCTGACTCCCTCAGCAAATGTCTCGGTGACATTTCCAACCTCCTGCTGAGACACATTTAAGATGTGCTCTGTGCTGTCTGACTGCTGGGGGGCTGAAGAAAAGTATCCACTTGATGGTTGAAACAGCAATACCCTTTCAGGGAATGTCAGCAAATATGTCCCACAGGCGAGCAGCAGAAAGAGGGTCTTCAAATGTCCAGAGCCATCTGGGATGAGCTCCAGGAAAGGGGAAGCTTTGAAGGCAGAAGGCCTCCTGGGAGGTGGTGTGGAACAGCCACAACTGCTGGTAATTTTGGCAGCCCTGGGCAGCAGGGCAGATTGGCAGTGGTGTGTGCTGAAGCTCTGTGTGGGACTCCAGAACGGGCTGGATGTGGTGCTTCGTCTCTTCTCTGTGCCATCTCCCCTCTTGGGCAGGACTGCAGATTGAAACTTCCTTCTCCAGCTCAATATTAGGCAACATGCCAAAGAGCACTGGGAAGGGGAAAGGGGATGATAAGGAGAAAGGTAAGAGACCCTGCTGCAATGAAGAGTCAAGAATAAATAGCTGGAGAACTCAAGCAGCAATCTTTAGTGGCCTTTAACTTCTGTGGAATTTGAAATTTATTGCCATTTGTATGTTGTATTCAAAAATCTCCTCTTGGCAAATTCAACAGGACGTGAAGGTCTTCACAACACAGAGTGGGCTGGCAAGGGTGCTTTATTCAGAAAATCATTGAAAACTTGGTCAGATATGACTTGTACCCTGTTCTACAGCAACCTTCCCAAACCCATGAAAATGCCAGCACTGAGCCTTTCTCTGCAGCACCAGGGGCCAGTGGTAAGTGTGTTATCCTGCCCTTGCCTTGATACTGATTAATTGACCTATGTTTTGAACCAAACAATTTCAGTGAAGAACTGAAAAAATTGCAAGAGCAGCTGAAGAAGTGGCACTGTTCCTGCCAGTGTCAGCTGATCCCCGTGCGGAGCGGAGGTGGCATTCGTGTTTCGCAAATGGGCCCGAGCTGCAGCTCTTCTCACTGCTGAGCTCCTTTTGAAACTTTCTGCAACAGCTTTTTTACACCCACCCACGCAGAGAATGACACGCTCCCAGGGCTGCACGGGGAACTTAGCAACATTTTCCTGCTAGGAAGACACACAGGTAGCAACAGCAGCCAGATCCAAGGCACCTCTCCTGCTTGCACCACCTCTCCTGCCCACCTTGCACTCCACAACTGCAAGAACACTTTCATGCCTTGTCAGGGGTCTTGCTTCAAAGAACACGATCAGCCCTTTGCATCCATCATCTCAGAGTGCAAGCTCAGGGGCAAAGCAAGATCTCGGGTCACACAGCAGGGCTGAGGACAGATTTGGGTCCCCCAGTCCCCAGACTCGAGCCTGGGTGACCTGCTCTTCCTGTGGTTGGTATTCCACCATAAATGGGTGGAAATGAAGCTCTTCAGAGCAAAGACACTTGGTGATGAGGCACAACTGCAGCTGGGAGAGGACACAGATGTGGTAAAGCACCAGTCTAACCTGCACTGGGGTTTGTCCATGTCCTTTGTGTGCAGTGGCATAGAGTTTCTCAAGTTCCTCCCATCAACATAGAAGTGAGGACATCCTCCCACAGCAAAGGGAGAGACAGGACCCATGTGCACCAACTCCTTTAAGAGGTTTGGATATTCGTGGCTCAAAAAACCCACAGAATTCCCCACTGTGGACCCTTCTGAGAGACGCCAGAAGTGAGATATCCTTGTGGGATAACTAAAATAACAGCAAAAAGTTTGAGGAAGAGGACGGGAAGGCAGACTTTGCATTGGTAGCAGATGCTACAGACCTCGGTGGGACAGACCTGAGGTGGTCCAAGGAGAGAACACCTACAAACAAGTTTGTTTCTGTTGGTTCCATTTTATGAAACAAAATCCAGTGCTCATGCTACTTTGTTGGCACTGAAGTAAGGACTGACTAGAGTAGTCTCATGACAGATGTCTTGCTAGGAATCCTTGGAAATGTCATCTCTAATGCTGCCAGGCTTGGAGGAGAGACCACTCTTTGGGATCCAAAAAGGCTGAAGATCACTTCTTGCTCCATTAGCAGTACTGCTGTTCCTCAGCAAGTCTGAGGCTGGACAAATGAGCTTGCCTAACATCAAAGAATGGACACTTGAAGGGACAGTAAGTTTTCATCAGTGGGAAACATACCCTGGGAAGTGTAAAAAGGCTGGGAAAGTACACTAAGCTATTTCCTCTAAGCAGCCTTCTAGTCTTCAAGGAAGGTTGCCATGGAAAAAGAACAATTTAGAGATCTCAGATCCCTTTTGTTTGTTTTGCTACTTTGTTCATTCCTTTGTGCAGTGAAGATCCCAGCAGAACCAGCAGGCTGGCTAACAGAGTCAGTGACAGATCTTAATATTAATAAACAGATCTGCCTTCTGCAGTTTGGAGCAACCTTCCAGAGAGGGCTGCTCTGAAAGCAGCTGTTTGCTTGCATGATCTGGTTGAAGAGGATGTCAAAACGATGTGCAGGATCCAGAATTGGCAGAAGAGGCTGATTAAAATAGCTGTGACTGCTGGCAGAGCACAGAATAAAAGTGCTCCTGTTCTAAGTGGATAAGTTTCAATGGAGGAAATAGCTGTCAGCTGACACAGACACAGAGCCCCAGCATCCCAGGAATACTGAACCCAGGGGGAATTTTTCACAGCCCTTTCTTCACCAGTAAACTTGCAAGGCAGAACCTGAGGTTTACAGAAACAACCAGCAGGGCCTGGCTGGGAATTTTTTCTCCATGTGTTTTATGTATGTTTGCCTCTATTATGATATTTGACAGAATGGGACAGCTCCCTGTGAAAATTTTCTTGGGGAAACATAAAACTGTTCTGAGAAAAGGGAAATATTTTGGTTCCAATTCTCTGCTGTGGCTCAAAGGCAGCTCCACCAGGATGCACCATGCCCAGGAAGCTCCAGAATGTTCCTGCAGGGACTCCAACCACCACTAAAGAACACAAATAAAAACCAGGGTAGCAATTCTGTATGTTGGGTTTAAGTTCTTTTTTTCAGCAGGGAGAGCAAATAAAAGGAAACATTCTGCTTTTGGACCAGCTGTCAACCCCTTTTTGATGGCCAGAAATGTGTCAACACAGCCTCTTAGAATGAATTTGTAATTATTCTTAGATAAATGTAATGGTAAAGAATGTAACTATTCTTAGATATTCATTTTAGGTTTACTGAGTATTAAGAAACCCCTGCAAGTCTTCCTTTTGGAGGAGACTACTGACTATTTTCAGAGTGTAGGGGAGTTAGCAAAATAAAGCAGAAAATAACTAAATTTTAGTCTAAAAATATGCAGACTTGATGTCTGCAATCCTAAAAAGCAGTAGGGTCACCATCTAGGAAACTCACCAAAATATTATAAACATGACATCAGACCAAGTGAACACAAACAAAAGACAAATTGTCATGACAGAGATCTCATGTGACTTCACCAGCTGAAGGACACAAAAGTTGTGTGAAGAAGTGAGAAATCATGCAAAATGGATATTATACCTGAAAGCAAAGGAAGCATACAGTGTTTCATGGATATCAAGAATAATTCAGAAGGAACCAGCCTGGAGTCCTGATCTGTCCCATTACTCAGAAACAAAGTATAGACCTTAAGTAGAAAATTAAATCCTAGAGCCTTAACTGCACCCATTTATGGGAAATGGAGACCTCTTATCTCATAATGCAGGTTTTCCAGAGCTGCAAAGTGATTTCTGATCATCAGTCCCACCTCTCTCCCATTTCTTCATAAAAAAGCATAGAAATGTCAGAACTGGAATTTGATCCTAAGGAAGATTTTTGAAGTCTGGAAAGACTTCTTAGGTTGAAAAATTAGTTAAATTAGCTGGAGTTTTTTGTTGTTATTTTTTTTTCTCCTGTTGAAGGAGAATGTGAGAAAAGAGGCTCCAGGTATTTGCTGCCAACACTTTTCTGCTCTTTGAAGAAACGAGCTACCTTTCAAAGTAGCTCCAAGTCAGGCCTACTCACCTGCCTCTATGCCTTGAAAGAATTTTCCTTTTCTAATGAAGTTGGCTAGGAGACAGACAAGGCAGTACTCACCTACCCCAAGGTCTATAAATAAGATCATTGGGAAAGGCTGCAAACGCACCAGATATCAAAGTACCCAGTAAACTAATTTAAGAAGGAGATTGATTGCTGCTGTGTGAAATTAAAAATTACTATGCTTTTTTTCCCCCCTGAAATTAGTCACAGAGGAGAGGCATGTTAATAAATCTGTTCTGGTGCGTAGCAAACAGGCATAAGGAAAAGTAATTAAAAGCTTGTAGAGATCTTCATCTGTGTCTATAAAAGCTGCAAAGCCATTCCTGGCTGCTCATCTAAACCTTTTGCCCATCTCTGCCCAGGTGAAGTGATACTGGCATTTCACCCTCTTTACCTCAAGAAAGCATTTCCTGAAATCAAACCCATCTCATTGGACTGAGAGTGTTTTAGTCATCCTGAAGAGTGTGTGGAGAAGAATATAAATACCCCCTGCCTTTCCCATACTTGGAGAGAATTCCTGATTTTCTCCCTGTTCTGCTCTTCTCCAGCCTTTTCCCCTGCTCTGCTGTGCAGCATTGAGGAGCCTTAGCTGCCCTTCAGACATTGAATTTAATGATCCTGGTAACTGTGCCACACAATAGCAGTGCAGGCAAAAGAAAGAAGGGAGAGTTGGCACAGGCAGAGATGTATTGTGCTGAATTTTACATCAGGGCCAGAAGGGTTTTTATTATATGATTTTCTTCTTTACAGCTCCAAGCAGAGCAGCGAGTGCACAGACAGGCTGTAAACCCATACAGTGCAGTCTGTATAAATCACAAATATAAAGCCATGTAATATTCCCTCATGGTGATCCAGCACCCTCAGCCCTGTCAAAGCCAGGGGGGCCCATTATTGCTTTTGGTGGCATGTCTCTGTTTGCAGAGATAAGAGGAGAATGAAGAGGGGACACAGCTTGGGGAAGGGACCAAGGGTACTGGGGATTCCCAATACAAGACCAATATATCCCAAATATAAGGAGACTTACTCAAGAAATTTTATGAGGCCATGACAAAATGGGTTTAAGACCTCAAGACCTTTATTCCTAGCTGGGATTTTGCACCAGAAATGAGATCCCTGCTCCTACCTGTACAAAAATGCCCCTTCCACATACATCCTGGCACTCAAGGAAGCAGATGCAATGGCTGTGAAAGATGCTGTCTGAAGATGTTTCACTAGGGAGAAAAAAAGGAAAAAAAAATCCCCAACTGTTTTGTGAACTAATGAGCAGCCCTGGCAGCTGAAATGATCAGTGGCACATAATTTCATGTCAAGAGACATTTGCCTCCTGACAGCCATATTAACGGAGTCCAGCTGGGTGCTGATATGGTTATCCTTTGCTGGTAGGTATAGAAATGTTTTCCACAGGCAGACAGGCTGCAGGCTAATGATCCTTCCTTGCTGGGGCTCAGAGGCAGCCAGCTCTCCCAGAGATCCCTGTCACAGACAGCTAATCAGGGAAGTCAGGGGATCCATGTGGAGGGGGAGCAGCTGTCCCAGTCCCTTCCACTCCAGAGGGAAGGATTAGCCCATGCCCACAAGCTGCTGGGGCCACAGTGGAAGCGTTCCTGGGAGCTGAGCAGGCAGATGTCACGGGAGATGGATTGGTTTTTCACGTGCTGCCCTGAGGATAACGATTTCCTGTGGGTTCTCACCACATTAGAGAACACAGGTGCCATAAAACAAGTTGAAAAAGCAGCTGTCTAGCAGCGTAGGTGATGGTGTTTGCTCACGCAAAGCTGCACTGCCAGCTCTGACAGAACACACAGGGTCTGCAGTCAGCAGCGGCAGCAGAGACGTCACCGCAGCAGTAATGAATGTGCAAGGAGAGGAAGAGAGGCAGGCTGGCTTGTGTGTGACTGCAGCTCCTGAGAAGTCACTGGTGTGTGTCCCTCACCCTTTTCTTAGCGGTTTCAGTGTCAGAGGATGCCAGGTTCTGTAAAAGCATGTGATAACAGAGACCCTTTCTCTTCCACCACTTTTTGTTCTAAGGCCTGCCTTTCATGCTCTGGATTTCCAGCAGATCACCCTTATTTCCAGCAGCTGTATTTTTTACCCTTCAACCTGATGTCATCAGTCACAGATGTCACCCATCAGGGATGCTCTGGGGCTTTATTGTTCACAGTGACTCATAAAAGCCATTAGCTCTGAAAAGTAGCCCACTAGATGTTAAAGGAAATCAGCAGAACAACACATGACAAAGCGTTTGTGAGAAATTATGTAAGACTTACTTGGTGCTATGTGGCATTGAATTAATTCACATCGACTTCATGGGCTCTACTTTCACACCCAGGTGAAGTACAAAAATGAGTAAAGAATATTTTAGTATTCCCCACTCTTTAACAGGACAATGTGTCTGTCTCTAACATAGTTTCCCTCTTTACCATTCTGAATAAGAAAACAGTGGTGACAGACAGATGGACAAGATCAATTTAGAAGTCCTTGCCATGTGCAATGTCTATGATTTCATGAGTCATTTCAGTCAGAAAAAGAGGTAATGAAACATTTGAATGGAGGTAAAAAGACATGACATCATGGTTCTCTTTGCTCTCTTTGGAATTAGTAGTAAATTAAATTAATCTCAGCCATTTATCATTTACAGAAAAAAAAACCCTTTAATTTGCTTTTCAATAAATACATGTCCCCTCTCTCTTAAATCAATTCACCAGAGAAAAGTGAGAGGCTTTCTCCTGCATATGCAAAGCAGAACAATGTGGTCCTTGAATCACTTATAGAACTTCCACCATCAAAAATAAATCACCAATAGCTCCACCAAGGCTACATCCAAACACCAACTAAAATACTTAACTGCAGCTTTTAGCAGCAGTTCTTGTTCTGGCTGCTTAACTGAGCACCCTTTCCATCTGGGATGGCTGAAATGCCCTGGTGAGATTCCCTGGGCACAGCTGTTTATGCCTTTCAGAGCACTGCTGTCTCTGGCTTGTTTTAAAGTCAGGATTTTCCTTGAGACATCGTAACTCACAGTGACACAGTTTTACAGGATTCACCAAAGGGGCCTTGAGCTGATTAAAGGACTCCCTATGATTTGGGAGGGTTACATGGACAAGTTTAAGTCCCCTCCCTGCAGGTCTCTCCTTTTTCCACTTTTGATTTTTCTCCTCTTTTTTCTCCTAAAACAGACTCCATGACTCTGCTATGCATGTGCTGAAAAGAATAAATAGAAAGTCACCTTGCCAGAGTTTACAAATGGTGGTATTTCTATATTTTACCATTGATCCTCAGGTTGCAACTTGCTAGGAAGAATGATCTTACTTGACACAATTAGAATCACAATATCTGAAGCTTTGGAACAAGGTTGATTGAGGAAAAATTGCTCAAGTTTCGACAGAACAAAGTCAGATATGGCAAAAATAAGGGACAATGCCCTTAGGATTTAAATATGGATTTTGACTGTGGGGGGTACTGAATGTGCTGGGAAACAAGAAATTTGTGCTCTCAACTAGAGAGCACACTAGAGAGAGCCACTGAATGTCACAGGACAACGCGGTCTGCACCACGTTTAACAAAGTAAATTTTTCAAATACGTGTGATGTCCTGAGGACACATCAGGAAAGGCCCAGGTGATGCTCAGGTCAGGCAAACTGAGACTGGGTGAACACGCTGAATCTTTAGCACAGATAATTTGGACAGTCTTGGGACCAGCACTTTGACAAGATCCCATGAGGTCACAGAAGTTCTTGCTTTACAATGGCTTCTGTGTAAACCAGGGCTCCTAATTAATTGCTTAATTAGTTACAGCCTGTAGAAACCTGCTCAGAACAATGCCATCTGTGCAACAAGGTCAAGGAATGAGGACACTTTTGGAACAATGACTGAGTGTGGTGTCTTGAATTAAATTCAGAAATCTCAGGCTGGGACAGTTACTACTTAAATGAGTACAAAGTCCCACATGTCTCTGGAGCAAATCCCACTTCCTGGGTTATCACACCTGTGAGGATTTGGAGTGTGCTCTCTGCCATTATCAGCCCAAGGACCACTGCCAGCTGTTGCAGCACATCCTTGTCAGAGCAAAGGGAGATGCTGGGAGAAGCTACTTGGTTTGGATCTGTGGGAAATGAATTCTCCACATTTCCTTCTACAGATTCCTCATCAAATGAAGGAGCCACAACAAGTCCAAATGCAAGCCAGACAAGGCTCTCTGAACAGAACTGGGAAGAAAAATTGCCTTTCTTGCTCCCACCATTACATTTCTACCTCTCCTGGTAGAGACAGTAGTTGTAAGTAAAGATCCCTCATGGTGATACACCTCATAATTCTGGGACAGACAGAAACATCCACTGGCCACCATTGGGAACGGGAATTCCAGGTAATGTCTGGTTAGAATTGCACCCTTTCTTTGGGATTTCATGATGATATCAGGATGAAGAATGGGGCCAAGCAGAGCTGCCAAACCCATCTTTCCCAGAGGATGCTGTAAGACCTCTTCCTTTGCCTCTGGCCTTGCCCATTCTCTTGGAGGAAGCTGAGTCCTCCTGCAAACACGTGTGGACTGGCAGGAGCACCCCTGACTCTTCCAGGCTACTTAAAAATAATGCAAGAAATGGCAATAATGCAACATGTGGAAATGTCACTGATAACTTCCTGTTCATCACAACCCATAATGAGTGTATTTAATACCAAATTGGCATGGGGGAAGGTTTTCCCAACATGAAAAAGCTGACATTTTTTCACCTCAAGCAGATAAAATTGCAGACTGGTTTTATTACCAAGAGTAACAATTTTATTGCCAACACGACAAAAATGTCTTGATAGGTATATCTGAATGTTTTAGATGCAAACTGCACAGATGCAGGTAGATCCTAGTCCATTTCTTTTTAGCTGGTTCTTGTAGTTTGTCCCAGAATAAATATATAAAAGACTTGATCTCTTTCCTACTGCTGGGAAATCAGTCAATTCAATGAAGAATTACCATTGTCTGGGAGGCATCTTTGGGTGCCTAGCACACTAGATTCAAATCTCCAGAGAGATACTCTGCAGCCTGTTTGAAAGAGATGTGTAGATTGAAATCAGAAGTGATCAATTTCCTTTGCTGTGCATTCAAACAAAGTAGTAATTCAGAAGCCCTCACCAAAAGAGATGCTGAGAGATAGCAAGCTGTATATCCAAGACTAGAATATAGCCCTCAGTCTCTGGTACATGATGCTAATCTTTGATAAGAATATTAAAAACTCTGTGTATGTTGCAGACTGATAAAATATTAACCTTAAGCCTCGAAAACACCCTCATCCATTTACTGCTGCATACATTGAACTTCAAGTGAGAGGGGCCTCCTTTCACTGGTCTTGTTTTTTAAAAGGTGCTGCCACAGCATGAGATGAAAGAAAGGTCTATGGTAAAAAAAACAGCACCCAAAGAACCGCTCCAGATGGACGTGCTGTTCTCCTTGCCACAGCAGACTTCAAAGCAGATCATTCACCTCCTCGCATGTGAAGACCTTCAGCACATCACAAATCATCCAAACCCTTTTGGCCTTCCTTGACAATGGAAAGAGACATTGGGATGGGCAGAAGAAAGGGACCATGTTCCATTACCACACCTGCAACAAGGTCTCTTCTTTTTTTTCTCATGTCTCTTTCAGCAGGGCAGACATTGGGAGATGCAAGATAATGTGCCCTGTTTCTGCCCTCAGGCTGTGAACACGCTCCTTCTGTTTCCTCTCCTGAAATATAACTCTTCCTGGAAAATCCACCTTTGCAGATGTTAAAAAAATGGAAGTATTTAGCTGAGATGAGTGAGGATTAGTAACAAAAGCCCCAAATCCATTTCCATAATCCCAGTAACAGCATCCTAGGAGTCTACATTAAAAAAAAAAAAACAAAAAAAACAAAAAAAAAAAGGCAAAACACTAAAACCCCACTGCCTAAGACTAAAAAGTTCCTTAAACTTAGTCAGAATTGCCTAAAAGTCAGGGAGACTGAATCCCTGATCAACTCCTGTGGAATATTTATTGCCCTACTCTTCAGATGAGTCCACCAGAGAGGCCTCTGAGTGAATTTGTGAATACTACAGGCAATTCCAGTTTAGTGGCAGCTGTGGACTGAAACAATCTTCACATTCTCATAAAACTGTGACATAACAAGTCAATTTCAAAGCAACAAAAAGTAACAGCAGGATGAAGAGGGTGCCCTCCTGGCATCAGGATATTTTATACCCTTGCAGTATGACTATATTGACAAGTCTCTGGGGCTGTATCTGGCTTAGCAAAATGTGCGAGGCATAAATAACTGGCAAAGAAAAATTCATGTACAATACTTGCTATTGTGCAGGATGCTCTTGAAAATAAAAAAAAAGATCCCTCATCTCCTCAAATGCTTCAAGTTGGTCTCTCTCCTATCTCAAAACTTCCTTGTAATTAAACACCTGCATAATGAATTAAACTCTCCAGGGAATGTTATTTGCCAGCTACTTTTTCAATTATTTAAAATTAGCTTAAGGGCTAAAGCAATCAGGTCATTCATTAATTTAATTCCTTTTTGTAGCTGTACTTCGTGACTTGGAAATAAAACTACAAGATCAAAAGGACAAAGAGGAATGAAGAGGAAATTATACAAGACACTTATAAAGTTCCCTGGCCCATGACCTCACCCAGGATGCACAGTCTCTACTGGTACACAACACACTCTAAATGGCCATTTCCTTGTGCAGACAAACACTTCTCTGGAGACATTTACCCAAAGGGAAAAGTTGGCAGGAGCAACGTCCATGCACACGCAGAGCACTGGCTGGCAGCCAGCTCCCACTTGGACAGATGAGAACTGGAGATGCTGGGAATTCATCAGCCCCACTTCAGAGCAGCTATCTTTGTCTGCAGAACTGCCTGGAGGAAGAGGGGAGGAGATCCTCTTTTACCCAATCCAGGATGAAGCTTTCCTCTCTTCTCCCAAAGGACCAGAAGTCGCAAACTTCTTGAATGTGTTAAACCACACCACAAGCTTTTTGCAGAGGCCAAGGATGTCACCCAAATGCCCCTAAACAGGGGCCAGGGTCACCTATTTCTGAGCTGCTCTTCCAAGCACAGGAAAGCCAGCACTCTCTGATGGTGACATGTGTACCTGGCTCCTTCAGCAGGCAGCTTCTCTCTGTGTTGTGGCTGGGAAGACAACCCTTGCTATTTTATTCCCCTCTGCCTGGCAAATCTGTCACCTGCCTGATGGGAGTAAGGGGAGGAATGTGGGCCAGCAGCCAGCTGTGACCTTCTGCAAGAAGTCCATGTCCTGGTGGCCTCCCAGGACCAGGGCTCTCATGTGAGTCCAGTGGCCACAGCGTCAGCACTGCGCCATCTCAGCAAGACAGCAGCACTGAGCTCCTCTAGGACAACTTCTGCTACAAAAGACCTTGGCAGTTCCTTGTGAGGAGGAACTCTTTTTAAACTATTTTCACTCATTCCTAGCACAACTGGGTTTAATTGTTTTACAGATCACCTTCTGCAGCAGAAAAACCACAACAGCTCAGAAGGGTAAAAGGGCACCTGGGTGTGCCTGTACTCACATGCAGAGAGCCGGACAAAGAACTCAGGGATTTGCTTTCTGAGTGAGCAGCACAGAGAGCTCGAACCTTTGTGTGACAGTCAGCAGAGACTGGGCTGGGCAGCCCCAGAATACACCCAGTGCCCTTTCCCCAATCTCTGCGACTCAAAGCAGCAGCCCTGCTTAAGCAAAAGAATGGTGTGACTTGGTATCTGGCCCAAGAAAGCAAAACAAAGGCCTTTTATTTTTATTAAAGCTCATCATCTTTAGACAGCTCTTTTGTTCAAGCATTACTTGGACCAAGAAATAATGCAGTGTGGAAAAATCTCTTGAAAATGCAAAAGCCTCCTGTCTGCTTTGCTAGCATTGCTTCAGCAGTGCTGACCAGCATATCCTGCAAGTATAGATCTTGGCATGTCACTGCCAAGTAAAGAAAAATACCACATTTTTTGTTCTTCCTTTGCCTTTTCTTCTTTGATATAAGAGGCTGCTGCATCTCCTGTACAAACACACTCCTGGCTGTGTGTCAAGCTCTTTATAATAGACCATATTCATTTTTTTATGGAGTAAAGTGGGACAGATAAGAAAAAAAGCAGGGTGGGTGGATAAGAGCAGGGCATCACCAGCCAGTCTGGTGGAGTGTGGCACATCACACTGCTGTTCTGTCTCATTGTTCTCCCTGTTGATACGGGGCCTATGAGCCACCTTTCTAAGGAACAAACAGCAGATAATACCTGGCTGTTATTTCTCTGTCCTCCTCTTTTGAAGTTGGATGTCAAAACCTAATGCCAGAAAAGCAAGGACAGTGAAATCCATACATGTATGCTGAGCACTGAAACTCTGAAAAAAGCTAGAATTCGTATTATTTTCTACCTTGCAGTGGGAACATGAACCTTCTTTCCTTCTTCTCCCCAGCGACTACTGAAATATGTCAGAATACAGATATTTTCCTAAAGCCCTTGTCTCTGAAAACTGGATGAAAAGTAACCAAATATTTCAGAAGTTATCATGAAGAAAGACAAGCTACTCTTTTTTTTTCTGCTCACGTAGACCTTGTTTCCCTGTGAAAACTGTAGAAAATCCTTTACCCAGGGAGACAATGCGAGCAAATAATTACAAAGCTTTGCATCCCTGCATCCCCCTGCGAGGGAGGTAATTACAGCAGGGAGCCAGTGCAGCAGCAGGGAAGTGATTGCTCCCTCGTGCTCCCAGGGCAGTCTGCTGCCTGGCAGGTCTCACCTGCTGCTGGGGAGGAGGGAGGGTGTGGAGGCTATCTGAGAACCTAAGCACGTGGAGAAGTGTGCAGAGGGATTTTTTCCAGGTGTGTGTCCAGGTGAGTGACACAGGTCCATGGAGGGTTCATGGGAGTTGGGTGGAGGTGTTGTGCACGCTCTTGTTTCTGCCTGTAAGGGAGCAGGCAAGAAGTGAAGCTCATTCATAGCATCAAAGGCTCAGCTCTCTCATAATGAATTTCTGTTTACAGTAGGGAGGGAAATGTGTGACAGGGTATTGCTCTCTTTTCTAAAAATAAAAGCAGGGAGAAAAAGAGGATTCATGCAAAAAGACCTTTCAAGATTGTTATCACCACCCCCCAGCCCAAGCAGAGAGCCTGACAGCCCCTGAGAAATCATCTGACAAGTTCAATGGTAAACTTGACAAGACAAAAAAGATATATTTTTAAAGTTCTTTCTTTGATTTATGAGGCTTCACACTTGCCTACAATCTACAATGCTAAAAATATCTTTGGAAATAAAAGCTGAAGAACCCGCAAGACTCCAGAGGGTGGAGATTTATGAAAAAATAAACATAATGAGGTGGGTTTTTGATCACACACTGCTTGTGGGGAAGAGTTTTTGGTGAAAGACATAATTTACTTTCCTATTTCCAAAAGTTTCCTTACAAAACGCACAAAAACTTTGATTGAGCTCTTCAACTGTTGACTAATGAGACAATCCAAAAAATGGCAAGCCTAAAAACTCACATGACTCATTCTGGAGAAGCAAACGTGAGAGAAGACAGGACACAGGGCCCCATCCTGAGAGTGGAGCTGAGAGGAGCACAGGACTGGGCAGCCATAGGAAGTGGAGGCAAGACTCTTATGGGAAGGAAAACACAAATAAAACCAGAAGGAAATAACTGAACAAGTGGACAGCACAGTGATGGCCTCAAAGCTCTGTGTTTTTCTGAGGGAAGATGAAAAGCAGCAAGTCTCAGCTTTGCTTGGGATAAGATCACCAGGTGACATCCTGCTTGGAAAACTGGATATCCCAATGGGGAAAAAAAAAAACATGTTGAGCTTTCATAAATTGCATTTCTGAATCCACTGCTCCTCCCTGCTGGCTCACCTGTGGATGCACATCTTCACCGCCACCACAGAGGCAGACCCTGCACGGCTGCAGCCCTCAATACAGAGGCTCTGCAAGAAGCCCCAAGTCAGCAGCACATTGGCAAGAGCCTTGGTGGAGACAGCAAATCCCACACAGAGCAGAAACATCACCTGCAGGAGAAACTTGGCTTTCATGGAGCACAAACCCCCCCCAAAATTCAATCACTCTGTTGGTAAGGAGCACCTCTGCTGTCTTACAGCATCCAGCCTTGTGTAATTGTTTTGCAGCATGACACAGGCGTATGCATCACAAGCGTGCTGGCAGGTGATGCAGGAACAAACAGAGCACCTGTGCCTGTGGAATGAGCTGTACTGCAGATACATCTGCTGCAAACAAAGGCTTCATCTTCAAATGCGTCCCACACCTAGAGCAGACCAGATTTTTAAAACAAAATTCACTGCCAGTGCTGTATACTGCATCAAAGAACCCATCCCCCATCTCTGAATTTCCTAAGTGTTATGATTTATTCCCAGATGGCCTTTTTGGTACAACTGCTCAGGAAACTTTGGAAAACACAAAATTTTCAAGAGCTCAAGCAACTGCAGAAAAAGAGGTTTGATCATGAGTAGCAAGAGCTGATCTTTAGCTATACCTCTGGCTTTTGATAAAGGAAGGGGAAAGTTGGACTATTCTTTTGAATTAATAAGTGATCTCAAATGTTATGAAGGAGTTTAAGTTGAATGACCTATATAAACAGAAATCACATAGATGGTTCATGTGTCCAAGTATGAGTTGATATCACTGTCAATATTACCTTAGCACGGTGCAGGGTTTTGGTGGTTTGTACCAACTATCTCAGCAAGTTCTCAGCCACAGGGGGTCTGGGCTTAATGATGGTTTCATTTTTCCCCCAGAAAATGCCAGTTTGTTGGATGTGGGGTTTTGCAGAAGAATGACTTTTTCCACATGCTTGCTCAGGGCTGTGATGGACCTGCTGAATGGGAAGGCAGGGAGAGAAAGGAGCTCCCTGGGAGCTTGGGGAGAGGACAGAGAGATGTGTCTCTGCTGGACTGGAACAAGCTGGACCATCTTTCTACAAGAGATTTGAAAATTGAGTTTAGGCAGCCACATTCATCTATTCTTCATCATTATACTAAACCAAAAAACACCCAAGTTTTGGTTTTCAAATGCCAAAATCCTTCAGCATAGTACCAACATTTTCCCCTGTATTCATGCTTTTTCCACCTTCTGCATTCTCCCATGGAAGACAGAGGTTCCTACAGACTCATGCTGGCCCCTGGGATGCATTCACAGCTGGATGCCCTGGCCTTTGCACACTGGTTCTCAGCACCTTTAGCTTCTCAGCCATATTGCTTTTTAGTATTAATTACATTGGGGATTTTGTATTTATTGGACCGTGGTGTGCTATCTTTGCTCAGATAAAACTGTCTCACAAACAATCAAAACTTGTTATTTTCCACAGGACAACCACTAATTGTCTCAGAGGCTTCCCAGAGCAAAGACAGACTGTTCATTTGAAGTAAAAACAAAACAAACAAACAAAAAAAAAAAAGTCTGTCACTTTTTGAGTTTTTTTTTTTTGATCTTAAAGAGCAGGATTCTTCAGATCTGAAGAGCCTGCTCTGGTTTGACAAATCAGCAGGGCTGGTAGATGTTTAGTGCAGGCAGATTAGAAAGACAGCTGAGAGGGTGAATGTGAAGGGTGTTGTGGAGCAGAGACTGTAGTTTGCAATAGGCACTAGAGAGAAATATAATCAAATGTTTCCTCGCAGTCGCTGATGAGGCTGCCAGTGTGACGCCTTCTCTGTCACCTCACATTATCTGCCATGCTGGGAAACTCAGTAATTACATTGCAGACACTTATGAAGACATACTTGTCGAAACAAATGATGGGCACGAGGTGATTGCGAGTTAAGCAATGTTAAGACTGCCTCGTGAAGAAAACAAACCAAAACACAGTCACTTCTTTGGTAAAAAAGATATTTGCATATTAAAATTTGAAATGAAGAACTGACTGAGCAATTTTTTTCCGTGGGAAAGGAAATGGTTTCTGGAAAGCAAATTCACATCTGCAGAACAGAAATTATTTTTATACTCCTGGAAGGATATTCTAGATTATCAGCTTGGGACAAGTAGAACTGTTTTCCCAATGGGAAAGCCAAGCATTTGTGCTATCAAGGGTGTTTTCTATTCAAAATCCATGTTCACAGAGGATTCTTAGCTGGACATATAACTTGACATGGAACCTGACCATTGTCAACTAAAAGGTAAAATAATTTGTAGACACCTCCCTCAGTGAAGCTTCTCAAAAGGCAGCCACCACTACCACAGAGACACATCCAGGTGGGGAAGATGCCCTCCCCTTGAACTACCTTCCACTGCCCTGGAGAATGCCTGGAAGGAGATGTTTTAACATTACCTCATGGGACAGGTAAAAGGCAGCAATTCCCAGTGGCCAGAAGCAGCAGAGCATGGAGAACACAGTGAGGCCAAGATGATCCCTTGGTGGCATCATCAGGAAGTTGTCTTCACTCTCGGTGTCACTCGAGTAATCGCTCTGGAGCGGCAAAAGAGAAACGCATGTGTGCTGGTTAATGACATTATTGCTTTTCCTCTGCCATCAGCCAATCCCCTGATCATTTGCCCACTTCTACTCCACCACAGCAGTGGCCAGCAGCTCTCCTCTTCCTCACCCACTGTGTCACAGACTCCATCACTGTTGCATGAGCTTGAAAGCAAGAAAAGACAATTGTAAAGATATCACTGCAGGGAGCTGAAAAGGAAGCCCATTAAAGGAAGGGGCTCTGTAGTCAGATGAATATTTCCTTTCAAAAATAAAGGAGGAGAAGGAGAGGGAGAAAATCCACAGTATTGCTGAAACCACCCTTTGAAATTGTGCACTCACCTGAACAGGTGAGATACAAAACCAAAAAATGCTTTTGATTTTTCAGGTATTTGATTTTCAGGTTTCTGTGTGCTGGCATAGTAACTGTGGAGACCACCTTTTTGATATTTCAAATTGCCTTTTCTTTCTCATAAAGATGAAATGGGGAAAAGATTTCTCAGGTAACTTTGGCCATGTGCTGAATCACAGAATTATCAGTTATGCTGCTTCCCAAAGGCCAAATTGACCCACCTATGAGTTACCAAGAGTGAGAGAACAATTCTAACCATAAAGTCCTGACCATGCAGACCAACTGTGAACCAGAAGGGAGAAAAAAAGTCAAAAATCCCAGAAAGAAATCCAACAGCAAAAGGTACTTCAACTCTTCCAGTTAAACACTCCTTTCCCCAAGCAAACCTTCCTTCCCAACATTCTCTCTTACAACAGGACACCTCATCCTGAGCTTACCAAGAAATCTTCTCCATTCAGAACTCCCCTGACATTGGGATTATTGATAATTTGGCTACCTAGCTCTCTGTCTTTACTTATTCCTGGATCTGCAAGAGCTGCACCCTGACACTGAAGAAGCTGGATATTACTGTTGAGAAGTCAGATATTAGTCTTGTTGAGAATTATATTTGTCAGTTAGGGCATGAGCTTGAAAGCAAGAAAAGACAATTGTAAAGATATCACTGCAGGGAGCTGAAAAGGAAGCCCATTAAAGGAAGGGGCTCTGTAGTCAGATGAATATTTCCTTTCAAAAATAAAGGAGGAGAAGGAGAGGGAGAAAATCCACAGTATTGCTGAAACCACCCTTTGAAATTGTGCACTCACCTGAACAGGTGAGATACAAAACCAAAAAATGCTTTTGATTTTTCAGGTATTTGATTTTCAGGTTTTTGTGTGCTGGCATATTACCTGTGGAGACCACCTTTTTGATATTTCAAATTGCCTTTTCTTTCTCATAAAGATGAAATGGGGAAAAGATTTCTCAGGTAACTTTGGCCATGTGCTGAATCACAGAATTATCAGTTATGCTGCTTCCCAAAGGCCAAATTGACCCACCTATGAGTTACCAAGAGTGAGAGAACAATTCTAACCATAAAGTCCTGACCATGCAGACCAACTGTGAACCAGAAGGGAGAAAAAAAGTCAAAAATCCCAGAAAGAAATCCAACAGCAAAAGGTACTTCAACTCTTCCAGTTAAACACTCCTTTCCCCAAGCAAACCTTCCTTCCCAACATTCTCTCTTACAACAGGACACCTCATCCTGAGCTTACCAAGAAATCTTCTCCATTCAGAACTCCCCTGACATTGGGATTATTGATAATTTGGCTACCTAGCTCTCTGTCTTTACTTATTCCTGGATCTGCAAGAGCTGCACCCTGACACTGAAGAAGCTGGATATTACTCTTGATGAGAAGTCAGATATTAGTCTTGTTGAGAATTATATTTGTCAGTTAGGGTTCCCTTCCCTTCCCTTCCCTTCCCTTCCCTTCCCGGGAACAATCTCCCAAGTTTGTTGGAGAAATCAGGCATTGGAAGGCAGAATGCCACAAAAAACATCTACCCAGGAAGGAAGAAAGAAGGGAAGCCAACTCCATTTGTAAGATGCATTTAAGACGCAGTTTCATCAGCCCGTAAGTGCCTGAGCAGATAATTTCTGATCAGAGGCAGCTCTTTCATTCTGTAGAAAAACTGAAGTGACTGAAAGAAGAATAGAGGAAGAGCAGACACAAAGTGCAGATTTTTAACAGAGATGGTGATGAACCCTTTTCTGCAGTTGTAATGGATTTTCTATTTTTCAAAAAGCCTTTTCTTAAATCAAGGCTGGCTACCCCTAAAAGCTATGAGCTTTACCTCAACTGAGACATTGCAATTGCTCTGCAGAGAGCCTGCCAAGCGCACTGGAGATGTCAGACAACAGGGTCTGCTCTGAAATACAGCTGCCAGCAACCTCTGATGGATATTCAGGAAACAGCCCTTTTCCTTTTTTCCTTCAAAGCAACCAATTCAGCAGCATGCACACACTGCATACAAAACTAATTCCTTATGTGGCCCCATGGGATTTGCCTTCAAATCCAGATGGTCCAGTGGTCTGGTTTGACAAAGACCAACACAACGCTGCTCCAAGTTAATATGTGCTCTGTTTCCCTCCACACAATGCCTGATCCAGTAATGTAGTTAAACATGATGACCTGTTCTGTCCAGCACTCTGCATCCTTCTGCTCTCCTGCAAGTGTTTTGAGCTCACCTCCATGCAGCAGATGCTGAAGGCAGCAGCTGGATGGAGACTCTTCTGCCAAAGGCTGTAGTTTATCACTGCTCTGCCTCCACACACTCACTCATCCCTGAGCAGCAGGGGGATGCTTATTTATTATCTTTATTTATTATTTATTATAACAATTATCTTGCTGATAACTTCTTAAGAGGTGATGTCTCTAAAGCCTGCTATTTATTTAAATTTGCCTATTTATTTATTTCTTTATACAACTTTCTTCTATTTATTTCTTTATACAACTTTGAGATTGCCTTTCAGTTTTAAAGGCATTTAAAGGAGCCATAATCCCCTAACACTGACATGCTGCAGCTCCTCTTGTTTCCCCAACTCCCAGTCTAAAAATTGCCCTGTCAGTCAGGCAGGCAGCCTCGCAGAATGGGCTCACAGAGGTCTCTCCTTGCTTGGAAAACTTTTCACATGTAACTTGGCAACACCAAAACTCAACAGGCAAAACCCTCTGGATGTAGTTGCCCAGGCCTATCCTTCCTCCTTGATCCCTGGACTTTGATCACCTTGTGATGCTTTCTGGACACCCACAGCCAGCCTGCCTGTAGCTCCTCAAGAACTGGCATCCAGCACATTGTCACTGTAAGGGGATCACTGCAGACAGCAATGAAAGATCTGCACTAAAAGAAGCTGTGGCCCTTCAAGATTGTCCCCTTTCTGCTTCTCAGCTGACACAGCAGTCCTCAAAGATGTGTGCCAAATATCCACCCTCTACAAATGACAGCAAGAAGCTCATGCAGAGCCCCTGCTACTCACAGGCTGCATCCCAGAGACACCACTGCAGAGCTTCAGCCTGAAAACTCAGGGAAGTGATGATGGTGAGAAAGGGAATTGCTACTACTAACGAGATTCATAGGAGGGCACTTGGACACTGCTGAAGGTGACTTCCCAGCCATGCTCTCTTCATATGGAGCTGGTTAATAGAGGTTAATATCCCTTGGCAGGGCTCAGTATCTCCAGACTTGAGTGGCTTCTCCTTCAAAAGAGAAAAATAAGTCAAATGCAAAGTGTAATCACTCTTGTAATCTGTTAACAATGTGCCTTTGAAGGAACTCAGAGATATAAAGTGTGTCCTGTGGGTAGGATGACTCAGTGCTGTGACTGCATACCTGAGTGCCACTCCTCTTATGAGCTCATGCCTGGGCACCACACCTCTGACAGCACACCTGTGCTCTTCTGAGCATATGCCATGGGACAAAACCACTGAAAATTACAATCCCATATTCTCAACACAGCCCTAGATGAGCTTGGGCAAGGTATTTACGGCGCTGTTTTCCTCCATTGCCCAGGTGCAGAACAGGAAAAATGCTGTACACCCAATTCAGAGGAGAGCTATGACAGCCAGAGAACTCAACAGTAAAACCAGGCTGCAAGACCCTGTCTTTGGGTTGCAGAGCACTCTGAAAAAGGAACTCTGGCATACACAGCCCCCAAGGGGTGTTCAAACATGCCTTCTGGATACCTACAGCCAGGGGAGGCTGAGGACACAGCCCAGTGCAGGACCACAGGCTGGAAGCATTGAAGAAAGCATGTGTGATGTCATGGGGCTTGATGGGCATAAATCTCCTCAGGGTCTTCTCTTCATGTTGTGGAAAAATTGTGTCAGGAGGTGCTTGGAAACATTGAGAAGAGTGGTTGGATGGAACAGGATCCAAATTCTATCTCTACAATTTCATGCTCAGGTCTAAAGGATGAGTTTTCACCACAGAATCCAGCAACTTCTAGTGGAAAAAAAAAGGAAGAAATGTATACCTTGAAAGCACTGCATTTCTTTTCTTCTTTCACTCCCAGAACATTCTGTTTATTTTGCTTTTAGAGATTGTTTCAGATATTGCTGGGTGCTGGGAAAAAGTAAGAAGGTTTTAAGAGAGAGCTCCAAGGTATTCTTTTATGCGACGTATATGAATAATTTAATTTGCTGCCATGAATAGCTTGGGTTTCTCTAAATAAGCAATCTACCTAGTGGCTAGGAGGGAAACTAGCAGGAGTATAATATGACAAATGCTATTTTTGGATAAAAGATGGCACATGAACTCTAACAGGAGGGTATTTCATCTTGTAACTCATTTAATATTTCACTGCCGCCACATTTGACAAGTTGTCTGTCTATTAGTTGTGGCGTAAAGAACTCATAAGATATTTATAAATTTTACAGAGATACCTAAATAGGGAATCATTTGATTTCAGGGATGGGCATGGAAGAGAGAAGTTTAAATCCCTGACAGAATGTGCAGCCTTCTGTTTTCATGCCTGGAAATTGCTGGAGCAAAGCGGGGCTCTGTATGCTAATGAGAGCTGTTTCTGAGATGTTTTCCCCTCCAGACAATTATGATTTTCTTAGGCAGACAGAACAACACCCCACCAGGAGTTGAGAAGCACTGCTAGTAAAAAATCCCTACAAATAAGTTGGTGAAACGTTGCTGCAGGGTACAACCCATGATCAGGATGTCTCCTGCTCCTCTGTCACACCTCCCATGTTCTTCAGGGTCCCCGGGCTTGGGAAGGCAAGAAGGTGTCTCCTTCCCAGCAACTCATCCAAGACATGCTGAGCTGGATAGGCCCATCCTGAGGAGGCTGACAGCTAACACAGAAGCAAACCCTGCAGCTTGGCTTGGTCAATTCTTCCAACCAAAACCGAATTTATCAAAACAGCCGTGTTTTTTCCAGAACCTTTCTCTACTGCAAAGTTTTCTGCCAGAGAACAGCAACCTTTCTGGTTACCAAGAGCCCAACTCTTTTCAAAAAGGCAATCATGTTAGAAGCAGTCTGACCTGCAATAAAATTATTTTCTGCATGTGTCCCTCCTGAGAGTCTTGCATTGAGGTGGGGGGGACACTGCAAAGGGAGGAGATCAAATTTTTGGCATTTCTAAGAAATTAAATATCCATCCTGAAAAACCCTAGGCAGGCATTCTGGTATAAGGCAAGCAGTGCCAGGGAGACATGGAGGAAGCACAATGACTCACAACCCTATGGCTGGTGTGTCTTCCAGAAGGCATTTTATTTTATACTCAAGCTGGGACTCCACTTGCCTTGCACTGACATGTGGAGAACAGGGGGCAGCCCTCAGTTTTCAAGAGAAAAGAGCTCTTCTGCACAAAGCTGCCCTTTTTGCCAGTTTCCAAATAGGGGCTAGTTGATAGAGTTTTCTCCCAGAAAGAAGTGCCAAAGCAGACATGAGCCCTGGTCTGCTCTGACACTCTGCAGATTCCATGCCTCGATGAGCTGTGGCTTGACAGTGAACGTGACAAGATACACAGCAATGTCCTGTGCCACTCCTTGGCAGACTCAAACCCTTTAGGACCCTCATGGCGGGGAAGCAAAATTTGCATCTCTGTTGTGTCACCCTCTAACTTCTGCTCCCAGTCCTGGTACTCACTCTTTCCCATCCCATCTATTAGTAAGTAAAAAAGCATTTGCTTCTTGTCAGTAACTGGCAGGGAAAAAACTTCTTTCTAGTGTGACACACTTGTGCTGTGTGATTCAGGCGTTGTTTTTGTGTAGTTAACAATCTGGCATGGTTCATCACCTTACTCAGCAACTGTTTGTCCTTAAATAGTGCTCTTCCATCCCCAGAGTCTCCTCCTCACATGAATTTAGGTCTCTAATGAAGCTGTGCTCTGGCCAAGCCCAGGAGGCCCTCACACATCTGGCCACACAGACACAGCCTCTGTCCGCCAGCCTCTGTGAACCAGAAGAGCACAACACTGCAAACACATTTTTTTCTGGTCTGGTGCTGTCAAACTCATCTCTCCTCTCCTGCATGACCAGCTGCATCTGCAGAATTTGGACCTTCCTGGAATGGAAGATACTTGCCATGCTGAGCTACTTCTGCTGCCAACAGCTGCTCAGCAGGTTGATCCTTTGGGGTGAGGGAAAATTTCATGTAAGAGTGTGAAAATCTCAGTGCTGCACAGGGCTGGTCAGGGAGCACAGCAATGGAGACAGACACTGCTCTCAAAGCAGAGGCTTCTAGCCAAGTAAATGTTTCCAGCTAACCAGGTCCTTATCCAAACCATGCCTGGCTTTCTCCTCCCCTGCTCCTAGTGAAGGAGAAATTTTGATGGAGGGGACAATCCACTGAGTGTCGTGTACTTTGTGAACATCTTCTTTCTCTGAGCACTTTGTACACATAGGTCAAGACGGCTGTGCACACACCTGTGTTTGTTAGCACAGTGTCACCCAAAGAGTCAAATGAGACAGGGAATCTGCGATTACAGATGCTCTACACTCATTCAAGAACTGCCACCTTTCATCTCAGGAGGTCTGTTTCCAGAGAAACAGGTCAGAAAGAAGAAGGAGCCAGGGAAAAGGATGCAGACACTGTCAGAGCATGTTACCAAAATTTACTGTCTCATTTCTCCCCTTAAGATCAGGGGAGGATGAAGTTCTACAGCTGGTTTCTAAGACACAAATGTTCTCTGTGAAAAGCTGATCAAGTTCCTCCAGTACCACTTTGAAGAGGTTTTTTCCTTATGCTGCTCATTTTCCCAGCCTTTTTTTATCTCATTCTCCAAAAGTTGACTCAAGAATGTCTTCTTGACTTGAATTGATGAGAGGGAGATTTTTTTTTTTTTTTCTGCCTGAATGTCAGGCCAGATGTGTCAATAACACCATGTGTGCTGCAGTCACTCGTGTCACCACTGCATGACAGGAAACTGGGGCAAAAAGACAGAAACCAGGAATTTTGTTTTGATTAAGGAAATTTTACTTCCCACGGTCAATTCTGAAATTCTGTGGAAGGGTGTGATTTGAGCTAATACTCTCACATGCTTCAGAGAGAAGCTTTCTGTCTCCCTGTGGAGGCATTGAATACTGCATTAATGGCATGCACTGCGAAAAACACTTCCCTCTTCCCACCTTATCCATACTGAGAGAAAAGAGAATAAAAGGGAAGTCAGCCTCTTGCTGGATTTCCCCTGTGCTGATCACAGGGTGAGGCACTGGTATTACAGGAGGTGAAAATAGAAATTTTAGGGCTTGTTGGATCTCACTCCTAACCAAAAATCACAGCAACAGAGAAACACGACCAGTGTCCCTATCTCAGCTGTGACATTCATGTTTGAAGGCATAGCTTTGCTCTGGACAGCCAGAGGGTTTTTGCTAGGTTAGGAGTCTCTGACCAATGGTGGAGGAAGTTTTCAGATTACCAGCATTATGTTCACCCTCCATTTCCACAAATACTGGCAAACACAAATCCCTGTCACACTTGGGCCTCTGGTTAAATTTTTTTTTTAAATTGCATCATTTAAGAAAGAATGAAGTTGTTTCCATAGTCTTCCCTGTTACTTTACAGTGAGCAATCAATGAGGCAAGGGACTCCAGAAGAAAACATTGTATTCGGATCTAAAAAGTGTTTAGCTCCATCAGAAAAATATAATTTATTTCTGAGACAAGAATCCACTGCAGCTTGAAACCCAAAGACTTCTGTTTCTGCATTCACTCTGAGACAGAAATGTGTTGTGTCTGAGCCAGTAATTTAAAACATTCTGCTCAAGTCAGGTGAAGGCAAGAGATGATGTTGGCCTGCTGAGTAAGATGGGCTCCATGCAGATAGACAGATGCTCCCAGCCCCAGCCTTACACAGCATTTAAGCACATGGGTCTTCCTCTGTTTCTGACCAGCCCCTTCAGAGGCAGAAGGGAAATGCTGATCTCCATTAGGGCCAGTGGGAATTTTGCCATCAGTATCCACAGATCTGGGACCTTACCCAACAAATAAAGATGAGCAGTCATTCATTGTCCTAGTTGGAGGAGAAAGTGATACAGCTGACCCAAAAAGCAGCTGATCCCCTGCTGCTCATCTCTAGGGGGTTGTACACTTAATTTCCAACATGCCCTCCTCCTCCCAGCCTTCCCCACGTATCCCAAGTGACATCTGACCTCTAGTTCCTGGAAATCCTCCTCTTCCTCCACCTCATAGGAGAGGGTGTGGATCTTGATGTCGTCGGCGGAGAGGTCGATGAATTTGCTGTCGGGGTACTCCAGGCTGTCTTTGGTGGGCGAGCGCTCCTCGATGAAGGTGGTCTCGCAGCACTCCGAGCCCAGGCTCTCGCCCCACGAGCGCAGCACGTTCTCGGAGTAGAGGATGATGTTGGGCCTGTAGTGAGACTCCACCGTCTGCTGCAGCATGCTGGGGTCCAGGAGCTGCTGCACGGGGTCACTCCTGCCGTTCTCCGGGCGTCTGGGAGAGGACAGGCTGCCCGCTCTGTGGCTCTGGTACTGAGGGGTGGGGTACACAGAGACCAGACCATCTCGGCTCTCTGCCACTAAGTTCCTTGTGTTAATTAAGCCATTCCTTTTCCCAGCCTCAGTGATCTTACTGTGCATCAGCACGCTGTTCTGCTCAACCAAGCCATCCATACTGGGAGCTGTCTGAGGCACTGGGACCGGTGGCCT
The DNA here is from genome assembly GCF_017590135.1 of Pyrgilauda ruficollis. Taxonomy (NCBI): domain Eukaryota; kingdom Metazoa; phylum Chordata; class Aves; order Passeriformes; family Passeridae; genus Pyrgilauda; species Pyrgilauda ruficollis. The sequence continues at coordinate 143,980 of NW_024531377.1, forward strand.
CTCTTTTGCTGTGCCTTAGAGCTCACGCCGGGTGAGTGGCTCCCATTTTCCTGATGAAGAAAGGGAACAGAAAGGAAGGTGAGGATAAAGGCAATGAATTGAGGGACTCAAGTCAGCTTGTCTTCTATACAGTCTCAAGAGAAAACAGAGCCCCATATATGTGCACTCCCTGATTTAGTTCTCCAAATATAGCCCCACTCAGGGAGGCAATGAACACCTGCCCCACATCCAGGGGATGTAGGGAAACAGATGAGGTGAAATGTTTTGGTAGTGATGCACCCCATCAAAGAATGGCTTTGGTGCCTGCTCCAGCCTCCCACAGGTACACAGCTGTCATCCTGGGAACAACATCCCTTTCCTCTAAACACTTTGTATAAGAGATGGTAAAAAACCCAAAAAAAGATCAAAATAACAACAAAAAAATCTCCTAAAAGAACTATTTTCAGTTCTCAGAAATGCGCAACTGCAAAAGATGGGCAGGTGCTGTGCTCACCTGTCGATGTCTGCAGCCACCCTTTGCCCTTGGCAAGTGCTTTACTATCCTTTGAAAACCCATTTTTTCCAGCCCAAACACTTTCTCACCAGGCTGCTCATTTTTTTCAGGTGTAGCCAAAGGAAAATGCCTTTTGAAATACTTATGTATTGGCCACAGGAATTGTAAGTTCAGGGGTGTGTTTCTGGGCAGAAGCATAAAAATTACAGACATGCTACTGGCTTCAAAATTCTTCATATTAAATCCTCTAAGACCAAGTTATTAACACAGGATTACCTGTCAACATTGTGCTGTCTGGAGGAAACCAAGAATACATATACTATACATAACAATACATAAACATATGTAATTTTTTTACTCAATGCTTTCTCTCTATTTCCCTTTTATGTCAGACAACCCCTAACAGAGCAATGTCTAGCAAAAGCCCAGCATTATTTCCTCTTAACTCCAGATTCCAAATCCCTTCAGTCTCTCTTTTGGATGCAAGAGGTATTTAAACCACTGCTAAGAGCTGTTCTAACACTACCAATTAAGCAAGAAACTTGTTTAACATACACAAGAGCTTGACCCAGAGTGCTGACATATTTACATTCAGAGCACTTGGTTTAACATGCCCCATTTTGTCGTGTTGTCAAGTAGTTCAGTGCTTCTCTTCAGTGAACCAGCAGGAAAGCTACAGAAGAGAAAATCCACCGTGGTGGGATCCCGTGGGAGTTACATGTGCAATCCAGGTAGCAGGAGCATCCTGCTGGGCCTCCAGCTGCTTGACCACAAACCTTCCTCCTCCCACCTCCCCCAAAGAAACTGTATGAAAGTACATCCCCAGGGGCTGAAGACGAGATACACTCATCAACTAAAGAGTAAATTCTCAGACTTTGCTCAGTTTCTCCCAAGCTGGCTTGGAAAATGTAAGAGGCCTCCTGATGTGTAACATCAACCATCAATCCCGCTGAAGCCGAAGGGACTTCACCCAAAACCTGCAAACCCTCTTGCAAACATTCCTGCCACCTGACAAGCAAAGTGAAGTGGTCAGGAGGAATATGCCACAGATGCAGCAGAAATTGGGGGAAGACTCACAAATCAAACAAATGCCCTCCTAGAGAAATGTATGAACAAGCCAACACTCCGTCACTGCATCCATGGCTGGAAAACTTGGTCAGGCCTTGCACCTGCCTGTGGTCACATCATTTCAGCAAAGTATGGCTTAAGTAGCACTCAGGAAAATGCCATTTCAGGGCAGTTTTATTGCATGCCTTGTAGCGGCATTGTTTCTCAGCCCTACCATGGATCTAAACATCTATATGGCAGGTTCTTACCTTCTGTGCATTTAAACCAGTCTTGTAAACCAATACTGCAGATCCTGAGTGACACTTTCCCCTTGGTTATGGGCAAAAAGTGGGAAAAAACATCCAAAATGAGACGAGGACAAGATAGGGAGCATCCTTCCCTCACAGAGTTCCTCTGATAATAGGGATAGTCCATTGCTCAGGACATCTTCCCTGAAGTCCCGCATAGCAGGGCAGGCAGCATGCCTCAGGGAAGGTCGGCAGGGAGATGTGGATGGCGGCATGCAATCAAGGTAAATGGTTTAACCCCAGGTGCTTTTTAATCTGTAGCTGGCTGCCTGCCTTACCAGAGCCTGACCCAATGTTCTTGGCCCTGCAAGAGAGTTGCTTAATGGCAAGAGGCAGATGAGACTCGGGCCTTTTCAGGATAATACATTAAGAGGGGGGAAAAAGAGAAAGAAATAGTTACATTAGTATTACTCCTGAAGAGGTTGAGATGGAGGTGTGGCAGAGAGTGGCACATGGTCACTTAGGGTGATGCCTTTGTCCTGCCTGCAAGGACCCCTTGGACATGGATCCAGCCGCTCCACCTTCACAGGGGGCTTTCACAGACATGGCCTGGGCCAGGCTCACATGCCTGTGACTCACAGGCACGTCCTAAAATTAATATTGCTCCAGTTTCCAGGTTCCCTGCAGCCCAGAATCCCTGGATGGCAGTGCCAGAGCAGGTAACCTCTGACAGACCACCTGAGGAAAAGGGAGGGTGCCTTCTCTTCAGGAAGCCAGCATTCAAAGCAGAAAAAAGCTCTCATTACCTATGACCATGGTGAGGTTTCAGAATGATGTTGACAGGACAATGAAATTCATCAGAGCTCTTGAAATAAAAAAGCTTTTCAGTCTGCTCCAAGATGCAGAGTTAGTTTTAATTGGTTGGACTCAGATTTCTCCTGTCTTTGCATGGTTTTAGTTGTCCCACAAATCACTCAGTGGCACTGAGGCCAACCAGAAATAATTCTGCATTTTCATACTTGGGTATGAAATACTCATACTTGAGACAGGAACCAGAAGGAAAAGCCAAGTTCAAGTTATTAACAGATAGATATATAATCAATATATCAACCTTCAATCTAATGTTTACCTTGGGGTTAGACATTTTTACCCCAGTCTACTATAAAAAGTGAGTCCATTAATTATTTTAACCTTCACCCTTTCCAATTTCTTGGGTTCCCCCCTCCTCCTTTCTTATTTTAATAAGAAGCTGCAAGCAGTGCCAAGATCTCTAGTCTGCAGTGCTGTGGTTTATTAAGCTATCACTCGTGTTACAGCAGAGCCCAGCTACAATGAGGAGCTGCACTGAGAGCCACGCTCTGCTGGGTGTTCTGCAGCCTCCTGCTATGATGACAGTGCCTGACAAACTAATTAAGCAGAGGGTGTGAGACAGAGAAATGCCAGCTGTAGGGAGGGCAGGGAGAGAACAGCTAAATGCTGTGCCCCAGGGTCTAGCAGACAAGGAGCAGAAGCCAGCTCTGTTACTGCCCACCGTCCCAAAACTCCTTTGCTCTCCCAGGACCTGGCAGGATGCTGTTTTCCTCCTCTCTCCATGGGACTTTGCACAGCTTAAGGGCTCTTCAGCCTTCTGGAGATCCTTGCCAGGCACCCAATGTCCTGTGCAGTTGGGAAACTCTGAATACAAACCCCTGAATTCTGAGCAAGCCAGAGAGCTGGAACATTGGGCTATGGCTGAACAGCCCCAGCCACGTCCTCACTGCAGACCAGAAGGACATTCATCCACACACACCAAGCATCACCTGCCCAGCAGACTGGTTTATTGGCAAGAAAACTGGAAGATGAAGGCAAGTGAGGCTGAAGGCAGAGTCCCCATCTGCTGTCAAAGCCCGAGGCTGTACCCTCTGCCATTCCCTGCAGATCTGGCAGGTCATCAGCCAGGAAAAAAGCATCAAAAACTCGTGTGCTTCTGCATGGGGCTGCTGGATATCAGCAGAAATCTTTTCCCCATGAAGACAGTCAAGCACAGGAAAAAGCTGCCCAACGAGGATTTGCAGTCTCCATCCTTGCAGGTTTTGAAGACCCATCTGAATGAAACTCTGAGGATCATGGTGTGATCTCAGAGTTGACCTCTCTGAGCATGAAACAGAACTGCAGACCTCTTGAGATTTCTTCAACTTGATTATCCCATGATTTTAATCCCTCTGATTCTTACAGATTCCCACCTGTCTCCCATGCTCCCCAAAAGTACTGCTCCCCAATCCCTCAGTGATTCTGAATCACCAGAATGGCAAGAAGTGGCAATAGTGACCCTTTGTGCCACCAGCAGAATGTGATTCAGCCCCAAGATTATCAGATTCAACAAAATGCCCCTGAGTTTGAAGCTGGTTTCCCCTCTGCCAGCGCAGACAAAGCAGAGGGGAGAAAGATCTCTTGAAGAGCAGTCAAGCCCCACATAAGTTGCAGATTCCCTGGCAGGAGCTCTCAGGTGAGAGGGAGTTTCTGAAGCACAATGCAGTAAGCTTCAGCATGGTTTGAGGCATTCCAGACATTTAGAAACCGCAACAACAAATACAGACCTTGTGCAAGAGAGAAATCACAGGCAAAGTATGGATCTGGAGTGCTGATTACAAAGTGAAATATTTAACAAAATGAAGGAAAAAACCCCTTTCCCACTTGTATTTTTCTTCTTTGATTTAGCTGGGCTTATTAAAGTAGGTTTTGTTTCAAGGGAATGCTGTATTTCAGCAGCTGGAATTCCTTTTACTCTATTAAGTAAACTACAGGGAGTTTCGTAAGGCAGTGCAACTTACTCACACTGGGAAAATTAGGAATGCATGCATTAGTGATAGCTAAATGTTTCATTGCTAACAGTGGAATTAAAAAGACCTCCATGCTATTTTAGTATTACCAATATGCAGCAAATCTGCCGTGAGATGTGATCTGTCCTCCTAAAAACGAGGAACTTGGAGAATGGTGAAATGCCCAAGGTCATGTCAAGACAGAGCTGGAAATAAAATCCAGGTCTCTTGATTGCCTGTGCAGAGATATATGTTAAAACAATTACCATCTGCATATCTACCTGAATAATTGATTGCTTAATTCAGTATCTGAACTAAAGAATGGAGTGGGGAAGAAAGGAGGAATTACCTTGCATTGACCTAATATATAATAATGTTATTCCTACAACAAAGTCTTTCCTTTTGAGCAGATGGAAGTATTTGCCTAAGCTAAAATAAAATGCAATGTTTCATTTATTTATTTTTAATTGAACAAGATGGCTTTTAATTCACTATGCCTCAAGTTGCCTCCAATTAATAAAAAAAAAAAAAGAAAAAGAAAAGACACATTCAGACTTTTCTAGCAATTCTTCACGACTCAGAATTTTCAGCCTTAATTCTTAGTGGGGTTCAGTCTGAACTCACAACTTTTTTCATTCACTGCACTTTCCAGATAATAAATAACTGGCCTGACTAAGAGCATCTTACTCTGGTGTAAATAACCTGGCTGTTGTGGAAGGCACCAGTGTAAAAACACCTTGACACCTGTACCATTCTGGCAATTCCTCTGCAGAGTGAAAGCAGTCAGAAAGTCTGGCTGTGTTTTTCCTGCTGTGTTTTCAAGAGGCTCCCCAATATTGCAGACCAGGAGCATCATATTCAAACTCCTCAATTCATACTGAGGAGATTGAGCCATGAGGAGCAATTCTTACTTTAACAGATTCCAAAAGAGAAGTTGGAAGTGTCTCCCATGAATACCAACATCACAGCATCCCCTGGCCCTCTTGGCTTGCCTGCTGGCTGAATCCTGTGCCTCCCCTTGGACCTAAATTCCTGTTTAACTGTGTTTGTGACACAGACAGGAACACCCAAATGTGGATCCAGGGCTGGCCCTGCTAACTCACTCCAGCCTCATTCCTGATGGGCAGCCAAGTCCCCAGAGAGCCCAGTTCTTGCACACAGCCTGCTCATCTGGGTCTGCTTGCTTTCCCACACTGCATGCAGGAAGAAAGCAGGACAAGACACTTCCTCACACTTGCTCTGCATGTAAACCCCCAGTGCTGTGCTCCAGGCTGGACTTGAGGTATTGCTGAAGCACAGATGGAAAATAAAGAGATGACAGAATAGGAAGACAGTGTGCTGGTGCAGACTCGGTACAAAATGGAAGTTTCTGTCCCTCCTGCCCCAAGCAAAGCACCCCAGGGCTGTAAGTCACTTTGCTGGAAAAACACTGTAAAATTACTAGAGTCAGTTCATCTGGGCAAGGATGATTAGAGTAAACAGGCGCTTCTGGGGCCATAAAATCAGCTGTGCTCCATAAGACAGAAAAATTGCAGAGCCAGGACTATACCATGGGACAAAAGCCTTACAGAGTAAGTGATTTAGCCATGGTGAGAGTGGTAGCTGGAGGCAGAGAGGGCAGGCAGGGGAAAATGAAGCAGCAGCATCAGTGGGGCATAGTTTGACTTTTACAGACCTTTACAGACCTTTATTAACCCTACACTGACCCCTCCCTGCAGAAACAAAAATGGAAATGAGTAATGCTGATGCCTATTAGAGTCAGGGCATTGTCTGAACATGAAGAAAAGTGCTGTCCTCTTTGTTCTCTGTGAGGAGACGGGATATAGGACCTCAGGGACTTCTGTATGGGAGGCACAGGCTTTGGGCTGGCAGCATATCCACATCACAGCCTTGCCTCCATGATCCTGTGAGCCACATGCAGCTGGAAGAAGGGAGATTGCTCTGTTGCAAAGAGCACAAGGGTAGGAGCTGGGTGGGTGACAAGGGGACACCACCCTCTGGGAGAGGACTGGATAAGTCATTGCATGTAGGGGGCAGCTGCTGTGGGAGATGTCCTGAAGCAGCACACTGAGCACAGCTGTCCTGCAGCACCTGACACCAGGCTGGATGCCTTTCCTAGGTCCTTTTTCTAGAAGATGAACTGTTCGATTATGCCACATCCCTGGAAGTTTTCTGGTTGGATGGGCCCTGAGCAACCTGAGCTAGTGGAATGCATCCCTGTCCATGGCAGGGGGGTTGGAACTACATGATCTTAATATCCCTCGCAACCCAAACCATTTTATGATTCTGTCCTTTAGCAAATACCATTTTAGAGTTCTTTGTTCTCCCTGGGGATTTTTGAGGTATCTGAGCAGCCAATAAAAGCAAAAAAACCCCATCAAAATTCAGCCAGAATTATGCCAACTTGGTGTGAACAGCCAGTTCATTCTTCTCATGCCTCTGTGAAGCCTCAAAGTGTAAGGACAGAAATGCAGCACAGATTTGCAGAGTTACTGGTAAATGAGGGAACTTTACACAATCAGGTTTTATAGAGACACACACACAAATACACATCCATAGGGATGCCAGTACAAAACTGGCACTGCTAAAGGCATGCATGGACTCACACCACTCATGCACTGCACCACTGCTTCAAAATGCAGTCTTTGCTTGTGCAGTGAAAACAACCAGTTTGTCACTCTTCTGATTTTACAGCACCAAACTGAAATCACAGAATCTTTGGATTCTTCGCTGCTACAGGTTAGACCAGCTCCATGTGAATCCTCAGGGTCACAGGCATCTACATCTGAAGAGGAACATTTTGCTGTGACCCTATTACTCTAAGTAGTTTCCAGCTTTTTTTTGCCAGAGAAAGGGTACTCAGAAACAAGTGACATGATAGCTGGAGGATGTGTATTCAGACACTTACACTGTTCATGTTTGTCAAAGCAAAGCCGATGAACACCCAGAGTATTTTTCTCCTGTGTGCACCTCTGCAGTTATTTTCCGTTTTTTCCCCCCAACTGCACCGCAGAAACCATAACCTGTAAAAATTTGAGTCTCCAAAGTGCAGACAACAAAATTTGGACTCTTAATAACCACAGATGTAATCTGCAATCTTAATAGCTACATGGATAGTATTAAATAACTCTACTGGAAGCATTTTACAGCTGTCTGCAGATATGAATTTGCTGTAGAGAGAAAGAAAGACAAAAAAACCTTATCCAAACACACTGCACATTTTGTCTAATACTGTACTCAGAAGAAAAAGCATTTTAAACCCTGAGAGCATCCTTCCTCAAGTTAAATGTGTTGTGGTGGTGCCTGTGTACACCAGTACTGCATTACATCTGCATTTGTATAAGGAAGAGCCCTCCTCTGTGTGTGAGATTTATTCCACAGTGTGTGGCACCAGTGGTGTGAGACATCTGCCTGCCCAGCTAATGAGAAGAGACTTCATTTAATTCCTACAAATGAGTTTATCCTACACACACCCTGGCATGATCTGTAGTTACCAAAACTGCCAATAAAATGTCACCTTGTCCAGTAAAATCGGTCTTTGTATTAGGAGCAAGGTAATTTGAAATTAATAAAGACCATCAACTTGCAGCTACTTTAAAGAAGACAGTTAATTAACTATAATTAAAACTAAGTCATTTAAATACATGAATGTAGGAAAGTATATTCTCTGTTCTGGCTGCTTTTTAGAATACACAAATATCCCCCTCAATGTGCCAGTTAATGCATCATCTTGAGTTTAAGACCATCAAAGCATCTTTTAATTGTTGCTAATGCTCTGTTTACACCAGATTAATATCTAATTAATTGTAATTTGAATATTTAATCTATCTAGAAAGTTTGGAAATTTTTTTTTCTGTTTTATTACACACAGAGGGTAAAGCTTCCCTCCAGTGATTTTGAAGGCACAGTTCAACAGATTGCTCTCTGGAGCAACTCCTGCCACTCCTGCTCCATGTGCTGTCTGGGGATGGAGGGTTATACCCCACCACCCCTATGGCCAGTCCCACACAGACCCCTGCACTCTGCCCCTGCAGCACACTCCTGGCTGGGGAGCGCTACCGATCCTGCTCCAGCAAGGACTGTGCTCCTGGAATGCCAGTTCCAGAAAGGTCTCAGTGCATTGCCAGCCTCTTCCTACTGAAGAACGGACGCCTTGCAGGATGCTTTACTGATACCCGGGTGCCCCGTCCAGAAGGACGTGGCAGGTACGGGGCACTTCCCCAATGTCACCCCACTGCCACCGACAGCAGTGACCACTGCTGCCTCCTTGCCTCAACCATCCCTTTCCCCAGCTTAGCTGTCACTGCTCTCAAACTAGAGGATGGGAAGGGAAAGAAATTCAGTCCGGCGCCTCTCCGGAGCAGGATAGCGAGGGGAAGGGGCAGCTGCGGCTGCCGGGAGCTCAGCATCCCCGCTGCCTGCCCCCGGTGGGGCTTGACAACCCCTCTCCCCCTTCCCTGGGCTGGCAGAGCGGAGCTGGGGGTAAAAAGCTGTTCTGCCACAGTGCGCTAGATGGGATTCCTCACGGGGAAGAGGAGGGAAGGGAAAAGGAGAACCCCGCGCGCACTTTCCCTTCCAATGTTCCCAATCTCGCCGCGCACTGGAAAAGCCTCTTCTCCCCCCAGCCCCCGCCGGGCAAGACCGGGCACGGTGATTTGGGCTTTCGGCAGGGCACCGGGGAAGCACCTCTGCGGACGGCCCCGCTCAGCCCCCGCGCTTCCCCGCGCTCCCCCCGGAGTCCCTCGGCCGCGGCGGCTGCGGGAGCCGCGGTGCCCCCGCCTCCGCTCCGCGCTCCGGAGGATGCTCCGGAGGGTGCGGCGGAGCGGGCATTTGGTGCATCGCTGCCCGGAGGGGATGGGACGGGGTGGGCTGGGGGGGTCACTCACCTCCCTGCAAGGTGACCCGCGGCGCGGAGCTCCCGCTGGCGCGGCCGGAGGGGCGGCTCAGCGCCCGGGCGCTCCGCCCGGCAGCATGCCCGCGGCGGGGGCGGCGGCGGGGACCGGGCCCGGGGCTGCACAGCGCCACAGGAGAAGGGGCTGCGCCGCCTGCACCGCCTCGGCGGCACTGTGGGCTCGGGAGGAGGAGGAGGGAAAGGAGGAGGGAGGGAGGGAGAGAGAAAGAGAGAGAGAGAGAGAGAGAGAGGCAGGCGGAGTGAGAGAGGCAGGAGAAGGAGCCCTGCGCGGCAGCGCGGCCAACTTTCCTTCTGCAGCGCAGCAGAACAGCCTCCCATCCCTCGGTGTGTAACCCCCGCCCCGGGTGAGTATGGCAAAACCCTCCCTTCTCTGACCCCCCTCTCCTCCTCCTCCTCCTCTTCTCCAGGCCTTCTTCCCAGCCAGGTCTCCTCTGCTCCGCACACGCCGGGGCTGAGGGAGCCTCGGCCCAGCCCGGCTGCCCCCGCACCTCGCCCTGCAGCGGCGGGACTCAGCACTGCTCCCCCGGCCACCAGCGCTGCCAGCAGCCCGGGACAGCTCCCCAAGACCGTGGGGAAGCTCCAGCAGGTCTGGAGAACTTTAAATGTTTGTGGTTTATTTTTTAGCGTAACGACGAGCGCATTGGACTGCATCCCACGGCATTGAGGGGTGTTCCCCGCTTTCCTAACAATCCTGCATAACAGGCCTAAGCCGTGCTCATTCACTCTTCTTTCCATTCCCAACAGGACTGCTAGCCAAATTTGCCTGAAAGCTTCTCTGTCACCACTTCTTTCTAGATGCTTCAACATCCACGGCTCAAAATGCTGCTGGGAAATCACATGTTCCGTTTAGATCACTGCTTCCCTTTGCCTCTGCAGGGAGAGAGACACGAGGATGGAGAGCCCTGGTGCATTTTTGTTGCCTCCACCTCTCCATGTTATGGCTTTTGCCTCTCATTGCTTGCTTATCATTTGTTATTCATAGTCCCAAAAGAAGGCATGCCAAATCTTTGCTGAAGGAGAATGTTCAAGATTCAAAACACACATTAACTAACTTGATCCCGTCTTAGGGTTTTTCTCCAGCCATGTTTTCTGCTCTTCAACAAAAATTTATTGGTGTTCCAAACTCACTTTGTGTTTAGTATATCCTAGTGGTATTCACAGAAGATTTTTCTCTCCTTCTAAATATCTGGTCCTTTGTTCATTCCTGAGTTGATCCAGACTGCAGGGAGGTTTTGTATCTTAGAGAAAACGGTTTCTTCCTTAATGTAATAGGCACTGGGAGACAATTCCTACATAATCAGCAGAAAGAAATAGCCCCAAATTATGATCACCCTGATTCTCCAGAGTGTCTTTCACCTTTACTTTCTTGTGAATAGAAGTCTCTAAATCACCATCATTATGCCTTTACCAAGTAATATTTTTAGGCCTTTCCATCCTGCTTATACAGGGACATAACTTTAAGGGGGGTTGGTTTGCAGCCAAAGGTATTTCAGCTCCCACAGTACAAATTCATCAGTCATCAATGCTACTGATTGGAGATACCAGCTGGTTTGGATGGATGGTGAATTCCTGCTGAAATTCAGGTTTCAGTGATGAAATGTATTTGTGAAATAGGGGGAAATCCAAACAGATTTGTTGGGTGTTTTGGTTTTTTTTTTTTTTTTTTTTTGTTTTGTTGTTTTTTTTTGTTTTGTTTTGTTTTGTTTTGTTTTTTTTTAAAGAAAAAAAATTAATTTATGCAGAATGGACTGGGGAAGGGATTTCTGGATCATCAAGTCAAATTTTCTTGCTTCCAGGCAGTTTGTTTCCTTCTGACACTTCCAAAATATGGGGTTTTTTCCCATAATGTTATCAAAGTGAGATTCAGTGACATCAGGGAAGTAATAATTTCCTCTAACACTGTTCCTCTGTGCTTGCCATTCTCCCTGAACCAAACTAAGCACATTCTTCCTTCAGTCTGAGAAGACCATGGGACTTGGTGTCCATGAGGAAATCCGATTTGGTTTACTTGAATTTTTCAGCAGAACCAATAAAATCTAAGTAGAGGAGCAATCACAATCCAACAATGACAGGGGTTGCAACCATTGCTACAGAGCAGGGCATACTTCTCTCATTTTTTTAATCAGCCTCTTCTCTTGCCCAAAACCATCAAAAAATTTACCAATACACTAATTAACTCATAACTAACTGGTGTTAATTATGCCACTTTCCTATGGCACTACCTTTGCCATAAATTGTCCTGTTCCTTTTGCTGGAAAGCTGTTGACTGTGCCTGATTTGATTTTAATATTTGCAGCTCACTGGTACCCTGCTGATTTTTGGAGAAAGTTTTTCAAATAGCAACAGAAAGGGGCTTGTGGTGGGGCAGGTGAACTGCAGCATCGTTTGTGGTTTGGTGGTTTCTCTTCAGGTGCAGCAGCATCACTGAGAGTCCTCCTCAACACCAGGCTGTGCACTGCGTCCTTAATGCATTGTGCCAGCACATTTCACAGCTTCTCGTGGCAAGAACTTGGGGATTCATGTGTCTAGCAGTGGTAACTAACCCTTTCTTTTTGTTTCCAGGGGTGCTTTCCTCCACAGCTGATGGAGATTCACCTCAGCTTCTGTGCAGACAGAAGCACAAAGTGCTGCACTGACAGGGATCAACACAAAGAGATATCTGAGAGGGGCAAAGGTGGGGAGGAAGAAAGTCCACCTCCCTGGGTCTGATGGCTGTTGGAGCAGGACAGCCCATGATGGCTTGTGAGCCTCCACAGTCCTTCAGTTTCTGCCTGTGAGGAGTTGGGGATTTGGGAGCCATCAAGGCAGGATGTCAAAAAGGAAATGCCACCTGAAAGAAGAAATTACCAGACATGTACAAACAGCTTTTCTTACAAAATGGAGGTTTGTAGGAGTCAAAGAAGGGATGAGACTTTGCAGGCATATATCACTATAGCTTCAGGACAATCATATCACCACGGGTCACTCTGAGCAGGGCTGTTACAGGGCTAGTGCTGACCCAAGAATTGGCCACTGCCTTCAGTGGAAGCACCCTAAGGAACAGCACCTGGCTGGGGAGTCACACCGTCCTGATCTTGGTCCCCTGGGTGCTCTGCACCACAGTCTGGTGAGCCCTTGGAGACAGAGCTGCTCTGAAAGCCCCAGGACCAAACCAGGTGGGAACCAGCACAGCGTGAGAGCAGGAGAGAGTCCTGCTCTGGGAGCCACACACCCAGGGCTGCAGGAACTGCTTTGCGTAGCCAGCATTCCAGGACTTCAGGAGAACCCTTAACTGCTGCATCCCCTGATGTGCTAAAATGCTCGTGGGAGAGTCATGTTTTACTGTGGTCCTCAGCTGCCCAAAGCCAGAATCTGGGATAATATGATGCATGCTCGGGACACCACGAGTGAGAAAGTGGAAAGGCAGAGCCTTGCAAGTGCGTTGGTGGTCTGTAGGAAGAGCAGCAGCACCACCTATCACCGGAGAGGGAAGGAGAGAGGACAGACCAGGTGCTGCTCCTCCTGCCTCTTCTCAGTACAAGACTGGAGCCCAGATTTTCAGGATCATCACAGAGAAACTTCCTTCTTCTAGCAGAAGAACCCAGCTTAAATCTTTCCCTGCACTCCTTCTGCTAAATCTTCCTGTGGTGCACAGCTAGCTAAAGGAGATGGAGGGGATGGAAAGGTGAAGGTTTTGGAGAAGGGCTGAGAGCTGGAATTTACAGTGGTAATGAACCAGAATAAAAAGAATAACCTTCAGGTCTACAATACCCAAAGAACTGCTCATCACTCAGAGGGCACAACTAGGCCCTAGGACCCTGTGCTCCAAGTTATGCAGGGCTTTTGTCTCATGGGGTTCTGTCAGTCAAAAATCCTGGCACCAGAATTACTGGTATGGTCTCAACCATATGTGGCTTGATTGTAATTCAGAGTGATGGAACAGAGCAATCAGCAAGTAGCCCAAAATCTGTAATTTTTTCTTGCCAAAGGCAAAAAGAATCTTTCTGTGTAATTGGATCCAACCCCAACGGTGTAGCCAGGAGTGCTTTTAACTTTCTGAGAAAGAAAAATTGGTTAGCTGGAATGGCTGAGCTGTGTGGGTGCTGAGGTTCATGTTGATTTGTTTGCTGGTAGTACTGAAACCAGAATAAAAATGAGAGTTTGGATTAAGCCAGGCTGAGCACATTTTTTTCTTACTCTGTATTCACAGCAAATCGACAAGCAAAAGATACAATTTTTTGGCTGAGTGAAAGATGTAGCTTAGCTCAAGATCAAATGTTTCATTGCTTTGAACTCTTCTTTATAAACTGGATATGCATACTTACTTGCAACAGAGGAAAAATCTAAACACAACCACTGTCTGCCTAATTAAACCAGAAGTGGCTGCTAGATATCATGTGCCAGGAGGATGAAGGAGGTCTTTGCATCTGGTGCTAAATTAATTTGGAGGGACCTGTTAGGAAAAGTGGGACAGCACTAACCTTTTATATATTCCAGTTCCTAGGAAGGGTTGTCTGTATCTCCTTTGCCTTAGACAAGTTGCTTGAATTCAGCCAAAGCTGCCCAGTTTCTCCTTTGTCCAGGAGCTGAGAGACTCAGAGGCTCAGAAAAAACCTGCACTGCTTTTCTTTTGCCATCTGTGCCTTGCCTCACTGCATACAGCTCCCGTATTTGAACGCTTTGGGATTCTTCCAGGAAGCCTTACAGCAAGTTCTGGCACCAATTCTTTCCTGTCCAAAAGGTGGCTCTTTGACCAGCATGGGCACCTCCAAGAGAGAGGGAACTGTGTCATTTTTGTGCTGCCTTGCACTGGCCTTTGGAGGTAGATAGGAAAGGCACAGGTTAGTGCTAATTGAGATGTGGCCATCTGTCAGACAGAAAACATGCCAAGGCCACCTTGTGACTTTTTTATAAAGGAAGGAACCAGCCACTGGTGAAATATTTAGGTGCTACAGACGTTGAACCGAGTCAGCCAAATATCTGAGATTATAAAGTTCCTCTTTGTGATTAAGGGTCTCCTGAGTTATCTAGCATCTCACCTTTAATACCTTTTCATCCATGGTGAAACTGCTTTGTTGAAATCAGACACTTTTTTGTAGCTGAGTGCCATGAAAATTAACTCATTATGGATTGCTCAGGCACCCAGTATGTAGGAGTCTGTGTATAAAGATGGTAAAAGACATTACTTTCCCCAAAAATCTGATACTTTTTGTATCCAGGACAGTAAAAGCAGGAGTTGGAGGCATCTAGTCCTGTAGGGGATCTCAGACTGGATTTATATCTGGGCATGCTGATGGGTTAAATTAATTGCTGATGGGTAAAGTTAAATTAAGTGGATTTCAGATCATCATACTGAGTTGGTTCACCGCCTTAAAGAAAGATTATTGGGCATGTGGAGAAACCTAGGATCATTCAGGCACTGCCAAGGGACTCAGCACAAGTCATCTGTGGGAGATGAAACACTCTGGGGCAGCAGCTGGAAGCAGGATGATGTTGAGCTGAGTCTTCTGCATGTGATTCCCACCTTGGCAATTATGATTTAAGGAGAATGCCAGGCTCTTTTCTTGCTGCCTGCAGCCTACACAGTGTGGGTGAAGCCCCATAGCTTAGAATCCTCAACAGCTGCTGTGCACAAAGGACATGATGGGTTCCAAATTCTCCATCATCCTTCAGATTCAAACTGGACAGTGCCTGTCCTGTAACATTAGAAAAATGCTTTGGTGTTGGTAAAACCAAAAGAAAATTCCTTTTTCTTTCTGCAATAACAGGCTGCAAAAATAAAGAGGAGTTCGGATTTCCACTTGCAGTCTCCTGCTGCATCTCCCCCTGTAAGGACACATTCCCACTGCTCCTCAGGATGCCTGACAAGAGCCTGCAGACCTGCTAAGGCATGGAGCCAGTTTTAGGGCATGGCCTCAGTGCTGTCTGCCTGGACAGACCATGGAAAACCACCGGGCACAGCAAGAGAGGGTCCTGAATCAGAGAGAGAACAGGAGCGAGAAGCTGAGGAAAGTTACAGATAGTTCCATGAGAACCAGTCAGATTTCCCAGGTGGGGAGGGGAGAGGTACTGATACGAAAACATGTGGAAGGGCAAAGGAGAGGAGACAGGCCAGAAGAACAGGACATCATGGCTTGTAAGCAGTGTAGCCGAGGAGAAATGGCTTGAATACTCTTCAGTGGCCCCGCAACATTTCACTAGATCCACTAAAAGAACTCATCCATCTGGCTGAAAAATACCTAGCTGCCAGGAATACTCACTGAATTAACTGATTGAATTGAAGAGGGGAACATAAATTTATTTTTCTTATTAATTTCCCTGTGCTTACCTGTCTTTTATATATGATGAGTGGGTTTTTTTTTCACATGGAGTAACTTCTTACGGGAGAGGATGGGTTTTTCCAAAGCAAATGTCCTAACAAATATCCTAGAGGTACTCTGGAGATTCTCTGCATGTCCTGTGTGATGCAGAAAGCCTAGGAGCTTGTGTTCCTAGTGCCTTAACTCCCAGGATGGCATCCTGCTCTGACTATGGAGATGTTTTGAGGCCGGCATGCTCCTCTTGTCCTACCCTAGCCAGAACTTCCAGGATCAGAGCACCAGGTCATGGGTTGGGATGAGTACAGGAAAGTTTCTTAGGAAGTCTGGACCTCAAAGGCTCTCATCATTCCAGAGAAAAAAAAATTTTAAAAAAAAATTATCTTGAAAAAAAGGCAGCTTTTTGTCTTTTGTCCTTCATGGGAAGAGGTCTGGATCCCAAACTCCTTCTCCTTTTCACCTTACTCATCAATCCCAAAAATTCAGATCTCTTTTTCCTACAATGAAGGGATCACCTACACCTTGTGGTTCTCTGCTGGTCTCTTTGTGTATTACAATATGTATTTGCATATATAGCAGAATTTTGAGATACCTTCTCAGTAAAGAGATCTGTAGTGGAAAAGGAAGACATTTTCCATGTAGAGACAATACTAAAGGTGGACAGGGACATGTCAGGGCTCTGGTGCTCAAGAAAAATCTCCCAATTGAAATCAGTCAAGGGTTGTGCTTCCAAATTAATTGCATGCTTCTGTCCTTAGCATCTGGGCATGGAATCAAAACTGATGAGCCAACAAAGCAGCACTGAGCTGCTCCTGAGAGCAGTCACCATCAATAACGAGAAATACTAGGAGAAATACTCTTTGAAATTCAAATCACAAGGGGCATCATTTAAAAGGGAACGAGGGGGAGCAGAAATACCATGCACCTTGCATTAATTGTCATGCATGTGACAAAATCTTCAGTGTTGCTGTTACTTAGCACCATAAAATTTATTCCCAGATTATTAATACCATAGCAGGGATGAAGTAATTAAACTGGCAGCCCATTTCCTCCAAACTGGAGGCCAGGCCTTCAGCTGGTGTAAATCAGAGCAGCTACACTGCAGTGACTTGGTTTTACAACCAGCTGGGAAACAGAGCCATTTATTCTACAAAGGGAGAGCTGAAAAAGAACTCGAGCCCTTCGTCACTCCATGTTGTCCCTTCTGCCCCAGAGGGAGGGCAAGCAAGCGGGGCTGAAGTCACTGCTCACCTGGAACCGCTCCCAGAGCACACTGCAAACAATCTGGAAACAGCTCCCAGCGGATTTAACCAATTAAATTTGGAAGGTTAAATGTTTAATAACATGCTAGTTGTTTCTTCCAAATTGGCACACCCTCTATCCTATTCCTTTTCTACCCAAACCTACCAGAAATACTCACAGATCTGTTATGGCAGAAATGCTGTATTACGTGAGCAGGAAAAATCTGGTTTAGAGTTCATCACCCTGTCCTCCCCTTTCAAGTCCTCTAGCTTTCTGCCTGCCTTCCTGGACACATTTGGAGACATTCCTTCAGTGTGACCCAAATTCTTAAGCTCCTGTGGCATCCCAAACTGCCAGAGGTACCAGACATTCATCATCTTATTGTATGGTTGCACAAAATGTGTACATGGTCAACAGTCACTTCTTCCAGATGAACTTCTTTGTCGTTTTTTTGGGGTTTTTTTTATTTCTTTCTTTTTTTTTTTTTTTCCCCATTTCTAAGATAGACTTTTATACTCTTCTTTAGTCAAGGCTGAGTTTTACATGCACCATCTGGCCCTGAATTTTTCCATTAAAATTGCTTTTCAGCAGAAATTCTTTGAGGTTTTGGGGGGTTTTGTGGTTTTGTTCTCTCTTTCTTTCTTTTCAGCGGGTATTTGTTCTTATTGAGAACTTTGGCGGCTTCCAAAATAAAAATTTAACTTTTCTCCACAATGTTTACGTGTTGCAACTCCTCATTTTTTCAGTTATAGAAAACTGCAGTGTTTAAGGAAGTGTTTTGTTTTGGGGCATATTTTTGGAAGAAATATCACAACTTCTGATTAAGAACCTCTCCATATTTCACAGCTCTTTCCACATTCCGCAGGGGGCTCTCCAATTAAATATACTTTGGATGAATAACCCAATATTTTTGAAGTCCAAATATCTGTATTTTTGGTGCTAGATCATTGCCAATATTTTTCTTCTTCTTTCTTCTACTGACAAAATACCACTTTGTTACACCAGTTTTTATGGGTGTCTTGGAAATTTTCCTTTGCTTGATTAGTATAGATTCTTTCTTTCACAATAACTTGTCTCCATTTTAAATGCCTCTTACCTGCAAGCAATTAGTCTGCCAGCTTTACCCACCTCTGTAATCTGTTCTATAAATTACTGGAATCACTGGGACAGGCACCATCCTCTTTCTTACATTTCTGTGTATACACAAGGGAGGCAGAGAGAATCTAAGACTTGGGGGATTTACAGCAGCCTCTGCACTTCATAAATAAAGAATGATAACAATATTGAAAAAGTGGCTTTTCCCTCCTTTTTCAGTCCAAAAATTTCATTTTCTTCAGGGAAATAGGGAGCAGGGTCCCATTGGGGAATTGTCTACTGATCACCAAGAGGAAACCTTACAGCAAATGATGCTGAGCAAATAAAGTGCAGAAATCAGTCCAGGCTGCACAAGGTAATTGACAAGGCAGAGCTACTGGACCTGAATTGCCATGTCCAGCACAGTTCTAACCTCAGAGGTGGTCAGTCAAAGCTTTGTCACCTCCAGCCATTGGAATGTCCAGCTATAACATGGCTACAGAGAAGGCAAGGAAGCAGATGTTTGCATTTTGTGTAAAACAGCTTCACTTGGGGTGAGTTGGCATGGCTGATGTGATTAGACTGATATTCACTGGGTAAAACCCTAAGGATCCTATGGCCCATGACCCTCTCCTAACTCTACTTTTTCAAAAGTGTAAAACATATGAACAGTTGGCTCTACACCTAACAAAAACAGAAGTGTGCCTGTAATCTCAGTTTTTCATATGCCAGAAGACTTGGGTGCAGGCTGCAGAGGCTGTGATTTCAGGTGGTTTAGTAAAGGTTTATGTTTGGTCCATCTTTCTTTTCTGTCTGAACACATCTTCTCTCGTAATTATAATTGCTTCATATTTTTGTGGACAAAGCTAAGAAGTTTCACTGGAATAATTCTCTGGGATGCACTGAAACCCTAATGTCTCATTTTTAGGGCCAGTTAAACAGGTGGGATGAGAAAGTATTCAAGCACCGTGGAAAAATCCTGAGGAGATTGTTGTCTTCCATCCCTGAAATCTGAACCTTCAAGGAAAATGTTCACTGCAAAGCAAATTTAAAGACTGCTGAGGTGCTTTGGTGCAGTGTGTGCCTTGGCCTTTCTCCTCCCACCACTGCTTTGCTGCTAGACAATGTTATGCCTTGGCTTTTTCAAACAGATTTTCCAAGTGTCTCAAGTATCACCTGGAGTATTCTCCTAAAATCACTTCTAACACTCCTGTCCTGAGTACTTCTCCTATTGAAGGATTGTGAAATTCTCTAATTCCCTTGGACTGGAGGGTCTGCAGCTTGCTCCACAAGGACCCTTGAGCATAGTTTTTCTCCAAATGTAGTTGTTGGGGAAAACTATTGTGTTCATCTCCAGGCTAACCCAGCTGGTCCTCTGGCATTTCAGTCTCAAAGCAAACTTCACTGAGGGAAGTAAGTTAATTTTTAACTGCATGTTTCAGTATTTCCTGCTCTTGGCTGAAGTCAGAATTTCAAAGAATCACAGAATCACAGAATAGCTGATCTCTGAAGGGACCCATAAAGGCCATCTAGTCCAACCCCTGCAGTAAGCAGAGACATCTTCCACTAGTCCAGGTTGCTCAGAGCTCCATCCAACCTGACCTCCAAAGTTTTCAGGGATAGGGCATTTATCACCTCTCCGAGCAACCTGTTCCAGTGGTTCAGCACTTTCACCATCAAAAATTTATTCCTTATACCTAATCAGAATCTCTCTTCTTTTAGGGCAGATTTCTTCAGAGCTTTGTATTTCCTAAGGGAGAATAAAAATCACCTCAGTGACAGCACAGGCTTGATATGGAGAGGCTTCAGACGAGCCTCAGGTCCAGCTGAGATGCTGCCCATGGACATCAGAGGTAAAGGCATTACTCCAGGAATTAATGTGGCCCCTGAGCAGACTGCAGGAGGCTGGCACCAACCCGCTCCAGGCTGGGAGATGGTTTCCACTGGGACACAGAGCTGTGGCTCCCAGCTGACCCTGTATTTGGGCCCAGCAAGAAATGCTCAGAGAAGCAGCAGCTAGAGCACTGTAACCACAGAGACAGCAGTTTGTCAGAGCTAGAGACTTGTCCCCACTGCTGGGTGAAGTTGAGCTGAAAGCTGAGGTGAGGGTCCAGCTGTTCCCTGGAGTCAGGACAGCCCTGGCCAAGCAGGGGAGGCTGTGCCAGAGCTGCTCCTTTGTCTCCCTCAGCCTTCCCACAGGTCCTGTATCTGTCCCAGCTGACATGGATGCTGAGCAGGGGCAAGTGGAAGCACTCAGCCAAGCACTGAGTATTTGATGCTGCTGCCTGATTGATTTTAAGCTGTGCTTGCTTGGCAGCACCCCCAGGACCGGTTACGTAAGATCGGACGTGTTTGTTTCCTGCTGGCAAACCCCTCGTGTGCTGGTAACAGCTGAAGAGCCTGCATTGAAAACTGGAGCTGCAGCCCTGCTTGGCTCACACTGCCAGCCCTGCCCTCCACGCCCAGGGCCCGTGGTGGGACAGCAGTGTCACTGTGCCCAGCAGTGAGACACCGTGGTGAGCAGTGGCCAAGGCTCAACTGCTCAGCTGCCCTCCTTCCCCCCAAGGCTGGCTCCAGCAAGGGACATGTGTGTCCATACTTCTGTTTGTGGCCTCTCCATGTCTTCTTGGATGTTTCCCCACTTCAGGGAGCTGGTGCTCATTTGCTTTTCAAGGGGCAGGTCCTCCACTCCACCAGGACTGGGTGAGGAAAAGCTTTGCAAGACTCCTCTTGGGATTGCAGGAACCTGCTGTTGCAGGAATCTTTAAAATCGCCTTCACATGTGATGAGGAGTGTTTCAAGCCTGTTTGTACTCAAAATGATGTTCAATTGGGGGGAAAAAGGCCAGGTGGAGGAAAAAACCTTCAAAGATCCCTTGTCAATACCACACAACCTCATTGTTTTAAGTTTTGCCTAATTATCTACAATAACACAGAAGGAGAGAGACAAACTATGCAACCCTGGTGAGATCAGTTATTGTTCTTGCCAGATTTTCAGAACGAGCCTCTGAGGAGTCTCAGAAAAGAGAAAGGATGCCACAGCAAACACGGTCGAGTTGCAAAGCAGCAGCTTTGATGTGTGAGACGGAAAAGCTTCTTTTTTGGGGGACAACAATGTACTTTTTATTGCACTTTTTCACAGTCCATTCAAAAGGTGAAGGACCAACCACTACAGCCAGCAGCACTGGCCAGCATCTCAGCTGCAATGGATGGCAGAGTTTGTCAATCACTCCTCGGGGTACAGCTGCTTGCTCTTCCCAGAATTCTGCCAGGAGAAGTGCCCTGGCCAGACAGAGATGTTGGCAGCCCTCAGCTCTTCACACAGCTGCAAGGAGGAAATAACAGAGCTTTCCCAGCCCCTGCAGCAGCCTACAGCACCCTCTGTGCATTTCTTAGAGGTTTCTAGTCACAGTCCCATCAGAGCTATGGAGAAACCATAGCTGGAGCTGCTGTGGGCAGTGGAAGTTTTGCTCCTGACCTGCCCATCTGCCTTTTGTCATGACTGGTCTGCTTGTGCCCTGGCAAGAAGAACTCCAAGGAAAAACTGTTTCCTGCTGGTGATGTGAGATGCTATTAATTTGTGCCATGCTGGAGCTGGAAGCTCCCTGGCACACTGCAAATTTGTAATGGGCTGTTATCTCTAAGGGGAACCTGACTGGGCAGCTGCAATCTGATGGCACTACCTAAAGGGAGACGAGGAAGGGCCAGCTCTTTCTCTTGGTGAGAGAGCTTTGACTGTTTAGGAGATGGTGAGGAGCATGGGGAGGCTTCTTAAACTTTCCTCAATAGCTCATTTCAGTAATTGAGACTCGTACTAGCTGCATGCTTAAGCAGACCATCAATCTCAGCTCTGTATGCCACCAAATTACTGGCAAAAGGGGAGAAGATGGGCTAGGCTTGACTAATAAATCTGCCCTAATCATCACATTAAGGGTTATCTTCATGGGACTGCTGTTATACATCTGGTTATAAAGAAGATACTAAATAAGGAGCATTGGGGGGAGTCTTATCCATGTCAGGAAGTATTTTCTGAGTTGTCTCAGTATGCGAAGACAGGCCGGGCTAAATGTATCTGTTGAAACATTTCAGTAGGCAGAAAAGACATTTTCTGAGTACTCGAAAATTTTCCCACCCAATTTGTGTTCCTCTTTTATTTTTACTTCATATGCTGTGCTTAGCAATAAAGATTTTTCAGTCTATTTATTTCCAAACTAGTTCTTTCTAACATTTGCTCTTTGGGGGTCTCAGTCTTTCAGCTCTCTTGGTCCCCAGCTTGTGGCTGAGGGTCAAGGGACAGCAGAGTCTTCAGCACTTTGGGAGGTGATTAACCCCATAAAAAAAAAAAAAAAAAAAAAAAAAATCCCTTCACACTCATTTTTTTTAGACATACACTGTTGGATTTTTGTATTAAGGGGGTTTGCAAAGCTATTCACACACACACACACAAAAAAAAAAAAAAGAATTTGGAATAAAACCATCTCCAAAGAATGCATTTTGCATGCTTTCCACTAAGACAGCAGGGTTTGTACTTAGCTGCAGGACCTGTCTGGCATTGCCTCCAGCAGCATCTGCCCCAGGTATGTGCCTGGAGCAAGAGCTGCTGACTGACAGGAGCAGCCAGGAGAGCTGGAGAGAGTGCTGTGACTGCAGAGCTGCTGGGTGGGGCTGATGGGAGTCACCTCACAGAGGGGTCAAATAGATAAATATTCAAATTTTATTAATAGTCTATTTGATTAGTAATCAAATAGATTAGCTATTTCAATTGAGTACGAAGAGGCAACTTACTTTTTTTTTTTTTTTTTTTTTTTTTTTTTTATACTTCAGGCAATAAATCAATAAATATGCCAAGGAAAGTATCCTGATTGCATGAACTGGACCCATCCCAGAGGAATGGAAGGGGCAAAAGATGTTTGCTGTATTGTGGGGTGGAAGCAGTAAACACAAGGGCAAGTGGGATATGTCAGAGAAAAATCTTAGTTATTGTCCTCTTGCCTTTATGAACATCTTTGCATCTGCTAAAATTGTTCAGATTTGCCCATTTTTTCTTACAATCCTGTGTGCCCCATGGGACAGGTTCTTCAAAAGGCAAAGGAAAGACCAGGGGTAAGCAGCAGCCTGCCTTTTATCAAAACCTTTCTTTTATGTGGGATTCTGGTATACACCTCCTGAACAGTGCAGAATTAAACATCCCATCTTACAGGTTGGCTTTAATTTTAATTTAATTTACTTGTGATCCTACAGCTTCTCTTTTATTTCCAGTGCAGTGTGTCCTGAATGATTCAGTTTTATTAGTATGGCCTGCTCACACAACCCCACAGTCTGCTGATCATCTTTGTCCTGAAGAATTTCACATTCACAGCCTGTTTCTTGTGGCACCAATAAAAAAATTAAAATAAAAACCCTCTTCTTCCTTTCTCAGAGAAAGGATGTTTCGTTTTCCACCTTCTTCTTGAAAATCAAAGAAAAAAAAAGAAATGGGGAAAAATACAAATTCTCCTTATGACAGTCCCTTTTCCCAACAGTTCCATCACCGTGTGCCGCATTTGTTGTCTTTCTAATGTATCCCTGCAGCAGGATTTTGCTTCTCCACCAAAGTTTTGGCCTGTCAGCTCCCCACTGTTTATGCAGTTATCATTAAGCGTTCCTGTCATATCCAAACCTTGTTGTTTTTTCCCTCTTCATCTTTGCCAGCACTCTGTAACCCGCTCTCACCTCGGCACAGGGCCATTAACACACAGAGCACGGCGCTGCTGTTGTTCTTCTCATTATTACCATAATGGCTCAGGCCAGAGGAGAGAAGCAGCTTTAGGCGCTGTGCAAATAACAGACAATCCCTGACAAAAAGAGAGAGCTCTGGTGTTGTTCAAAATAATCGTCAAATCATTCCTGTGAGTATCCCCACTCTTCCTTTAAAATATTCATTTCTAGCCATTGGAAAGCTACTATTAAATGCAATGTGTTATCCCTCTGGTTTTTTGACAGTGTCCTGGGTACAGAGACAAGCGGGTTTAGCCCTGTCTATTCTATACCACACACTCTCTTCAGAAAGTGTTTTTATTTGTTTGGTGGTGAATACCCACCTTTTGTGGGTAAAAATCTCTCTCTCTTTTCTGCACTCTTTTATGAATATTCTTGTGGTTATTGTGATTTTTAAGTAAGTTTGGGTTCCGACCTAGTGTTCCTCCATTATCAGAAGAGGTGGGGGGGAAGGGGAGCAGCCTTGAGTGGGTTTAATTTCTCAGCTGGGTTTTAAACCAGCCCACAGAGCTGACTCTTGTGCACTATTCCTTCCTCAACACCTCACCTTCCAGCTACTAATGGCACTGGAGGCACGGCAGGTGAATCCCCACAACTCTTCCCTTGCACTGTTTCCCTTTCTCCTTAATTCATTTGCGAGATTGTCCATATTGAGCCATTGTACAGAAGTTTGGATTGACCACTGTGGCATAGAGGAGCAAGATCTGGGGCCTTGGATGGTAGTGTAACATTGGTCTGGCACCCAGGACAGGCCTACAGGATCAGTAACAAATCATGAAATAGGAGGGAGCATGGCAAGGGGGTGGAACCAGATGCTCTTTATGGTCCCTTCCAGCCCAGACCATCTTTTACAGTGGTTCTATGATTTCTCCGTGTGGGAGCTGGAGGACAGAAGAGGAGGTGAGACCTCCCTGGCTCTCAGAGCTGCAGACACCAGAGCAGGATCTCCTGGCCTTGGACAGCAGGAATTTGTTCCCTCCATGCCTCCCCACATCCCTGCTTCATCCTCCTTCTGCAACACATCACCCACCTACAGAGCAGGCCAAATTCAGAGTCTTTTTAACCCTAAACAATTCCATGATTCTGTTGACTGTATGATAATGGACATCCAGGAAGGTCCCCAGTCTTTCCTTTCCCCTGGTAATAATTCTGGGAGGTTATTGCATTAAAGCTGTTTGAGTTTATTGTCTTGCAATTTAATATTTCTTTGAATAGGGTTGGAAGAAAGGGAGGGACACCATGGTGAGGGAACTTCAGGATGTGGAATTTTCAAAAACTGGTCTCTGTCCCTGGTTCAGGAGCTATTCTCTGGCCAAGACAGCACTCTTCACATCTTTAGGATGACAATAATATTTCTGGCTGGTAGAGGAACCCTTAATTGATCAATATATGGAAGACACTACATTAATGCAAAGTTATTGTCCCCAGAAAATAAAGAAAAGCTAAAAATAGCATAGTACATTTTGACAGAGCTTTTGTTATTTTCTTTTTATGTTCAGTTCCTTCGAGTCTGTCTTTTTTCTTGTCAGGAAAGCTTAATTACCATTTTCACTTTCATTTCATTACCGGGGCTAGGTTTTGGTGCTCTGTAGGCAGCCACTAATTGTTCAGTCCCCACGTGAGATGAAGGCTTCTTGTTGCAAGGAGCACTGCAGGTATGGATGGAACAGACCCTGCTCTGGATGGAGGCAGGGAATTAGAAAACTTTTCATGCAAAGCAGAGCTCTAGGATGCCAACCATAAAGAAAGGCAAAGGCTTGCTGAGGTGGCTTTCCCCGGTTTTTAATGCTGTCAATTTGGACCAAAGCTCTTAAACAGCTTTGGTTTTCTATTGAAGTAATAGAAAAACGTCTTCCTGAGGTTGAAGAAGTGCGCTTAGGTCTGTGCCCCCAAGCTGCTGGATGCCCATTTCCATAGGTTCCCATTAGTGTGCCTAGCAGAGGCTGCATGGAGGCAGGGAAGAAGCTGAGTAAGGAAATTCAACCTCCAGGTGCTCCTCAACAGAGCATGAGAGTGACCAGCTGTAAAGGGCAAACAGAAAACATCAAGTCCGCCATCCTGCCTCCCACTTTTTTTTTTTTTAAAGTATATAAATATTATATAAAATTATATATAAATAAATTTTGTATCATTAATATCAAAATTATATAGATAAATTTTATCACATTTTTATAATGTTATGTGACTTTTACATACAATATTTCTGAAGGTCTGTGAAGGTTTCAGTGGCAGAGGAGGTATATGGGGAACAGGACCAGAGGAGGAAGAGGAGGAACAGAAACAGGAGCAGGGAGAGCAGAAGGTTCTGCCCCTTCCTTCTGCCAGCCTGGTTTCCATGTTCCTTCTCACCAGATGGGCTGCAAGCGTGCGGTACACCTGGTACCTTGCTAGCACTGCCTCTATCAGTAGGTGATTCAGAAGTAAGGTAACAGGCTTGAAATTTACGAGGATGAACATGTGCCTTGGCTCCCCTCCTCTGGCTGGGAGGAGAATCCAGCCCGATGGGTGGAGTTACCTGTTAAATCTAAATAAGTAACGCTGGGAGGGAGTCCCAAGCTCTATACGCTGGATATCAGCATTAACACCTCCCCCTGTCATGGCCTATATTCCCAAGCAGCAGCATGGGGGATGAAAAGAGAATTTAGTGGGACCAGGGCAGTGCCATTTACCCTTTGGGCATGGCCCCTGCTTATTTACACAGTGCTGGGGCTGCCAGGAGCATAAGGATGGTGAGACTCAGCAGACAGCCTTTATTTCAGCGTTCGAGACAATCTCTCCAAGTTTGTTGCAGAAAGCACCTCTTGACTTGGAAGTACCAAACAGCTTTGGCAAAGACCTGAGATCAAGGAGGTTTTGGGGGTGGGATGTGCCTTCCCTTCATTTTCTTGTCAGCATTGCCCCTGGCAGTGTTGGCAGTGGGAGCTGTGAGCAGTGGGATGAACGAGCTGTCCTCATCTGGCAAACAACACCATGAAAGTTTTAGCAGCACCATTAACAATTATGCATGGGCTGATTACTCTGTGCTGAAGAAGATGTGTGGGGCAGGATTGTCTGCATGTGAATTCCTCAGGTTTGAATCTCTGTGGCTGAGCACTGTTCTGCACAGAGAAAGGCTGAAAACTTTGCTCCCTCCAAGCTCCTGCAGCTGGTTTGGTGATAGGGGAGCATATTAATGCTGCCACCTGGTATTCCTGACATATCTTAGGGCTCATATTGCAGTACAAAACTCCCTGGGGAGGGAATGGATGAATGGGCAGATAAAAATGATCAAGGAATCTGTAATTCACGTTTGAAGCAGGGTTCTCATTTTGCTCACCTTGTTCTCTGCTAGGCATTTGTAAAGATAATTCTTTCTGAAAATGGAACCTCCTTTGACATTTCTGAAAGCTCCCACAACCAGAGCTTGCTCTGTTCCTTGGCTTTTAGAGGAAACCATGATGCTATAAATGAATGAAACCCCACAGATCTTTAGATCTTTCCAGTGACCAGAACCTTAAACTAAAAGCCCCTTGGACTAGATATAAATCCTTTTGCCTTATCCCAAAATTGGCTTCTGCAAGAACACATGAAGTGTTTGTCAAAGCACTGGTGCCTCTTACACTGATGATATAAATTAGTTTGATGATATAAATTAATTTGATGGCATAAATTAGTTTCTAACACACGTGTGGCTCTGATACCCACTGAAGCTCTGGCAGAGGCTGGGTGCAGCCTACCTGAAACAGGTGGAGAATTTCTTAGCTCCTAATTCTTCAGGGACAAATAACAGTGCTTCTCTCACTGCCTTTAGCTGTGTGACTCCCAGTACTAGGCCTGAGTCTGATTTTTCTCTCAGCTTGGGGGTGAAACCAGCTAAACTGCTGAGTATTTCCAGAGCATAAATCCAGCAGCGTGGTTGGGAACACCTCTGTGATTGCAGTGTCAGTTTTTGAAAAGAAGAAATTCTTCTGGTGGGTTTTTCCTTTCCTGCCTATGTGTTTTGTTTGCTGTTTGTTTGGGTTTTGCTTTGTTTTCTGATTTTTTTTTTCTAAGAAGATAGCTAAGGAGCTCTTTGAACTACTGCCCTCAATATGGTTTTCCAAAACTGAAGCATGGACTAGGTTCTGGAGTGTGCTTTTCACCCTTGACCCTCAGAGATGCTTTTAACCACCTCTGGCAGCATTTGCTTTGACTTTTTTATGTTCAGGATCAAACCCAGAAGCAAGATAAAGAAGATTTAAACTATCTTTTTTGAAGTAGAGCCTTCTAGAATACCTCCCTCCCAATAGCCTGGGTGTTATAAAATAGAGGTGAACCAAAGTAGGACTGAAGTAGGAATTGGAAGAAGTGAATGTGGATTTTCCAAGCCTCTGGTAGTGGAAGCAGCAGGTTCTGCATATTTATTGATTACCATGTGCTGTGCATCCTAGGAGAGGGGATTCAGAGCTTAAGGTGGGCATATTTATTGTGTCTGGTTCAGAAGTCAGCATGAATAAATATGAAGCAGTGGAATGCAATTGGACTGCTGAGAAGTTATTTTGACTTGCTTACATGCAAGAGGAGGGAGGGAGGGAGAAAAAAAGGGAAGGAGGGAGGGAGGGAGTCAGACTGGTCTGTGAGCTCTGCACAGGGACAGAGGGGCTGAGGGCTTGGTGAAGAGCACGTTGGAAGGGACACAGAAGGGTCTTCAAGTCCAACTCTTAACTGAATGGCCCATATGGGATTGAACCCACAATCTTGGCATTATTAGCACCCTGCTCTGACCAGCTGAGCCAATTTCAGGGTCATTTGTCACTCTAGTGAGTAAATCAGGCTCTGGATCCATGGGAAGCCTTGGTAATTATTTTTACTAGTTTTCGTTTGTTTTCTTTTGGCATCTTTTGGCATGAAAATAAATTCTAAAACATCTATCAATACCGGAGAGTTGTAAAGGAGTCCATTTTTTTGTTTCATATTTTGTCTAACATGAAGAAAAAGAGTCCTTCCATTTGGATTACATACACAATGAATGGGCTTTCATTCTGCTCTGGAAGGATTTGCTTGGGGAATATGAAACATTACATATGAATTGCTTGTGATAAATTTAATCCTCTCCCCAGCAGCAGCATTAGGGGCCTAATTTGGATTTACAGCAAAGCCTAGATAGCAATTTCTTTTAGTGCAGCAGCATAAACAGTCCCTCATGTGAATGAGAATCAGGACCATTGTGTCCCCAAAGGAATCAGAGGACATTTGTGACAGCTAAGAATTTAATTCCCTAACATCTTCATTTTCTTAAGGATGGGTGGGAGTGTTCTTGTCAGATCTGAAGTTGGACAAAAGAGCCCCAGAACACTTCAAATCGGAGACTGGAAAGTGGAGTGGGGGTGTCTGGAGTCCCAAGGCTGTTTCAGGGAATAGGAGGCAGTGACCTTTAGGAGGCAGGATCTCCAGGATCCCTGCCCCATGCCCAGCTGCCTTTAGTGGATCCATAAGACAAGGCCTGTGGGAAGTTGCAGCTTCCAGGAAAAAATGAACTTTTGTGCAGTGTAAAGCAACATCTCCATGGGATTTACCATTTCCTTTTTAAATATGTGTGCCAAGCCCACGGGCCACCCCCTCCCTGATCCTGCCTGTGGCCTGCAGGACCAAGCCCTGAGCTCTGCTCTGCTGTGCTGGGAGTAGCCAGGCTCTGAGGACGTTCTGGAGGCAAGACTTGTCAGGAAAGGTAATATTTTTTATGGGAGCAATTCACAGAGGTGAATAAAATGGACAAGCTTTTAGAGCTCCCAGGTCCTTCTTCATGTCTGAAATAGGAGCAGCAAGAAACAAGCCAGGGAAGTGCAACTCATAACTCTGGACACTGAACATCAGGGCCTCGATAGAGATGTTGTTTTTACAGCACTTTATAATTCTTATCCCCTCCTCTCAGCTTACAGCTTCTTGTTAAACCAGCAATAAATTACCTGCTGCTCTCATTTTCCCTCTCCCTCTCTTTCCCAGAGGACTGAATGACTTCTTTACTTCTCCGCATGCTAAAAATGTTCCTCCTCCACTTCCTGGGTACCAAATACCTTTCCTCACCCAAGGTGTCACCAAGTTAATGAATCAAATTAAAGCCTAAAATTGAATTGAGCAGTTATTCTCCGTTTGTACTCAGTGCTGCAGCTTGCATTTATAACCTAGACCCAAAGACAGGGAGCTGTGTGTGCCTGAAAATCAGCTTGTTTCACACTGAATACATCAATTGCTTTAATAAAATGTACTATGCTTAAATTGACTTTGTGCCACCCAAATAAAGCAGGCAGAATTCCCATGGTGATGAGAACTGGCAGCCACACTTGGAACTTTTTCTGTCATGCAGAGCTGCTCCATGATTTTGGGGTCTGTGGGGTTTTGCTGAGGGTGATCAGCTCCTGGGGAGGCTGTGAGTTAGTTCTGCACTGCCAACAACATGTGCAGAGGGTCCCATTTCCAAATTTGGTCACTTTTTACCAGAAATTTTAATATCCCCCCCTGCACTGGATCCATCCCACTGTCTCTTCAGGGGCTTAATCACTGAGCACAGGGGAATGACGTGCAGAGCATCCCTTGGCTCTTCCCACAGATGAGCCTGGCAATGGCTCAGGTTTGACCCAACCTGTCTGGAAGGATCTGTTTCTCTTCATTAGGCCAGAAGTGTTAATTTGGATACTTCCTTCAGGAGATCTCTTTCGATTTTTTTTTTTTTTCCTTCAGAACAACCTTTTAGGGACAAATTTAGCTCTGTGTGTTTAAAATAAATAAAGAGCACTTAAGGTGAAGAGTCACCACCTTATTTCAGTTAAATCAAATACCTCTGCTCACTGACAGTACTTGAGGGAGCCTGAAGTTTCATTTCAGAAATCTTAAAAATATTTCTACAATTATTATTTTGGTTTAGCTACTGAACTGGAAAAATTATTTTTTTGCACAGCTCTGATTAAGGCAGAAAGAAACTTATTTAAGTACTTTGATTAATTATGCCTCTATTCCCAGCTGAACAGAAGTGGGAATTCCAAGTCAAAAGAAAGTATTGCTTCTCTTTTCTTCACCACTTTGGTAAAAGGCTTTTAATATGCATGTATTCCCTTCCACTAGGGTAAGGCTTCTGCATCCTGCTGGGAGCTGCTTCATGACATTAAAGTCATTTACATTTTGTCTGTCCCATGCCTACTAGCCAGGTTTCAGTAGTATATTAATATTAAATAAAAATAATTGCACTGCTTTTCCACCCTCACCCTGTGGTTCTCCACACCTCTTGCCCTCATTCCTAAATGTTTCATTGGTGTTGGCCTGCCTGGGAGTCTGGAACGGGAGAGAGGGAAATGAAAGGTGCAGATTTGAATACTGATAAGAGTTCAGGTGAAAATGGCAATGTTTTGGTTAATAACAGAAGTGATTCTCCTGGGAGAGGTGCCCTGTGCTGCTCTTTCCCCTGCCGTGGTGGCGGGTCCTCTGCTGCAGCCTCCTTTCCCTGTGCCAGAGGGGCAGGAGGGAACCTCTCAGAGGTGTGCAGCACACACGGGATGGGAGCAGGGGCGCCTGCATCAGGGAAGTTCTTTGGAAGCTTTTTGGGGACGGCAGGAGGAATCAAAATTCAAGAAATGCAGATGGAAGAGCTCTGCCCAGCTGTTGGCACATCTGGCCGTGCTCCCGTTGTTTGGCCTGCAGGCACTGGGGCTGTCAGGGAAACAAGAGTCCATCTCATGCAGGAATGCCAAAGCTCTGCTTCCCTCCTCCACTGTCTTTAAAACACATCTCAAATGACAAATGGCCAATCGATACAGGTATGGCTTTCTATCTTTTTCCCCCTAAAACATTGATCAATAGATGTTGCAGCTGTCTGCTCTCAAAGACGTGATTCACTGTGACTCTTGCAAAAGCTGAACCATTCTGAACCATTTCTGTTCTCCTCATATAACATTTTAATTTCCCCTGAAGCAGCTGCTCAATGCTTGACCATTTCTCACAACTGGAGTTTTTTTCACACAGAAAAATGTCTTAAAGCCCTGCACTCCCTTCTGGCCCCAATCTCAGTGATATTCCTGCATGTGCACAATTCTACATTTTTTAGTGACTGGATCCAGAGGAGCAGGTTGTTGTCACAGAGATCTGAGAGAGCAGAGAGCTGTCATGGAAAGAAACACATTATTATGGCTTTTGTTTTCTGCATTGACTAGCCAAAAATCTTTGGGTGCCATGAAAGAGCATCACCAGCTGCTTACACCCCTCAGTGCCTGTGGAGCCTTGCCAGGAGAGCAAATTCCCTGCTTACTGTCAGGCAGTTCTGCTGCTTTAACACTTACAGGAGCAGGAATTGCATCTTTTCCTTGAGGTGGTTGAAAATAGGCATTGATAAGTACTTGGCAAGAAGAATGCCACTTTATTTTCTGGAGATGATTGATAGAGGGTGACTGCAATAAGCCTTGGCTCTCCTCAAAGAGAGATGTCCCTCCACGAGAGAAATGCAGTGAAACAGAGGTAACAGAATGACAGACAGAGGTGGGTGTCCTGTGTGAGCAGCTCCCAAATCCTCCTGATCCATCCTTTTCACCTGCCAGACAAATTGCAGTTGTCAGGCACCAGGCAGAAATGACATTTTGCGACACTGAGCACCTGTAGCCCCCCTCTCACACAGGAGGTGACGAGAAAACCACAGACTTGCAGTGGTTCCTTGCATCCCTTGCAGGGATTGGTCCCACACTCCTGTCTTCCTTTCCAGAAAAAACCAAACATGAGGTGCTGTGGTTTTATTTGAGGACCCCAAGAAACAGGCCACTAATAAATATCCCATAGGGAAAGAGGATTATTCACAATAATCTTATTCACAATAAAAAACCTCACCATAGACCCCATATCCTTTCCTCCCCACTCCCTCAGGGCAGGGAGGCACTTGAGGAAACGCTGATGGGATCAGCTGAGTGAGTGGCTGGGTATAAATGCACAAATCCTTTAAAGAGTTGAGGAAATTGGCCCATGTGGTATCTTTTTATAAATGTGTAGTGGTCCTATACTCATTAAAAGAGTATATTTTAGCAATTTCACTTTTGAAGGCTCCAGCAACTGCAACTGTGACAATTGGTAGCATTTTGCACCACTCAGGAGCAGGCTGACCCAGCCTGAGATGTACTTCATGTTTCTGCTGGTCTGCTCCCTATCTCAGAGCTGGAAAGTAAACAGGCTGAAGAGTGAATAGACAAATAATTCTGAATTTGATATTGATCCCTCTGGGTCTTTGTGCTGGTGAGGCACAGATGGGCTGACAGACAATTTCAGGTTCAGCACTGATCTCTGCAGACCTCCATAAGCTAGATAAATAATTTCAGTTTCTCTGCTGATACCCCTGAGTAAACAGATGGATTCACTTTCTGGCCCAGTCCCTCCAGCAGGCCAGAGACAAGCAAACACAGGGACAATTCAGGTCCTGCTGTGAACTCTCACGTCCTTCCAAATTTAGATTTTGGATGTGAGCAGATCTTGCTCTTCACCCCCTCCCTTTGCTGAAGTGGGGTTACAACTTCAGCTGTCAAGTCTGATTTTAAAAACTAAACTTTGTCCCATCTTGTACTGATGTAAATCAACCATGCTGAGAATTATTAGCTTTATTTTAAGAACTGCTCATTTTTTAAAAGGTCTGGTTGAAAATGGAACCACATCTCCTCTAATACTTCTGGCTCCCATTTAAGAATGCTTAGAAACAATAAAAATGTGTACTTGCAGCAATTCCCTCTTTTGTTTCGCACCCAAATATAGTGATGCTAATAATACCAGGCATCAGTTTCAGTTTCCTATTTTGGGGTTTCTTTCTGATTTGTTGTTTTTCTTTTTTTCTTTCTACCCTCCTCCCTTTGATGCTGGGGAGGAAATCCCTGATTCTTGCTCCAGCCTCAGCCCACCTTTACAGTCCTAGATGTGGAGTCCCAGATCTGAATCTGTCTCTTTGTCCCTTAGAGCTTGGCTCAGGACAGTTTATGACTGAGGGGTCCCAACAGCCTCCCAGGAGCTGTAATCTGCTCCTAATGCCCCTTTTTCTATTATTTTATGTTTTCTCAAAGAATATCTGTTCTCTTTTAAAATAGCTAGTGAAAAACATTTCATTAAGTGAAAAAAAATCCAGATTATTTTGCCCTAGGACTGTGGGATCTGTGGTGACCACTGCACACTGCAATTTGACCTTATACCCCTTCATTTTATTTTTTTCTTTTTTTTTTCTGGGAGAAATTCCCTGTGTACATTTATCAGTCTGTCTTTTGGGAGGGAGAATAATGAGTAAGACAGAGTCAAAGTACACAGTACTTTCTGGGATGTTTTCTGACATCCTGACTCAGGTGGTCTTAATTCAGGAGGTTAATTTGTTGTTATAAATTATTAATTTATTTATTATATACTGGTTATTTATCAACCAGTTATTAATTAAGATAGTCATTTTACCAGTTATTAATTGAAAAAGAAATATTTAGAAAAGGTGAGGTCTTTTCTTCTGGATTTGTGGCATCCAAGGAACCTCCTTTTCCTGCCTGATTCCCAAGGCTTAGCTCTGTCCTATCTTGACTCTGGGGACTGGGTCTTTATGAGAGAGACAAACAATCAGATGAGCTTATTACATGCCAGTGATGCAGTGAAATTCAATTAATTTGTTTGCTCTGCTTCCCAGAATGAGAAATAGACATGGCATAAATGTGAATGATGCCACCACTCCGGTTCCCTGGCAGCAGATAAATGCCATCTGAGGAGGTTTCCCGGTGACACCTTGCACACCCCTGGGTTCTCTGGTGCTGCAGAGGGTGGGGGGACACTCCCCCAAACAGAGGGAGGACACTCCACCTTCCCTGGCAGAGCTGGGTGTGCACAGCTTGGATTGGAGGGGTTTCCTTTGTGTCCTGAGGAAACCTGCAGGAGGGACCAGGAATGGAAAGTCAGAAAGCTGCTGAGGATTCTGGCAAGTTTAGCAGGATCAGACCCTGGTGTGTTACTGATGGGAGGGGGCAGGGCAGTGGGAATTCAAAAAGAAAATCCCAGGAGGAGTCGAGTGGAAAAGGTCATCACTGAAATGGTTTTACTCCAGCTGTCACATTCTCCTCAATAAAGATATCTAATAGCTTTTTCCCAGAGCAGTGGAAATCTCTGTTCTTATATTCATCCTAAAGAGGACAGCTTGATAGCCTTGAGAGTTGGCAGGCTGTGACTTGAAGGTATTTGGTACAATTGAAACACTCAGTCCATCTGCAGGCCATTAAGTACCACAAATGCTGGAAGTTCGTCCAAGGTAAAAGTTCCTTTTCTCTTTTGTTCAGGTTCTTTTGTAAGAGAGAAAGTGGTGCTGGCACCAGGAATTTCCTCCAGTTCTCTAGCTTTCCATCACATTTGCTGTTTTGTCTGCTGTTTGTTCCTTCTCTTTCTCTGTCCCACATATCACAGACCTTTTCCTGCTCATCAGTGTTCCCTCATCCTTCTCCCTGGCCCCTAGGCATAACCTTCTCCTCATAATTGGGCATACCTACTGTGATTCACATCTGACCTCACTTTTTGGACTGTCCACAGCACTTGGCATCTCCCATCTGTATTAAACAGGACACACACTAATGATTTTCCACTGGCTCATCCATTGAAGGGGTGTTTATCTGTGCATCAGGGGCTTGTTCCTCCACTTTTTCACCTGAAATAGCAATAACACTGCAGGCTCTGGAGGTTTTGGAGCAGAGTGTGAGATTTGGTGGTTGAGGAGGAGGGCAGAGAGAGTGAGAGATGACTGGCAGGTCATGGAAATGTGGGTGGGAATTGCCTGAATTTCCCTTAATTTTCAGATTGCAACATGAAGCCAAAAGGAGGTGGACGCAAAAACTATCAGGATGTAGCCATGATATTTTATAAAAAATCCTTTGCTAAGATTTTTCCCTCCTGAGGAGCTGGAAGCCCCAGGAAAGGAATGTAAACAATAACTATCTGCTGCTGTGGGATGCAACAGGTGCATCTTCCATTGGTCCATGTGGATTGTTTTCACTTGATGACCAATCACAGCCACCTGTGCCGAGGCTGTGAGAGTCACAAGATTTTGTTATGCATTCTATTCTTGTTCTTTCTAGCCTTCTGATGATCTTTTCTCTCTGTTCTTTTAGTATAGTTTTTATGCAATATTTTAATATAATATATATAATAAAATAATAAAACAGCCTTCTGAAATAGAGTCAAGCCTCGCGTCTCCACAAACGGGGAGTTCCCAACATCAGGACATAAACATCGTCCAGCAAGGGTGGGGAGGCTCCAGGTGCAGAATATTGTGAAAGCCATGTGCTTGTATGGTTTTCAAGGGAAGAAGGGAATGGATGGAGGAGAAATCTTTTCAGGGTAAGTAAATATGCATAAATTATTTATGGGCAAGGAGTCAGGCTTAAGGGGGCCTGAGACAGAGCCCCAGTAAAACTAGAGCAGTCTGGGATATAATGAAATCTTTGGGAGTTGTCTGCTGGTACAGGGCTCACCTCCCAGGAAGAGGAAAAAGTTTGGAGGAAAATGGGTGTGCTCCTGGAAGATATTCCAGCACTGGCTCCAGACTTTTGTGGCTTTTAGGCCATAGCAAAAATCCAACAGTGTAATAGAGTAGTGAGGGAGAGGAGTGAACTGCTGTGATTTCAGCTGTCCAAGAAATTAACTTAGTGTGGACACTACAGTTCCAGGAAAGCTGTCAGCAAGCAATGAAAGCAAATAGGGATTTTGTTTAAAAAAAAAAAAAAGTTCTCTGTTATCTGAGAGAGGAAATGCAATAGGTTTAGAAGAGAATGACAGAAGATCTTTTTTATATCTGACCTCTAAAAGCCCTAGAGTACATTGGCTAAGGAAGATTTAATTGTGTGCCAGCAGCATTGCTGGTAGAGAGTTAAGAAATTTCACCTGGAGCTGGGAGAACTTCTATAGCAGATTAAAGATAAAGGGATAAAAAAAAGAGAAAACAAGGAAGCAAGCAAGCAAAAAAAATCCATCAATTAAATCACCAGAAAAAAACCCAAACACTTTTCTTACACTGTGTTTCTGGAACAGATTTTAACAGCACAATAACAGAAAATAAAGCACCCCCACAAACCTCCTCTACTTTAATGAAATTACAAGAAATGGTAATCGTGGTATAGAGTAAATAGATAGGAGTGGGGACTGCCTAAACTGCTGGAGCTAGAAAGCTATATTTTATTGCTCTTGAACAGAGTATAAAGCATCAGTAGGGACAATTCGAAGAGCAGCATGAATAATGAAATTTTCTTGAATTAATTTCAAGGAATCTTGATTGAAATTAAACCCCAAAGTGCTGTGAGCAAGCTGTTATGCTAGCCCAGGAAGCAGAATAGTTTTGTGAGTGTTTTAAAGGTGATGAGTGAGTGTGAGAGGATGCTTCAAACCAAAGGCCTTCTGCAAGCTGCAGTCCAGCAGTGTATTTTAGATTGACTCTTGGGCATTACTTTAAGAGGGAAAACTGATATGGATTTGTTGATGCCAAAATACATCTTGAAGTCTTTGTTTCACAAGACACCCAGCCAGATTCTGGCATCCGTTCTCCAGAAGACTGCAAGCAGCAGCTTCCTGCCCAAAGTTCTTGATTTGGGGCAGAAACTAGTACTTACTAAAAAAAAAAAAAAAAAAAAAAAAAAAAAAAAAAAAAAAAAATCCCCAAAAAAAAAAAAAAAAAAAAACCCCAAAACAACCAAAACCAACTGAATCTGCCCACAATATAAATAGATTTTCAAAAAAAAAAAAAAAAAAAAAAATTTGGTTATTGATGAGATGGAGGAACAATCTCTGTGTGGGGAAGAAAAGCTGGCTGGATGATGATGCTGAACTTTCCTGCAAAGCAATCACTGGACTTTAAATCACTGGATTTAAAGAAAATCCAGTGAAAGAGATGGCATGAGAACAAAAGGCAATCCATCTCTGGTGCAATTACAGGTGCAAAATCATGACTTGGCACGTTAAATGCGTGCTAGGACCACACAGGTGTCCGAGGCAGTGATAATGATGTGAGGCACCTGGAATGGGACAACCACAGAGAACAGAGTGTGAAATGTGCCTGAGGTCTGGTGATGGTGGCATTTGTG
Source organism: Pyrgilauda ruficollis (assembly GCF_017590135.1). Lineage (NCBI taxonomy): Eukaryota > Metazoa > Chordata > Aves > Passeriformes > Passeridae > Pyrgilauda > Pyrgilauda ruficollis. Next base: position 181,906 of record NW_024531377.1, read on the forward strand.
AAAATGGCCTTGGATGTGAGCAGGGAAGATCACAGCAGTCCCTCCAGCATGGAGAAGGAAAAGGGAAATTTGGGAGCTCTGCAAATGCTTTGCTGGTTTTTTTCATTTGAACAGGAAATAAGAGTAGGTAACTTAGCTGGGAAAAGGAGTTTGGCATTCTGTTTTCTCAGTAAAAGAAAAGCTTATGGCTTTCCATCTACAAAGCACTGTAGCAAGGGATTGGTGGTCTTTAATCATGGTATTCACTGGCCAGCAGGGGCAGTTTTAGGGAATGAAGGATGTGCTTGATCTTAGAGCTGTCACTGAAATGCAAACCCCTTGGCAGAGGATGCAGGAGGGTCCAGGTTCCAGTAAATAAAAATGGTGATGTCTTGGATTTTCCCATATCAATGCAGCCTTATAAAGAGCTGGATCATTAGCTGTGATATTACTGAGGAAAGCTGAACACCACTGTAGTGTTCTCTTGTCAGGAAGGTGATATTTCAGTTCATTTAACAGTGGGATGTGTACTTTTCATTACGCTGTTGTGGCAAAAGTGAAGTGCTCATTAACTTTCCTGGGAATCAGATGCTCCTTCTGGATAAATATGCCTGTCACAGCTTTACCAGATCATTATGAGGGGATGAGCTGCCCTGGAAAACTTACAGCAGGTTAAATTAGAAATTAGACTGGATAATCAAGAGATAAAACCTTAACAAGTGAAAGAATTGTGGAAAGCAAGGCACAGTGGCTGAGGGTTCACAGACAATGGGATCTGTGAGCAAAAGGGATGTTCTGCTTGTCTTGGAGCCACGATGAACCATTTGTCAAACAAAGGAGGTCACCTGGCAGGCACACAGAAGATGGAAATGTAGAACAGATCTCTCATCTGCAGATGGTGTTTTATCAAAACAGACCAAAATGGTTTTTAGCAGTCAATCCAAAGCAAAATGTTGGCATCTTAATGCTAAAACCTTCACGGAGAGAGGAACAGAAATTACCTGCAGTTTACAAACACAGCACAAGTGGTTGACAGGACTGAGACCTCCACATAGCAGATTGTCTGGGGAAGGAGCAGCAGTCTGCATCCAGACACAGAACTGGGGGAAAATGGAAAAAAAATTCTGGGCAGCAGCCGTGCCTGGATTCTGAGTAACACAGAGGGTTTGGGTTCCCACCCTCAGAGGAGAGGGAGCTGCTGCTGTCATGGAGCCATGGCTGAAGGCAGTTGCACCATTCCATCAGTGTGTCATGAGATTTTTACAGCTGGGCTGCTTTGTTAGGTCTTGGAGGGTGCTGTGGAGAAACCTGGAGGTAGCTGGAGGCAGCTGGAGATACCAGCACAGAGAGAGAGAGTAGGAAATGCAGCTCTGGGAGAAAACTATTAATCCTTCTGCAAAGAAACCATAGAGTTCTAGTGGGTAACCTGGCTCTGTCTGCTTGAATTTCCTATGTCTGGGGCTTCCCTGAAATAACAGGGTCATTCTCTGAGGGAATGACTGACAGTAGCAAATGGATATATTGGATTTCAGAAAATAAAATCAAAAGGTGGGGTCAGGACTCTGGGCAGACTGCATTTTAAGAGTTGGTTATTTTTTGTGATGCTGTTAGATGTCTTTGGCAAGCTCATGACCTCCAGGTAGAGTCACAAATCAGAATTAATTCATTTCCTCCTTCCCCTTCCATTTATCATGTATGTAAATCTTCTCTTAAGAGACAAGGCTTATTTCTGCCCCCATTGAAAAATGTGAAAATTGTAGCAGCTGATAAGTCGTGAAGAGTCCAATCCCTGTAAGCATTCCTGGCATTGCTCAGAAAACTGGGGTTTTTAGCTTTGAAGGGACTATAATTGGCAGAATGTCATGATTAATTTTGTTTAGTGGAATCCTTTGTGCTTTGTAGGTATTGCAGTGTATGAACTGGTGCCTTCATGTCTGCAGAGGCTGATGTCATAGTGCACTGCAATTAACTGATGTCTTTAAAAGGAAGAAACTTACATTTGAAGAAAATGGAAGTGGAGGTGGAAGAAGTGGAAGTGCAAGTTACTTAGAATACTTATCATAAAACAGCAGAATTAACTGAACTTGATCAAGACTCCCTTTAAAAATCAATGTATGGGTCCTGTTGGCTTTGAAAAGTGGCAGCAAAGATTTTGTGAGAGTAGCTATTGACTTCAAATCTTTGACCATGTGGACATTAAAAGTAAAGCTTGTTTCTTGACAAGAGTCATCCAGATATTAAAAAAGATCTTATGATTAAATTATTTCTTTAAGTGCTACACAAAAACTTAATACAGGTTTGTTCCTTGGTTAAGACACCAGCTCAAATGCAATTATCATGATTTAATAAAAATACAAGTCAAGGCTTTGTCTCAAAATACCCAGAAATGTGCCAGTTAAGAGCTGTATGAAGAGACGGGAGGTGAAATCTTGAGGGCACTGCATGGATTTGTAGGGACACGGGGCTGCTCCATCTCCAGCTCTGCTGAGCTTTTACAGAACAACCCTGCCAGAGCTTGTCTTGTCCAAGCTGGCTGCTGGCTCCTGCAGGGAATGCCTGTGCTCGGTGCCAGGCACAGCAGTTTCACATGGTCAGAGCATCCTGGCGCGCGCGGCTGTGGGTCGGTGCCTGTGTGCAGCCACATTCCCTCTCTCTGCGGCAGAAAGCGGCTCTTGAGTTCGGGCAGAAAACACAAACTCCTTCACGGGCAGGGCAGCAGCTTGCTCCTGCTTTGCTCAGGTGAAACGCTGGTTTTGACAAAGGTGTTCTTTTTGCTTACAGCAATGGCTCTGAGAATCTCTGCTGCTGCCTGAATCCCACTGGAGGATGCAGAGGAACCCGTTCATCCTGTTTCTATGGAAACTCCTGCGGGGGGTGGGGGCTGCGGGACGGCAGGGGAGGAAGAGGGAGAAGCAAAACAAAAACTAGAACAAGTTACTAACAAAGTACTCTTAATTCTGTGCCCTTTGTTGGCATTTGTCATTGAAGATTTTTTGTATCACTGAGATGACTGCCAGGCAGTGTCCCTAAATCCAGAGGCAAAGAAGATTTTAATAATGCAATACTGCACTCACAGAGACAGCTTAGTGCTAATTGTCCTCTCTCCAGTGACTTCAGGAGCACCAGATTGGAGCCTATAATTTCTGACATGCCCATAAGAATGAATGTTATTAAATTTCTGGGATGAAGTCTGCTACCAAGTGCAACTTCACTTTTCCTTGGCTCTGCCGAGGAGATCTTTGTGGCTGAGCACTTCTGAGAAATTGTGCATAGATCTGGAACTGTAAATATGCATTTTTGAACCTCTGCATCTTGTGTAGAAATCCTGGTTTGCAGAGCAGCTTTATCATCAGATCTGAAGATGGCCAAAACTCTATTTCAGGAATTAGCTAAGGCTCTGGTTAGCTGGAGTTTGAATCATTAAGGATGCTGTAAGATGCAGGAAAGCTTTTGAGACATCCAAAAGACACCCATAGATTAGATACCAACTGGTTCATCTGATCCTTCTGGGCTCCCCAGAAGCCTAAGGATGCACCTTTAGGTACTTACAAAATCTTTTCAGCTTTGTTCATAGATCAGTTCAAAAATGGGACTTGGACACTAATATCAAAAACCTTGCAGGCTCTCCTAGGCAAATCAGGCAGGAGAAGAGCAAAAAATCCCACACATTTTTTTCCCATCTCCCAGTTAAATGCCCACTGCAGCACATCGTGCTTTGCCTGTAGGTCTGTGTGATGAAATAAAGCAATCAAAAGCAATGTATAATAATGATAGCTGTTTCCAGAACTGTCAGAGCTCTGCAGTGTCCAGGCCAAACAGCCCTAAAAACCTTTATTCAGCTATTTTTTTCCCCATACGCTGCACAGATTTATTACCTTTGTTGACTTTCCAAATGTTTATACTGGGAACATTCATTTGTCAAAGCTGCTTGCTGCATCTGCAATCAATCTCAGTGGTTTCAGTGCCACGGACAGCAGTATGAAAGCCTTGTTTTAAAGATGACCTAAACCTTGCATTAGTCATTGTTGCAGAGTAAGGGAAGCTGGAATAATCTACCCCAAGTGCTTGTTCAGAATTGTGTCAGAGAACTTGATTTGTGTAAGTTGTTGTCACAGCAGCTCCGGCTTTCTGCACAGACGAGTTTCTCTGCACCTTTATTCAGACATGGTAAATTGCTGACACAAAGGACAGATGCAACTTTGCTTCCCACAGTGCCTCCAGTGAGGCTTGAAACTCTTCAGAGTAGGGAAACTGAGGCTCAGTTTGCTGAGTGTTTCCCCAGATCATCTGCCAATCCCATCAGCACCTATCCTACAGGATCATTCCCAGTGTCTTGGCAGAGTTCCACAAGTCTTAAGACCCAAACTGCAAGGCAATAGACTCTTGTCTGAGAGAAGGCAGGCCCTCTTTTCCCTGTGAATGCCTCTGGAAATAAGCCAGTTTACCTGTGCTTTTAGCTGTATTGAGGGGCTCTGACATGGATGGATGGGCCAGCAGTCATTGTCTTTCCAAGGAGCTCATAAACTGCAAACCCATCTGCAGAAAAATCCGTTCTGCTTTCCTGGTGAGCTTGAGTGAAGTCTGCTTGTTTATGTTTTGGAAAGCCTCTGGGCTATTTTTGGCAATCTCATGCATTTATACATCTTCCCCAAGCACCAAAGAAGCTCCCAACTTCCTACAAATCTCCTCTCAGAAATCCTTTCAAGGAGCAGCATAAGCAGCTTTCACTTATGGATGGCCCAGACTCAGGCTATCAAATTTCCATCAGAATGCCAGGTGTTTTGTTTCCTCCTGGCTGTTTCCAGGACACCACAAGGTAATGAGAAGCACAAGGGCTTGGGTGGATTTTAGGTTTTCTGGTCCCTTCAGCCCTTAATCGTGGCCCATCTCATGCCCAGGGTTTATACCCTTCATGTCCAGGCTGCCAGGTGACCTCTGAGCCTGCTTTGCACAAGAGGCAGAGCAAGGAATTGGACTGATATCCAGATGGAGGATGGCCAGCTGCCATCCATTTCAACAGCAAGATGAAATCCAGGGGTTGACAGATCCTCTGCATCCTCAGCCTGGCACCCCTCTCCCTGCTAGAAAGGAATTTCTGACCTCCTGCTTGTCCCAGCCAGAGGTACAGCATCCCCTGGGTTTGTTGCTGTTTGGGGTTATAGCTTGAAGATATTTCTTTTCCACTAAACCCACTCAGCTGTGATGAAGAAATGTCTCCAATCTGCCCATGCCCTGTTCCATGGCTCATATCTATTTATGCACTTTGCAGTAACACTCCCACCCTGCGCTTTTGGGCACTCTGAGGACAAGTTTCCATGCATAAAACACCGGCACTAGTTTGAGACTAGCATGGCTTTGCCCATCCCTGTGTCCATCCCCCTGCTCCCCTCTTTCTGTTGTAATTTTTACATATCTGAGGATCTTCAGCCCCAGCCATCCGAGCAGGTGACTGGAAAATAGACAGAATTGTTTAAAAAGAAATAGCATTACCAAACAATTTTCCTCCCCATTACCTCACTTTCCAATGAATTTGTCACTCTGGCTGCTGTTCAGCTGGCCCTCCTTGGGTATTTTTGGTGTGAGATGCTGTTCCAAGCCCTTTGTGAATGTCCAGCATCCTCGTGCTGCTTCCTTCTCTAAGGAAGAAGAACAGAGAACCACACTCACAGCAAGAAAAGGTGGGTGCCAAAAGGGTAAAAATAGCCTTGGAAGAGCTCTTCCTGCCCACTCCACACCACCAAAGCTTTACTTCATTTTTCACCTTCAGCTTTGCTCCCTTCTGTATCTGTGTCAAAGAAAACCTGCATTATCTAATGCCAAGCTTTTCTTGGGAGAAGAAAGTTGTTTTCTTTGGAAAAAATAAAGTTCCTGCATTGGTTCCTCCATCCACAGAGCCATGGAAAAAGCTAACTTCTGCAATCAACTACCTAATCCTGAGCACTGTAGAAAAAAATGTCCAGAATTGTTCACTCAAACCCCGGGCTGATCCCTGTCTTTGATGTCACTGGACTTTGCAACAGAGATGTTTTGCTTTTCTCTCAGAGAAAACACCTGCAGCCTGGATTTCTTCTTCCCTGCATGCTCCCCCTACAGCTGAGTTGTGACCCAGGTGTTACTGGGGTATGGCCCAGAGATGCTTCTCCTGCCTGGGGGACAGATTTCTGCAGACACCTCCTCAATGCCAGGAGAGTTGAGAGCCAGTACTTTTCTGGAGCTCTAGGAGAGCTTTTTATAAAAGCTCAAGCCAGACTTTCAGCTTTTTGCTCGCTGGACAATCTGAGACAAAGCAGAACATCCCCAAATTTACAAAAACTAGACATTTTATCCTTACCCCTCTCCCTTCCTCATCAAAAAAGGCTTTGAAACTGGCCATTTGGAGATACCATTAATGCCAAGAATGTAATTAGGAGACAAGCCCACATTAGCTGTTTTTATTGCTAAGCAGAAAGTGCTGACTTTCAGCAAGGAAAATTTAGATAACAACTCTTTGGAAGGGTTAGAAACCCACAGCTCCCAGCCTTGCAGCATCTACTCATTGGTGAAAGTTGGGAAATAATTTTGTTTTGGACAGATTGCTGTTTCCTAGGGGGGGTTTATGCCTTCCCACTAGCAAAACAGTTATGAGCAGTTATTCAATCCTGTCTAGCAATTCTGCTTTCATTAGCATTTCATGCTCTGCGTTGATTTCCAGTTGCAATCACCTGTGTCCTGGGGACTCATGCTGCTTAATCACTTGGCATTCTGCTGAAGGCCCTATCTGATCAAGCAGGTACCTTATACAATACCAAAAATCATTTCTGTTGCCAAGACCTTTCTTAATTCTTGCAGTGGTGCTGGTGACTTGAGCAGCTCCAGTCTCTCTGTCCCTCTTTGGTGACAAACTCTGAGAGGAGCAGTGGCTCCTCATGGCCAGAATAAATTCATTTTTCTTCAGCTGCCATTCACAGAGTGCTCTCCCTGGCAGGCAGCTTGGAGAAGAGTTATTTGGCTTGAACTAATGAATCTTTGCTTTAGATCCCGTGGGATATGTTTTCATGGATGCTTTGTTTTGCAGTGTAATTAATGTTATCAGTGTTAATGTATTCTTCAAATCCCTGTGTATCCTGCTGCCACTGTCCCCCCAGCATGTCTTACATGGAATATGTACACGAGGGAAGCAATAATCAGAGAGAGACAAAGCAGAGGCCACAAGGTGTGGGATCAAAGGCATTGTACCTGAGGGATACACCTGCACAGGGAAATCCCTGCTCTGAGGAGGGCCTCACATGGGGAAACCTTACTGGAAGATCCAAGGGTTTAATCCCAAATGTGGTTGCATCCATCAGGAAAAGCTTTCTTCTGGAAGGTGTGAATATGGAGACAAGGAGATGGACAGCTCTTGACAGAGCTCTGTACTCTGCACCCCACTGTGTAATTTTCACTGTGAATCTTCCCTCACCTCCATGCCCATGCAGTAAGGCAGCCCTGGCACTGTGGCAGCCCTTCCTTCACCTCCTGGGTCCAGCACTAAGCTCTCCCTTCATTCCCAGAACTCCTGAGGGGTGCCATTCTGCATCCCATGGATCTACCCCCATCACTGAGCTCACCGAGAGCTGCCAGAGCCGGAGCAGCAGAGGCCAGAATCATAATGCACAGGGCAGGCTTGGCACGCTGTGTGCCCTTGTCCTGCTGCTTTTCCCCCTGCCTGAGCCTCTTAGCATTTCTGGGATATGGCTCCAGAGATGGCCTGATGGAGTCAGAGCCCTTCGTGTCACGTCCCTAAATGTGCATCCAGCGCATCCTAGCTCAGATGTGCTCAGAGCATGGGACTCTTAATCTCGGGGTTTGAGCCCTATGTTGGGCGCCAGCTGTAAGACTGATCCCTGGGGAAGGGAAAGGGGAAGAGAAGGGGGAAGGGAAGGGAAGGGAAGGGAAGGGAAAGGAGGGAAAGGAAAGGAAAGGAAAGGAAAGGAAAGGTCGGGGGTCTCCTCCTGGCAGATTTTAAGCCGAGGGGAAGGAGGGCGGAGGAGAGGGGCCACAGCCAATGGGATACAAGGGAGGAGAGGGGTAACATGGGGAGAGACCACCACCACGGGGCTTTGGGGGAGAGGGGAAGAGCATGTGGTATGAGAGGGGAATCCCCTGAGGATACAAACACACTATTCAGTGCTCAATAAATAAACTACTCAGTGTGCAATACAATGCCCTTGCAGCCCTCCTGCTTCTGGCACTGCCAGCCCCATGTGGGGTGGCCCACGTGGATTGTTTGGGGAGGATTTGGGCTGTGGGGCTGAGTGCTTCCACCAGCAGCTCCACCAGGGGCCTGGAGCCCCTCTGGACTCAGCTGGACACAGCGCAGAGCCCATCCTGCCTGGGGGCCACAGGACACACTTGTCCCCTTGTCCAGAGCTGATTTTGATGATTCCTGTACCTCTGAGTCTTGCTCTTGCTGTCCAACTCCAACACACACCTGCAGGGAGCATCAGATGAAAGGCAAGAAAAAATTCCCTAACTTGTGTACAGATCTATTTCTTATGATTAATTGAAGAAGGAAGCTGTCCTGTATGAATAAGAGACATTCAGCGTAGTGGCTGAAGCAAAAGATGCACAAAATAATTAAGTTTATCTTGAATTTATTTTGCTTGATCTCAGATGGAGGGGCTTACTTAGCAGCTTTTCAGCCCAGTTCATTTCTCCTCTGTTCTTTTTTCTTCCTTCCTCAAAGACAATTCTAGACTACAAATGCAATTCAGAAATGATCAGATTTGATACAGCTGAAATGATACTGTGAAATGAAAGTGATTTCATGTCTTAAAATATTTTCCCACATTTTCTGCTGAAGTAAATTCATAAGCAGATATTTTTCATCCCCTTCAAAGCTCCATTTTTTTCTTCAAACTTTTTTTTTTTGGAAAACAAAACAAAAGCTCCTCTGCCAGCTCACTTAGTTCTGGTTCAGTGGGTGTGCTGCTTGTTGTGAGCGTAGGGAATGTCACAACAAATTTGTTCATTTGAGATTTCTTAAAACAAACATACAGAGAAGGCTGAAAACTCTAAGTGGGTATCGGCATTAAAAAGCCCACCCAGTTAAATATTGAGGGAAATTAGCTTGGTTAGCAAAAGGACGTCTCATAAAGCCAGCACTGGCTTTTCCCAGGGGGAAATGCATTGGTACGTGAATAGGAGCCCATGTGGGAAAACATATTTATTTATGTGAAAGCAGAAGAAAATTGTTTCTCAATTAAAACCTCCCACCTTACATATTCAAACATTCACTAGCCTAACCTTTTACCTTCAGGAAAGCCTTACCAGAGCATCAGATCAGAAGCAGCATTACCAAGTCAGCCCCACTCTGCATTAACCTCTGCAGGAAAGGTTTGTGTAAGACAAACCAGGAGTGCTCCAGAGAGAAACCCAGCAGCTCTCTCCAGGGAGGAACATGCAATAGCTGGAAGCCCTGGGGCTTGCAAAGCAATTTTCGTCATAGCCTGGAGCAAATCTGGGATTGACTCACCTCCAAGGCTGTCCCCACCAAGCTGCAAGTCGCAGGGATAAGTTGTGATAGAAATTAAATCCCTACTTTCCCTTGTTTTTTATGGGGCCAGGAGGAAATTTGCTGCTCCTGGAAGGATGTGATTCACGTGGCTCCCCTCCTCACCCCACACCTTGCACCTGGGTGATGGCCAAAATATTTCCAGCTCCATCTATTACCGTGCCAGCTGGCCAAGAAGCAAAAGCAATGGTCCCTGCTCTGACCAGAAGGGAGGCAAATCCAGTCCAGTGGGCTGACCAAGAGTGCAGATAGTTCAGGTTGCATTTTCAGCACGTGCCCCTGGGGTTTTGGGTTGGCAAAAGACAGCTTTGCCTTCTAAGAACCTCTTCAAGTCCGAAAATACTCTTTATTTTTGCGCAGAAAAGTGCAAAGAGGACTTAATTATTTGGAAGTCTGCACCCATCCCTTCGAAGGAGTGGAGCAGGTGCTTTTATGAGAAATAAGTGTCTCACTGCCAGCAGCACAGGCATTTTATAAGAGGGGCTTGCATAAAAAAAGTTAATTTGCTGGTCTTAAAATGCAGGCAACTTATCACAGCCAGCTGTGCAGTAAGCACTGAGCAGGGAAGATAAATTTCTTCATTTTTACAGAGTTAAATCTTGCTAATTAAGACCACATGGCTGCTTGCTAGACAGAATTTGCATTGATATCTAATATTTCCCACATGTCCTTACCAGAAATGGATGTCTCAGCCTGTCTGAAGCACAGGCATTAACTTCCTTTGCTTCCCCTGCAAAGCATTGGTTTGAGCATTGGTTTGGAGGAAAGGGCCCTTTATTTATGGGAAGGGCTGTGCCTCTGTAGATCTTTTTGGAGGAATACCCCTCCAGTGGTGTTATTTGCAGGTATTCAGACTTGTGCCCTTCCCTCCCTCCCCATCTGAGAGTGGGGATTTCATGGGAGTGCAGGAAAGGGCAGATGGGGGTCTTTTCCCAAGACATTTAACTAATGCCTACATGGGATGAAATCCTCTCATCCAGCTAGCCCACAAGGACCAGAGATGCTTTCCAGTGCAGAGACTTAAAAAGGCCAAGGGTGGGATTGCACATTTCCTTCCCTACCCGCTGTGTGACACCTCCCTAGGTGGTGTTCCAGAAGAGCTTTGCATCTGATGCTTTGGTTGTGAGGACCTTCTTACCATGTGGAGCTGTAGACTCTGCTCAGGGCTTGGCAAAGGGGAGAAAAGGAAGAAAGGGAAAGTGCTCTCCCCTAAATGACTCACTGAGCTGGATACCCTGGTCATGGAGCAGGATGGGCCATGTATCTCCCACGTGCCACTTTCCAGCTGGGCAGGAGACAGATATAAAGAAAGGCAGGGTCCAGGGAGCTGTGAAGAAGGGAGGTGACCTCACCCTACTGAAGGAGCTGAGGAATGAAACATGGCTCTGGGAGCAGAATTCACCTTAGCAGTGAGCTCAGGAGGGGATCAGGCTGAAAGAAGCAAAGGAAGGCTTGGACAGCAGAACTGGGGCATGCTAAAAATCTTTGCTAAATTAGCACCAATATGCTAATTTGTTGTAGACTTTTGAATGCCAAACCACTTGTCAATATTTGCAACTGTAGGGACACGAAAGAAGGATCTTCCATCACACTGCAGTTTCTGTTGTTTCCAAGCTCTCTTTAATTCATAAATGGAACAAACAGTCAAAAAGGCTGAGATTTTATTGCAAAATCCCTCTTTTACAAACTCTTAGTACAGCCCAGTGCTGGACAAACACGTTTCACAAACTTGGTGCTAACACTGATGGCTGTTTGCAAGCAATAATGCCAAAGTAACCCACAGCAAAATAGGCAGCACACATTTGGCTCTGAAAATGCTGAAGCCAAAACACTAATGCTGCAAATTGCAAGGTCCATTTAAATGAAAATGAATGTTAATATGTTTGTGTAAAGCCAAAATGGAATTTAACAGAGAAAGCTGTGAAGCAGGATATTTTGTCACTGGAACAAATCATCAGGAGGATTGAAATGCACTGGCTTGACATTATCAGAACGACCTGGGCAAGGTGAAAAGATTTGTCTTGACATTTATTCATGGATGGATAATTTTGCTGAATGGATTTTCTAAGGGGAAACCGTTTTTGACTGTTTTGTGAGAGTTCTACCTAATGAGCCAGCAGGAAAAGCCAGTGAAGGGCACTAGAGCAAGCTCTGAGCTGCTGAACCTTCCCTACTCTGCTGTCACTGGCAGCAGCACTGGTATTATTGCTAATTCTTTCCATTCAGTTATGAGCCTTGTTGGTTTTCAGCTTGGGTTGTTTTGGGGTTTTTTTCCTTAAATTAACTGTTTTGGGAGTTTTCATGGGCCAGGAGAGATCCAAGACGCTGCTTCAGACAAAGAAATCCATGATTAAAAACAGATAACTGCCTCCTTCCTCAAAACGTTCCAGTTTTTTCCACAGAAGGTGAACTTCCCAGCAACAGTATGTGTGGTTTCCATCCTCTGGGATATTCTCTAATTATTAATAACTTTGATAATTACAGTGTTGGGCTGGATTCCCTCAGAGACAGCTGGTTAGTAGCCCTGTAGCCAGGGAAAGCAGCCCCTTCCATGTGTATTTCTGCACAAATTGGTCCCAAGAGCTGCTGCACCCAGAGCAGGGACAGGTGAGTCCAAACTTGGTGTCTGCAAGCAGGCCAGTGCTGGATAAATGTGCTTTTCCTTCCCCTGGGAGAGCAGTGCTCACTGGTGACCTGTATGAGCCAGGTCACATCCCAAACCACAGGCACAGGTCAGGTGCCAGCAGGTCACTGCCCTCAGAGGGGGCTGGCCAAGGGGAAAAAGGGCAACCAGAGAGCAGGGAGAGGTGTGGAAATGAACAGGAGTAAAGGACCCTAGAGAAGGGCAGAGAAAAAAAACCTTGGAGGGGAGCCTGGACAAATGATGAAATACAGATCCTCCAAGCAGGCAATTAGCAACAAATCTTCAGGTTGATGAGTTTTTCAGCCTTGCTCAGTACAGCCGTGGTGAGGAGTGAACCAGGGTGTTGTAATTGCTCTGGATGGGCAGGTGATGAACTGACCCTCTTTGGAGGAAGGTGCACCATAACTCCTGTGTCTCAGGGCCTTGCACCTACTTGGAGCTGTGGATAAATCACCCTGGAGAAGGTCAGGACCACATCATCACTGCAGTGCTGAAGAACAGAAAAGGAGTTTTGTGTCAGTCACCCTCAGCATCCAACACTTTTGGACTTTTGCCCTGAACTTTGGACTAGGCATGAGCAATAAGTAAAGCCAGAAGATAAATGTAGACCTTGTTTTGTTTAGAGACGAGGTAATTAATAAAGTAAGATTGCAGCTGCACTCTTTCAGCAGAACTGAGGGTAGACAAATCTATGCTGGACTCTTCCTCCAAAATAAGTCTTCAGAGTATCTCTCAGGGGCCACTGCAACCTGGCAGCAGGAAAACAGGTGAGATCCCTGCAAGGGGATCTCAGAAAAATCTCCTCTCAGCCCTCCAGAGACCTCTGCTCCCTGCTGCCTCTGCTCCACGTTTGCCAGCAGACTTTCCCAGGTGGTGTCCCACCTGCTCAGCTCTTTTGTAACTCTGGCCCCTGCAGGGGAACTCAGCTCTTGCAGAAATTCTATGAAAAGAGTGGAATGGAAGCATGTTGACTCCCGTGGGAAGGTCCTTGCTGTTTCCAGCAAGCTTTGGCTCGTGCCCATTCGTTTCTCTTCCCTATTCTCAGAAAATAAGAGAGGTTCAAAAGATCAGTGTGAAACAGGTTTATGCACTTCACCACTGATGTAGCCCAAAGAAAATCCATGCTGTCCAAAGAATAAATGAAGTCACACTCTCAGTTCTTAACTTACTTTAATTGAGTATATAAAAGAAGACTAAATTTCATTATCAGACTCAGCAGGAAAAGCTAAGCTGAAGGGAGGCAGTTCTTTATTAATTCACAGGGCTGTACATCACACATTATGTCTGGCAGAAAATAAAGTGCTTTAACTTGAAGGGAAACAGTAATTTTAGCTGGAAAGAAGCAGTGTCTAATGTGAGCACACCAACCTTTCTTCAGCAATATGGATTACAATCTTAAGGCAAACGCTCTAATTGTCAACTTTCTAATTGTCAGCTTTCTAATTGACAACTTTCTCTCTGTAATGCCCTGATGTTTTCAGTCCCACAACTGACAGTGGCACGGAGCTCCGCAGTGCAGCCACGTGCTCTGTGAGAAGGCAGCAGAAGCAGGGTTTCATGGTGTCTCTTCCTTTTTTGTCTCCCCACCCAAAAAGCATCTTTTGAAGTGGAAAAAACTTCCAGGTGTTGAACTCCAGCTGGAAGCCAGAAACTCTTCTTTCTTCCACTGGTCCTGGTGCACCAGTGGTCCTGCTGTAATTCAAAGTAACCTTCCAACACTTGTGAATTATCTTCTTCTTCCCATTTTTGGGGGTTTTTTTCTCACTTTTTCATTTCCCTATTTTCTCTTGCAGGAGAAGGACTGGCAGGCTCTACCTGGACTGCCACCATGTGTTAGTTAAGTGACTGGTTAGAGGCATCAGAGCTATAATGCAATTTGTATTCATTATGCCTCTCCAAAAAAGCAGATAATTTGAGGGAAGATTGAAGCTGTGGACAATTCATTAGATGCTCATCTCAAAGGGAAATGTGTCAGACAAGAGAATCTGATATGCTTCTGAATACCTGGAATTGATGCAATGTTCAGAGTTAAAAATACCTCTCACAGTTACGTATCTTGGAAAATTTGCCTTTGACTGTGGGGAATTGTCCGCTTGTCTGAATCATGGTGGATCTGAGCTTCACACAGATGAGTTAGCATGGATGCATTAGGAAATGACAATGAAAGCCCTGTTCCCACCAAAGCATGCCATGAAAGTTGGAATAAATCCTCTAATTGAAAACTAATTGGTGTTGTACCGAGAAATGCCAAGACGGTGCCAGTTCAGATCATTGCCTTTCTCAAGCACCAAGGACGGGTTAAGGTTCCCCACAGTTACACAGTTCAAGTTAATGTTCTCCACAGTGTTACACAGTGAGGTGTATTTGCACCTGGCATTGAGAAAAGAATGCCCTCTCGGGGAGCTGTGCAGGCAGCTTCTCTTCAAGGCTGTTCCACCACTTCTTGCAGTAGCAAACACGGAATTCCACGAAGACTGAGAACCTCTGAGGTTCCTTACCAGCCTCACACGCTGCAGCAGCTCCCTGGTTCAGCAGAGGGCTGGTGCACATCTTTACAGAGACTCCTGGCAGAGCAGGCCAAACTTGTCACCTCCAGGTAATCTGGCACTCTGAGACACACTCAGCTCTGACAGCATCCCGACAGGAATGAGAACCGGGCAGAAACCAGAACGCATTGCTGCAGATTAATAAAGATAACCCACTCTGGTGGGATCAGCACCCCTCTTTTGAGGTCAGCTGGTTAGGATGAGAGAAAGTACGAAAAGTTCTTGTGAAAATTAGAAGTTCCTGCTGGTTTTTCCATTTTACCTCTCCTAGGCCCAACAAAGAGAGCAATTATCCTCTTATCTCTTCACTACCACCTTTTAACTACTAAAAATAATTGGAAGTCTCTGCTCAGTCTCTTATTTTCTCAGATAACCAGTTCTTTCCTCTCATACCCTGTGGTACAGATGACCCTCTGTCTTGCTCTTGCTCCTTTCTCTGCACTGGCATTTTGGCAGTGCCCCTGCATCATTCTTGGATCACAGCTTCACCATCAAGGCACGACACTTGATGCAAGACCCTCCCATCCCTGAGGTGACCAGAGCAAAAGCACTATCTTTCAAGCTGCACTCCCACTTTCACTGTTCCAAATCAACTCTGCCTTTATGCTAGATCATCCTGCATCCCCAAGAGTGTCTGTCCTTTGCATCTTGCTCTTTTCTCAGTGTCACAATCCATGCCCTCATCTCAGTCTGCTGGATTCTCCTGCCCTGTGTGTCACACCAAGTGTGTCTTTAGCCAATGCCACCTGAGAGGCTGCAGACCATTTTCCTACTTCACCCAGGCAAGACTGACCAAATCCTGTCCCTCAGAGTCACCCCTAATCCCTCAGACTTTGTCTGGGACCTGTCAGTTAAACATGTCTGTATTTAATAAATCTATTGATTGGAATCAGGCGTTGTTTGCACCTCCTGGTGGCTTCACCCACACTGTGTATTAACTTGCTTTGCTGGAGGCAGCATCAGAAGGCCTCACTCATGTTAGCTGATACACTGACTGATACCCACCATTTTCCCCTTCCCCTTCAGGCAGGTACCCAGGAATACAAATGCCATCACTGGCACTGCCATTGTTCTGTGATAAATGCGAGCTGACTGCTTTTAACCCTCTAATTAGTCTTCGTTAAGGATTTGGAAAAGAAATGAGTGGATGTCAGTGTCATTCTGGGCATCACAACTAGGCTGATGAGTTTATGAATGTCTTCCTCCTTCCTTTCAAAACGAAAAGCAGCATCTCCAGTGCTGTGGGCTTGCAGCCATGCCCCAGGAGATCTCAGAGATAACAAGTTTAGAAAGGAACGTTTGAACTTTTTTTCTTCCAGCCTCATTTCAAAAAAGAAACTTTCTTTTATATTACTGCATTCAGAATTAGCCTATTAAGATGAAATACCATCTTCAAGGAGAAATACGTTCTGTCCCACACTTTTTAATCAGCTCTCTCCCTAACTCATTTGAGCAATAATGCAATGTTTTTCATTTTGTGTTGTTTGGTAAAGCTGAGGTGAAGGAGATTGCTTGTATTTCCCCTAATTATGCTGTCTGGTTTGCTGATGAAGTTCTGTTCGCTGTCTGTGAAGGAGTTTGGTCTCAATACATCTTAAAATACTAAACATGGGAACATTAACTGATCTTGGGTAGAACTAAACACGGGGATGATTTCATCATTGTCTTTGCTGAGAGCAGTCAGACTGGAAAATGTTTGAACTTGTCACAAATCAAGTGAATCAAGAGCCTTTCAGTGCTTGGTGATAAAATCTGAATACATGATCAGCACAGAAAGCCTCAGCTGTGCCATCTCCTTCCAAGGGCTGGGCCTAAGACGTTTATTGTAAAAAGTTCTTGTTAAATGGCAGCTTTTGGGTCAATACTCAGGCTGGGTTAATCAACGTATCTGGCTGGTGTTTGCCACCTCAGCTCTTGTGCTGGTGATCTCTGGGTGATTAACCAGCTCTTCAGGGAAGGGTTTGCCTGCCCACACTCCATGGCTGCGTCAATTTTTATAACAATTGTTCCTTACCCTGTTTTTACAGCACCAAGGCTGCCCCTGCCGAGCCATAAAGAGCAGACCCAGTGTCAGTGCACACATCCATAGCTAGCAGAGCAGGGGAAGGTCCACCCTTCTGCCTCACTCCCCAGCAGAGGAAGCCTTGCCCAAGTTTCTCAGTGGATGTGTGTCTGTCTCTCTCTCCCAGCTCCTCTGTGACCCAGAGCTTCCCATCCTTCTGACCCATTGCAAACACCATTTTCATCAATGCCATTTCACAGAGACACCGAGCTTCCAGCTGGAGGAGGCACTGCGGTCTGGCCGCTGCTGGTGTGGGAGGGATCCTTCACCGCACTGAAGTTTCTCTGCACAGCTTTCTAGGACAAGGTCCCTGGTCACATCTCCTCAGACACAGCCCTCAGGAAAAGAGACAATTGGATCTGTGCTAGGTGAGCTGCTGTATGGAGTTGTGTGAACTGCTTCCTGTACAGAAGGAACCTCGCTCTGTCGAATTTCCCCGTGTGGAGGGGTTTTTGCAAGGGCTTTTCACAGAATCACAGGAGGGACCCCCAAGGAGCACTGACCCCAACTCCTGGCCCTGCACAGGACCATGCCCAAGGGTCACCCCATGTGCCTGAGAGTGCTGTCCCAACACTTCTGGGATTGTCAGGCTTGGTGCTGTGACCGCTGCCCTGGGCAGCCTGTTCAGTGCCTGACCACACTCTGGGTGAAGAACCTTCTCCTGATATCCAACCTAAACCTCCTCTGACACCCATCACAGGATGTGTTTATTCATCTGGGGGGTGCACATTTTGCCCAGAAGGATGCTGTGAGAGACAGTATGGAAAGTATTACAGAAATCCAAAAATATCACATCCACTGGCTTCTTCTGTCTGTCTACCCAGCAGATCGGTCTACTAAAAAAAAACCTGAAAACAATTTCTTAGCAGGTTCAGCCTAACAGGCTCCCAGGACCTAAACACCCCGATAATCACCTGATCAGGCACTCTGCTTTCATGGGAAAAGCCCAGGGTGATAGGATCTGTCATACTGACATGCGACAACTCTCTACATTCCTACTACATGGAGTTCTGAAAACTAGGAAGTATTCCAGATATCAATACAAAATATTTACATTCCCCTTCCTTATTGGAGACTGTTTGCTGCACCAGCCTGTTGTCAGACTCTTTCATCTGCTTCAGTTCACTTTACTGCTAACTGTGACTTACATAGGATTTATGATTCAAGTCAAGAGCTTGATTGCATTTATTTTGCTGGTGACAGAATCAATTCATTCCCGGTAGGAAGAGTGATGGATTGCTTGCCAGCCCCTCACTGGCCCACAGATTATTGAGAAGCCTAGTGAATGTCTTTTTATGTTTTGGATTCATGGGCTTTTTGCTCTTAAATAACTTCATAATTACTGAAATTCAATATTATTCTCCTCAGTGGAGGTTATGGAACAAGGGAAGCCCTGGAAGAAGATCTTGGTAAGTTTCTTTTGATACCAAATGGTCTCACCCTGATGAAGTAAATAAATTCCTATTTCAATTCACTCATTTCCATTAATTTCACTTGAACTTTTAGGATAATACCAAACATTATTTTTTAATATTATATTTCAGTTGTTTTGTTAATACTTGCTGGTATAATGCTTTGTTATTATAGAATAGCAATGTGTGTACCTTAAGGAAACAGAGCATTTAGATATTGTTGAAACAAAATATTTTATGTTTTCAAGACCATTTAATTTGATTATTCTCATTAGTCATTTCTGGAGGAGGAAGAGGGAAGAGCATTTTATTTTGAAATTTGATTTAAAACAAAAAGTACTTTTGAAAAGCTGGGAGTTTATCACTGACTAAAACTGCTGGTATCTGGCAGGCATTTCTGCCAAGAAACAAAGAAGCAGACAAAATTAGGCACAAAATGAACAAGGAAAGGGTGCTTGCTGATGGTCTGTCTGGGGGCTGCAGAGGTTTCCTTGCAGGTCAATAGATGAAGCAGAGCTGCTGTAGCATGTCAGAAAATAAGGGTACTCAGCCCTACAAATTAAATGTCTCAGCTTCTCTGAGAATTTTTCTCTGAGAATTTCTCTGAAAATTACCATTTTTTGTCCCTCCCTGTGCTGATGGCATTTCTTGAGTTCTTCTTGCTGCCCCAAGAGAGAGAGACTGGGAGAATGTCCTCTCCTTCACACTTGCTATGGGGCTCTCCAACATTTTGCACACTGCTGAGCAGGTCGAGGTGAAGGACAGGCTTGTCCAGCCCATCCTTGTGTCCCCATAAACAGCCAAATTCACTAGGCAGGCAGGACTGAGACATCAGGCTGGAACTGAGCAGGGCTGAGGTGCTTCATGGAGTCCTGTAAATAACCCAAGGCTGTCTGACCTAAGGCTGCTCTTGACAAGTTTCCTCCCAGAGCAAGTTAATTCCTGTGTTGTCTGTCTTTCTGGCACAACTCTCTTATATATGCCCAGTGAAGACACAACCCAAAAGAAATGTAACTTAAAAGTGCCTTGAACAGGAGAGCTGGATGCAATTAACTTGTGGATGAGGGGAGCTGGATGACCTTCACTCCCCGATGGATTCACTCCTGAGCTGAACACATCTAAGGCTCTGGCTGTGTCTATTCATCAGACTAATGGTGTGATGGTAGTTGTGCTTATTGGATTAAATCCTCACCGAGCCATGGGCTTATGCTAACAAACAGCGAGCTCCTCAAAGTCCTTGAAGTGTGTGATGTGTGCTGGTTGCTCCTCCAAAAGCAATGGGAGGAGCAGTTTTGCTTTCCAAAAGCAAAACTGTGTCAGAAGATGCACCATGGAGTGTAATAAAGACTTTTTAACATATGGTAAAGAAGCCAGATCAAAAGTTTACTAATGCTGGCCATGCCTGAGTAAATGCATGCCAAGGTCTCAGATGTGATGGCTCCTTGCTCCTCAGGAGACCCCATAAGCTGTAGGACTGCTGATGTGGCAGCATTTTACACTGCCCTGCTCAAGTCCACTCTTTTTCTTCCAGTGATGGGAAACAGGGTAGGAAGGTTTCCATGCACTGGGGAAAAAAATGGATAAGTGAGAAGTGTGGCATTTTGCAAATCCTTCAGTGGCAATTGCTCAAACCATGCTGGTGCTTGAGTGTCACCCTTTTGTTAACAGAAGTCTGGGCTGAGGCACTCCCAGGAACTACTGTCCATTAAATTTTGCCTCCCCAAAAAGTTCCCCTGATGTTCTTCTTTCTTATTCTTTATTAGTGACATCTAGTGACCAGGCAGAGTCATGCAGCAAACGAATAAAGTCGTAATTAATAAGTTAGACTGAACTTACATGGCAAGAAACTAGTTGGACTATTAGTTTAACAAGTATTTCTCACTGCTGCCAGTAGAGAAATCCATCAGGATCTTGTGTTTGAAATTATCCTTTGCTCCTCAGCCTTTTGCAGAATGCCAAGGGCTGCCCTAGCTCCTGCAGGAGGTCCTGTGAAGAAGGTCCTCAGCTGAGAATTTCCAGAATGCTTTATGATCCACATAACAGTCTTGGGGTTTTGAATTTTGATGTGCTTTAAAGGTTCTGATTTTCAGGCATCAAATTTTCAGTTTTCCTTACAAATCAGGTTTCCTCAGGATATCTCAGCTGGGTGGCTAAAAGACCCAATTTGTAACACCTCCTTTCAGCCTGCTTTCCTGATAAAAGAAGAATATTTTATTGCATTGCCACTATTTAAGTGAGTCTCTACTCCCTACCACCCAAGCAACACAGTAGCAGATATCTCTGAGGTCGTGTTGCTCCTCCTGAGCTTTGTGCAAATAAGAAACCATGCAGAGCAAAGTGCCTGAGATGGCTGTGCAAGTATTGAAACCCTAAGTAAATTAAAAAAAAAAATTCATTTGAGAAAGGAGGCAAGTAGGAGAGATACTTTATAGTGCAGCTACAGCAAAAAGCACTTGAAGTTCTTGTTTTCTAGTACTCAAATCTGATTTGAGATGTAAATCTAGGGGGAAATGGGCTGGGCTTGGCTTGGCTTGGCCTGATGTTTGCTACTGCAAGATTAATCTATAAAAACAACCTGAGAAAGAGGCCTCCTTTTCCAAAGTAATGCTGCACTGGGTGAACAGCACTGCCCAGGTGCAGAGCAGCCCAGGTGTGAGGCTGTTGGGATCCATGGAAGATACCTCTGCCCAAATTCAGGTGTAAATCAGACCATAGGCCAAGCTCAATTGCATGGATTTTATTTGGCACTAAATGTGAGTTGGAGAGGTAGAAGAGAGGAGAGGGGGGGAGAGAGAAAGAAATATCAGTGAGAAGATAATCATTACCCCTGGAGCCAGGGGCATCCCACTGGTTCTTCTTCACCCTGGGCTCCTGGGCAGTGGGGATGCTGGAGCCTCTCTGGAAGTGCCCCCTTTTTACAGCCTTAATTCAGGGTATCACGAGGTGGTCACAAAACCACCAAAACCTTGAGGTGGCATGTGCATAAGCAGTTTGCCTCCTTTCCCACAGTTTGACACAGTGGTAGCTTTTGTCTGGAAGCATTAGCCAGGATGTGCTCACCAGACCTCAGCTCAGCTAGGCCTGGAATTAGCACCTTCCTGCTGTGAATTTCTGCCATCTGTACTTAGCTCAAGGTGCCTCTGTGGTGGCTTATCTTATGGCAAGTTGTTTCTGTGGCTTTGACAGTGGTTTCAGAGAGGCAGCTCTGGTTTTTAAGTCCTTTTAAGAGGCACAACAGGGAGACAGAGATGTGAATGCCCCACAGTTTTTATTTTTTCTTGCCTCTTGGGGAGATGGGGAAATACTAATCTGGTCTTTGCCAAGTGGTCCAGCTGAGGAATCCAGCTCCCCAGCAAGGTTTCAGAAAGGTTTCTCAGCAACCAAGCCTCCACACTGAGTGGAGATTGTGTCTCACATAAAAGGCATTTAAGGGGAGCTGAATCAACACTGGGTTTTGTCATGTACACTCACCAGGGCAGGACACAAAGTCTGTGCCATGCCTGGCCTGCTCCTGATACTGCCACAGGAAATGGGGTGGGATGGGATAGAGAACTGATGTGGGATGGGATAGAGAACTGGTGTGGGATGGGATAGAGAACTGGTGTGGGATGGGATAGAGAACTGGGGTGGGATGGGATGGGATGGGATGGGATGGGATGGGATGGCAGAACTGGGGTGGGATGGGATAGAGAACTGGTGTGGGATGGGATGGCACAACTGATGTGGGATGGGATGGCAGAACTGATGTGGGATGGGATAGAGAACTGGTGTGGGATGGGATGGCAGAACTGGTGTGGGATGGGATGGCAGAACTGGGGTGGGATGGGATGGCAGAACTGGGGTGGGATGGGATGGCAGAACTGGGGTGGGATGGGATGGCAGAACTGGGGTGGGATGGGATGGCAGAACTGGGGTGGGATGGGATAGACAACTGGGGTGGGATGGGATGGCAGAACTGGTGTGGGATGGGATGGCAGAACTGGAGAGACACCCAGCTCTCCATCCTGGGCATGCTGCTGGTGCAGCTCTGCTGCTGAGGGAATCTGAGAGTGAAATGCAGCCCAGCATGTGGGAATCTGCAGAGCTGACCTGAGCTGCAAGCAAAGCACAGTGAGGGAGGGGGAGCAGCAAGACTCAGAGTTCTCTCTGTGTCCCTGCTGTGGCTGTCAGTCCAGTCCTGGCCCACACGGGTGCCTAAGGGCTCTGGGCTCTGCAGGCTGAGCATGCTCCAGCCCACAGGCTGGGGAGGGGAATGTCTCAGCATCATTTCCTCCGAGAGATGCTGCAAATGATAGAACTGGTGACAGTCTGAATACAAAACGTGTTGCAGCCTCGAGCAAAGCCACAGCCAGAAGGGCCACAGCATTTTGCCATTAGTCAGAGCAGATGCTGTGATAGTGGCAGTGACCTGGAACTGCTCATCTTGTTACTCAGGGAGGGCTTCAGCCATGGGGCTGGCAAGTGTGGGACAAATAGACCAGGCTCTTCCCTCCTTCCTGAGCTGCCTGCCACACTCAGATCTCACTTAAGGCAAAGAGAACAGTGAAGCAATGGTGACAGCTGACACAACACCCTTTACAGCCAAACCACTGCTGGAAACAGCTGCTGAAACAAATTTTGGACAAAGATGGCTTAGTCAAGGGTTTGTAACTTTTATCTCCTTTACTCAGACTCTATTCCCCTGCCTTTTCCTGAGGTTTTATCCTACCTTTACACCACCAAGCACCTCAGGGCAGCGATCCCAGGTTGCCACTGACATGTCCACCCTCACATGCACTTGCACAAGAAGTTAACACCTTTCCTCCTTGGTCTCCAGCACACTGACTCATGGGACAAGCATCCCATAGGAGTCATGTTCTTGCCTTTAGGGCCCCTCTCTGCTCCAAGACTGACACATCTACTGGAGTAGGTGCAAACATCTGGAACAGCTGCTGTGAAAATAGGCTCAGCCTCCACACTGAGAGAAAGAGCAGCTGGAGAAGTTTTGCTTTCTCTCCTTGAAGAGAGAAAGGAGTGGAGAAAGGAGTGTGGATCCTCAGCTTGGGCAGTAAAGAAGGGTCCACTGTGGAAATTCTCCAAGCCCCTCCCCAGGCCATCCATTTTATCTTGCACAGGACACACCAGAATCTCCTGTTTGATATAAGTCACGTCCATCTCCTGGGAGGTGACTCTCCCTCTCACAGCCCCACTCTTCACAGTGAGTCATTCAGGGCAGAATTTGCAAAGCCTACTACAGCCCTGTTGAAAAACAAGACATCTGCCACTGGTGTTTTGCTGGGAAATGTTTGATGAGTGATGGAATTTAAGGATGTGGAAAGCCTGAGACAGCACCAGGCTTTGCCCTCAAGATGGCTGAGAAATGTACTGTGAGAAATGTCTCTTTAGCAGCACATCAGGCTAAATGCCATGGTCAATGTACCAAAGCTGGGCAAGATGAGACATAGGGATTTAATTTTTATACAGTTTGTCTTTAAAAGTCCCACTTTTGATTTGGAGCATTTCCTTATCTTCAAGCAGCAAAGTAGCAAGTGAATTGTGTGGAAACTTCCAACAGTTCTCAAAGGAAATGACAACACCTGCAGTGTGCCCCTGCCTTTGCAAAGTGTATAGGCAACTATAGGCACTAAGAAAAATCATCTTGGATGAAAATTGAATTTTATTTTTTTTTACCATCACCTCCCTGCTTCTCTGGCAATGTTGCAGGCAGTAACTTACTGGAAGCTCTAAGTAAATCCATGAAACACTTGGCTGCAGCAGTCTGCATCAGAATGCCTTTGCAATTTTCATTTAATCAGCTGGCAGCTGTAATGAGAGAGATGGGTCTGCAAAGGCATCTCTGTCTGAGGAGCTCTGGCACACAGCTCCTGGCAGGCACAGGTGCCTTGCTCCCAGACTGCAACAGGAGGTGTGGCTGGGAAGGGCTGGAAAGGCTTTGGCAGCACCTGGAGCACAAACCTGAGGCAGGGGAAGTAGCTGGGAGGTGTTCAAGAAGAGAAGGAGCCTTGGAGCACCCCCTGAAATGCTCCACAGACCTGTCACCTTATTGTGGGAGTCTGTATCCATGGCCACCTCCCTCCTGATCCCTGCTGGCTCATGTTGATAATGTTCCCCCCTTGCCTTCCTGTCTGTAACTTGGCTCCACTTTAAAATCCTAATGCAAACAGGCAATCCTTTCAAAGCTGCTGCTGCAATCATGTCAGACTACACAGTGTTTATCACTAGCTTAATTATTTTTAATTGCTTTACTTACTCCTGGCAGGATCTCATTAACATGGCTAAAAAACCAATCGGACCAAAAAGCTCCCTGTATTTTACTGTGCATCTCAAGAACATAGCACAGCATGCATGAGGGCAGGCTTTTGCCCAGTTTTCCCAAGGAAACACTTTTGTGTCTGTCAGCAGCTGCTGTAGTGCCATTTCTCCTTCTTTAACATTTTTCCAGTGTTGTGTCCCAAGCTGGTTTGATATGAAAGATACAAAAATGCTGATTTCTGTAAAACACCATGAATATAGGCAGTTGGATAGAGAGGAGAAAATACATGGCAAACATTATTAGCCATGATTTCATATTTACTTTAAACCTTTTAGTGAGAATATAAAAGTTTTGAGGATCAGACTGATCCCCCCTCTAAGCTTTTATTTTATGGCATCCAACACCACATTCCTCTAAGATGTTCCAATTTAACTTAGAGTCTACTTTTTTGTCCATGTGGCTCCTTTGTTCTGCTTTACTCAGAAACCCATATGAAGGGTAAAACATTTCTATAACAAAACCTATTTTCCATAAAACCATAGTGGCTGCCATTAAACCTTATTTGCATTCTCTCGTTATTTATCCCCTCAATGCTGCACTCCCTTTCTTCTACATTGCTTTATACTAGGGGGTTCAATATTACTTGGATCACCAGCAGCATCACTGGGAATTGTTCTGGTACCCTGAGATGAATGAAGCTCCTTTCCTGCCAGTTTTTCCATCCTGGGACTCCTCAACCTGGCAAGACCAGACCGTGGCAGGAAAGACTCAGGAGAGGTTCACAAACAGCCCTCTTCTTTTCTGCAAGAAAGGAGATCTTCCTTCCCACCTTACAGGCATTGCAGCAACCAAAACTTGTGTTCTCCCTCTGGCTTTTCTCAGCAAGTGCTGATTCCTCTCCATTGGAGATCCCACAACCCTTCACCCACTCTGTTTTATTCCTCTCCTCAAATGACTGGCAATGATGCCCAGAGCAGGGTGGATACAAAACTGCCCACTTGTAAAGAAAGGTGTGAAAAAGACCCAAAAAAAATTTGCCTTCCTTTACAAACAACAAGTGAAAATCTCTGTCCTCTTCCCAGAAATGAAGATGTTTCCTGTGGAGAGCAGCTGGATGGTCAGCAGGGAAAATCCTCACCAATTTGTACCCGTCCAGGTGCCACATCAATTGAACCAAGAACACGAATTTCTAGTTTGATATTTTCTAAAAACAGGATCTACCTTCAGGAGCCACTAAAAAACCTTTTTCCTCCTCAACCTGAGAGATCCAGCTGGAGCATCTGGGCAGCTCCAAAAAGGTTTTTAGAAACACCAGGCAAGAGAAGGCAAATTCTCAGTCAGTTGAGCATTATATCCCCATTGGCATCAACAAACTCTGGCCATCCACAGCAGCTGATGCCAGGTCTGGCACCGGAAATTCTCCAGCTTTACTTTTATGAGATCTTGAGAATACTTATGTCTCACAGCAGAGCTCTGTGCCAATGTTGCCTTGCAAAAAAAAAAACCCAATGTGTTAGTTTAACATTATTAGTAAATATTTAGCTCTGCTGCAGCAGCACTTTGTGGTTATTTGATACCTCCAGGGACAACTTTCTTGAAATAATAGGTGAAGTGCTGGGATTTGAGAGAGCTGAGTGTATTTCTCTGCTGTTGCAGACTCAGATCTTTGGCAGATCAAAGAGCAATGCTGTGCTGTGCTAGGGCATCTGTGTACATCCCAAACCCTTGGGAGAAGGGGTGCAGAGTAATGGAATTATGGCTATACAATTATTTTGTGTGAAAGCATAGAAAGCAGTTCAAATCTGAAGTGGGTGATAAAGCCTAAGAGTTTCCAGGAATGCCCAGTCAACCCCAAAATGCAAAAAAGGGCATTAAGTTGCCTTGCCTCAAATATGAACACAATATTTTTCCAATCAGCAAAAACAGTTGTCCCAGGACTCAAATGAGGCCTGAGTGGTTGTAAAAAGGAGCCAAGATTTGGGTTCTAAGGAGAAACACATTAGGATCCTGCTCTGCAGATTTTAAAGGCCTATGAGCAAATAACCTGTAATTCCCACATGTGTGGAGTTGTCTGGCTTGTAAATGTATGTACCTTATAAAATGCTGGCTTTGTTTGATCTCTTCTGCTATCAAAAGTCCCCTAGGGAATACTTATCCTGCTTTTGCATGGAGACAGTGAGAAGAACAAACTTTTAGTTCTAGAATATCACCATGGGATGGGCTTCATGCAGACAAAAATATCAGGTCTAGAAACAAAACATGATGCGGTATTTGAATCCATCTCCAGCCTTGTGGAGAGGTATCCAAGAAAATTCCTGTCTTATCTAGGAACCATTTCATCAGAATTGAGAGGAGAGGGTGACGTGGTTTGGGTGGTGAGTAACTCTGAACCAGGAATGTCACTTTTCAGCCTGACTTCTCCAGTACTCCCAGCTTTCATGTTTAACCTGCAAAACAAAGCAAATAAAAACATCACAAGCAATCAAACAGCTGCCTCGAGGAGAGGAGAGGAGAGGAGAGGAGAGGAGAGGAGAGGAGAGGAGACTCTAGGTTAGTGATGAGTGCTCCATGAGAGTAAGAACCTCCTCAACCCCCCTGCAGTGCCATGGTTCCTTCAGCTGTGCATGCAGAGCATCTCTCCTTGGCAGGAGAAGGGATTAATTATTCAGTTAATTAGTTAACGTGTAGCAATGTGAGGGTGGGGAAAGGCTGCAAGAAAATTGTTGCCATTATTATCAAAACCACACAGCAGCTTCTCATGAATGCCTTCTTTATTTCTCATGTAAATGTTGTTGTCATTACCAGAAGAATTTTTCATCCCAAAAATTTCTGTTAAACAACTTTGTACTGGACTCCAATTTGAAACATATTCTAACTAGCAGACAATATGAAACAATGCCTAAATTATTTACCACAAAGATTTAAAGCACAAAAACCATGACAAACCCATCTGAATTTAATGGAGGTATGCAGAACACGCTGCATCCAATTTCATAAATACCTTTGTATCCAAGCCTTTTTTGCCCTTCCTATAAAATAGTTTTTTATGATGACAACTTTATTGTTGCTGAAATTGCTCCTTTCCTGGCGTTCAGATCACAAAGAAGAACTTTGTTTGCCTTTCATGCATCACCCATGATCATTTTGTCTCCTTACCATAACGCTATCCATTATTTCCCTTTTTCTATACAGATAATTTTCCCACAGTCATGTCTCTCCTGTCCAGTGGAGGGGCATGGCTGGGCTGTTTGTGCAGCAGCAAATATCAGACCAACACACCTCAGCCTCATCCCTGAGGGAGAGGTGATGGGCTGCAGGGACCATCCCTTCCAGGACCTTTGTCTCATACCAGTTGATATAAAAGGTCAATTTGTGTTGGGGCAGCTCCATGGGTGCCACCAGCAATACATCAATGAAGCTGCTTTTTTGTCCAATGTGTTTGTTTTTTCCTTCCTGACCTTTCCTTTGGAACTGCTGTATTGGAAATCGATGGCAAGTTTTATGTTCTGGGTTTTTAGCTTTGCTGTCACAGCCCAAAATTGGCAAGAGAGAGAAAACAGAACAAAAGCCTTAAGAGGCATTTGGCAGGCAAAAATAATAATTATCCCACGTGCTGTTTTTTAAAAAATCTCACAAGCCATTCTGTGGCAGAAGCCTGGGCTCACGTTACAGCTCTGGGAGTTCACTAAATTGCTCCTGTGAGCAGTGTGCATCCCTCTGCATTTAGGGTGATGTGGCTGAAGTCACAGAACAGAAATCAAGCAGAGGTGATGCTCCAGACCTTTGTGAGGAAATGTGTGTGTGTTGCTAATGCAGCTGGAGCACTTCTAAGATATTGGACATGGCTCATGTTTGGCAAGTGAGCAGAAAAGCACTCCCTGAGCCATTATCTGCCAAGCTGCTGGGCTCACACAAACCCATTTTCTGTAGCTACATCTGTGAGCAGTTCTGGCTTCCCTTTCCTGTCTCCAACATATCTCCTTGATCACGTCTTTAAGAGATCCAAGGAATGCTTAAAAAGGGAATGTGACTTTGTCTCATCTCAGATTTTGGGCATTTTTGTGCTCAGATCATTAGCAGATAAGGAAGCTCTTTGCATCCCCTTTGGCAGTGAGGGATCATTTTTTTCCAGCAGCATTCCTTTTTGAATGTACTAGTTGAAAGGCTGGAAGAGAATTATTCCTATTTAGGGCAATATAGGTGTTTAGTACACATTTTCCAAAGAAATAGCACTGCAAATCAAAATTGGAAAATACCTGGTTACAGAATATTTAGAGAAGTTATGACATCCTGAGGAACAGCTGAAGTTTTTCCTCCTGCACTTTGTAGACAGGTGAAAAGATCCCTACACCTTTAGAGGTTATCTCTGTAAATTGTCTGTGCCTGAGGAATCGAGGAAGGCAAGCAGAGGAGTTCATCTTTCATGACAGAATGAAGAACCAAGGAAATTGCAGTAATCTAATACCCAGAAAGGCAGAAGATAAAATTATTAAACAATATCTTAGTAGTCATCTAGGGAATAAACTGATAAAAACAGCCAGCATAGATTATTCAAGAACCTACTTTTTCAAACCATTTCTAATTTCATTCCTTGTCAGAGCAACCAGCCAAGTGGATAAAGAGGAGGCAGCAGATGAGATATGTCTTGAATTTATTAAGAGTATGACATTGTCTTGCATGACATTCTCTTAAGCAAAGAGAGAAATATGGCCCAGTGGGTGCACTCATAAAACTTGTGGATGGCTCTGTGTTGAGAACAGCACTGAGAGCTTTGGAGGGCAGGATTAGCAAAGGCTGGATTAGCTGGAAAATTAGCAGAAATCAGTGTTGATGACTTCAGTAAAGATAAGAGCAAAGGAATTCAGGCAGCTGTGAATGATTTCTTCTGGGGTATCTGCCACCGCAGCCTGAGAGTTTTTTGCCATAGGAATTCCTTAGAAAATGTTTGCCCTTCATCAAAATGAGTTGTGTACTTTCTTTCCACGAAGGGTCACTGGAAAAGCACAAAGCTATCAGACTTCATTTCTCCAAAAAAAGCTGAAATTCTCCGTGCAGACTTGCACTTTAGTTATTCCAGCCCCAAACTGACCCGTTCTTAGTTCAGATGGTGTATTCAAACATCTAGGGCTGCTATTTTTCAGCTAAACAGACTCAGTGGAAAAGAGCATCACTAATAAAACCCACATTTCCTGTGGCAGAGGAAAAGATGCTCCCTTGGGATGAATCTTTTGGAGTAATTAATTAATTAACCATAGCTTTCTTCAGTTCTGATTGAAAAGTAGAGGAAAGAGCATTGCTGTGGAGTTAAATGCTTTGGCTTAATATTGCAGTGGATATTACATTTACCCTTTTCGTTTTTGGAGGATGCAGCTGAACTGTACTGCTGGAATGAAGGATGTTGAGAAAATAAATACAGCAGACAATAACAAATTGCTTGGATGGAGTGGTATGTGCCAAAGCATATGCCAAAGACTTTTCATGCCAAGGACACTAAGCTACTACCAAAGCTGTATAAACCCTTATTAAAACATGCTACAAGAGATTAGGATATCTGAAAAAAAACCCAAACCCAATCTGCTAGATTTGGTTATCAGTAATATTAGGACCTGCTTGCCCTGTTCCAACAGCAGGAGTCACCACAGCACCAAGTGAGCCCGGGGTCAGGAACAGGGGACAATAATCACAGACACATCCTTTTCTTCACTTTATACATGTATATGTATGTGACATAGCTCACACAGAAATACACCACTGATCTTTACAGAGACAGACGACAAAAAAATAGAATTGATCGGAGAATTATACTTTTTGAATAAATTTTTAGGTAGAAACTTTTTTTTCCACTGCATCTTGACCGCAGCAGGAAGAAGGGAGGAGAAGGAGTATTGGAAAAAAACTTACACGAAAACTTTTTGGTGTTCAGTGCACATTCATTCATTGACATTAAAAAATAAAAATTTAAAAAAGCCCCACAAGTAAGACAGCCTAATGAAATAAAAAACCATTTTCCACTAAAAAATATCAAGTTCTTCAAGGAAGGAAGTATCAATGCCTTAACTGAAGGGTTTTCCTGTGAGCTCTGCATTGTTTGTTTCAATGTTATCCATGCAGACACACATTTTTTGGTCACTGCACTACCTCCTGCTCTTAGCTTTTCTTTTGCAGGGAAGGTAAAAGCCCTTAAAATTCATAGTACAGCAGTAGAGACACCTCTTGCAATCCAAGGCAGAGATGTTCTGCCCTAACCACTTACAAACAGTCTGAAAAGCATAAAAATCAAGTTGTGTTTCAAGAAAACATGTTTAGATATAAAACCTGGAAGCACATTTATGCATTTCCAAGAAATGTATATCCTGAAGCTCAGGTTAAACACACACAGACTTTGCCTGTTATTTCTAGTATAAATTATAAACTTGCTTTTGTCTTTTTCCCTTAAGAGCCTTTGCAAAGTTAATTGTGCCTGACTCCTTGCCAGTATTACCTCAGTAAATACAATATATGTGTGTTGGCAAATGCCTTGCACTGTGCACATGTCAATTTCAATAGATCAATAAATTATTTTCCTGTAATCTCCAATCTAAGATATATTCTATAGAGTTTGCAGAGAGCAAATGACTCTGTGGAAGCGCTGGTGTAGCACCACACCTGTAAATATATAAAAATATTCAGAAATATTTAAAAATATTTTTAGCTGGATAGACTTCTGTATTGGGTGTCTCTGGCAAAGCTGGATGACTTCTTTCCTCAGGAACTCTGTCCAAGGCATGGCTAATTGTGTCTAGTGGGCATTCCTAATGTAGGAAGAAAAGCACAACATCATAAGCTTAGTGCAGTTGTTTCCTCTGGATCTTGAGATGCCCTTACTCTCCCAGGCAGAAATTCCATGCACAGCCCAAGCTACACAGACAGTTGCTCCTGGACTTGCAGCTGGGTGCCCCTATCATCACTCCACACCCTGTCAGGAGTGTCCTGGCATCTCCATCCAGTTGCTTTCCCATAGCAGGTTGGAGCAGTAACATCCTTCAAGCCTTTAATCTCAGTGCCTGCATCATCACAGGCTCGCTCCAATGGAAGTCAGAGGATAACCTGATCCATTGCTAAATGATGGCTGAGTTAGATCATCATTTCCCCCTTTCACAGCTGCATTCACTGCTCCTTCCCATCTGTCAGGTTTGCAATTGCTTTGTCAAAATTCTCCTCTACTCACTTCGAGGTCAGAGGTTTCCCAGTACTGTGGCAGTTTTTTTGGGTCCAATTAGAGATGGATTGCTCATCAGAAAGATGTCAGAATTACTGCAGCACAATTAACCCTTATCGTTTCCAGTGGCAGGACAAGTCTAAGCAGCCCCAGGTGAAATCCCTTTGCTCTATAAATCCCAGTTATGCTCACATTTGCTGTTACCAATATGTGCAGCCTGACAGATGCATTTTTCTCAGCCCGTGTGCAATCTCCATTTGCATGGTAATGAGGCTTTCCAAAGGCATTCAGCAGGTGAGAGGGAGATGAACTCCTTCCATCAGCACCCGTCTCTCGTCATCAGCTGTGGTTTTCTGGAACAGGAAAAGCTCCAAGGGAGCTGTGCCTGAGCTTAAAGTTAAGATTTGCCACCACCAGTGATGGGACAAGCTGCTGCCAAATCTGCTCGTGACATAACCAGCCATATTATGAGATACACTAATTTATATACACCCTTACCATAATATTGGATTAAAAGAGTGGACAGGAGATGAGGAATAATAATTTGACCTGGTTCTGGTGGGCTCTAACCCCAGCTTCCTATTGAGAGTTATTCCTGACACTGCACAGCACCATTCATCTTCCTCCCATCCTTTTGATGACGAACACTGAAGCTGCTGTTCAATTTAAACCTCATCAGACTCCACCTGAGCTCTGGAAGATAATTAAATTCCCTAGGTACTGCCCCATCTCCAGCTGTTTTCTCCTGGTGTGTCCTTGCCATAGTTCACCCCTCTCGGGCTCCTGCTTTCGGGCTGACCTGAGAGTCTCTTTTTCCAGGCCAAAGAAAGAGTCAGAGTTCTTCGGCTCGTGTTCACAAGGTTGCTTATTTTCTATTATCCAAAATATTTTCTCTCAGACCCGCAGATGTCTGATCTGCAGGTTTGTCAAGGGCACAGTGCCCACCCCAGGGCTGGTGTCTATATTTTATACTATGAGTTACATATACTTTATTTATCATTATTTTCCAGTACCTATCACCTGTGTTAGACTGTCTACTTCTACTTTAGGCCAATCTAGATGTGCCACCATCACCAAGAAGATGGAGGCTAGGAAGAAGAAGGAAGAAGCATGGGACAAGGCCCATGTCCCTCCATCTTGCCCTCTAGACCCCCTATAATAACATCCCCAAAATTCCATTCTTCACCCAGTGATTAATTCATTATTACTCTACTTAACCTTCTGTGACTTGTAATTCTTCATACAAGGTTGGTAATTTGCTCCATGGGTTAAGACTGAAATCCCAAGTGTCTTTGGCTTCCTGCCAGGGGCACGTGTCACCCAGGGCACCAGAGGGGTGTCCTGGGCTCCGACACACCCCGTGCATTCATGTGAGCCTCTCTTCTCCAGCCCTCCCTGAACTCCTAAATTTTCTCCATCACTGTATTTCCAGGCTGATCAGTCCTCATCTGCCCATCCGTGGTTTCCTTGTCCAAAAGCTGCGACAGACTCGCACTGTCCCCACTGGAATTTGTTGGAGCGTCTCCTAAAGACCCTCCTGAGGTGAGCAGACAGGAGACAGACCCTGTCCAAGGCCTGGGCTGACAGCAGCCCCCTCCCACAGCCACGACAATGATCTTCTCCAGCCCTTCTCTAATGACTCCAAACAACAGATTTGTTTTTTCCAGCACAGGTGGTATTTATCCAGGCACCCACCATCTGTTTTCACAACTTTCCTGGCACAGGTGCTGTTCACTGGGTAAGCTGTTTCCTCCTGCTGGGATGGTGCAGAAAACCAGATCCCAGCTGTTTTCTTCCTGGTAGTGCCTGGTAGTTTGTCTGGGCTCACTATTCCCATGCATTCCCACTATTTCATTGCATTATCTCATGAGTTATGTAAAGGTAATGTTGTACAGAAACCCCTTTCCCCAGACAGTGATTGAATTTTTCTTATGTCATTAAAGGATTTGTTCCTCTGTTGTTTTCTGTAACAGTGAGTAATTTCCATTAAATATTAAGTAATTGATTTGCCATATTTGTCTGGGTTTTTTTTTTCAAGTAATTGATTTATTTAGTCATTGTAATTACAGTAAATCAGCTAACTAAAAATAATGCCAAATAATTAATTTACTTAGTATTTAAATATTACAAATTGCCATAAATGACTGCAAATTACTTGCACACAGGGTAAATTTTCTTATCACTTGCAGGAAATGGAATGATTAATTTCCAAATGTTATTTACGTGTGCTGTTTTTTGGTGCTTTGCCGTGAGCAATGCACAGGAAAATCCAGTTACTGAGGCTGATCCCAAAGCACTGAGATCCCTGACTTTCCTCTTCTCAGCTAAATGAGGCAGTGTAAAGAGAGGTAAAAAAACCCTAATGACACTTATGTGGGAGTCTGATCACCTTGCTAACAGGTTTCATCTCTCATCCGAGGATTTTCTGTTGCCTAAATAAGGCTTAAGTTCACATTTCTGTTGTTTCACTCACATGAAACATGAACATTCTGGCAATGCCTCCCCTGTGTGGCCACCTCTTTGAGGAGCGGGGAACCCTGTATGAGCTTACAATCTTTGCAAGCTCTCAGCTATTGGTAAATCTGGTGGAAACTATCAAAAACAGCAAAAAGGGATGGAAGGAAGAGTAAGGGAGACAGATACTGATTAAAAGAAAAATTCACAGTCCCCTTGTTTCTATAGGAAACCATGTGAATAAATAGGTTTCGTGCCTTTCATCAGCTGAGATGCCAAAGTACCTCTGTGCTGCTGAAGATGGGATTAAGCCAGACCCCCTCCAGTCTCTGCTGCAGCAGAGCTTTTTTCCTCTGAAAACTCAGTGCTGAGGATGGTAAAAATTCAGCCTAATTAGATTCAAAAGGACAAAACAGTCTGGGCTGTCTTGGGAATCCCACTTCTATCTTCTCAGTCCTTTATGTGTTTATTTTGAAGCATTAGTGAAATGTCCTTGTCTTCTTGTCACAGCCCCTGGGGGAGCAAAGCAAGGACAGAGAGGAAGGGGCTTGGGAGAGCCCCAGATCAGATTTTATGAGCCCACCTCTAAAAAGCACTCAGGAATTTGCTCAATTATAAATATGTGATCAAAGAAT
Source organism: Pyrgilauda ruficollis (assembly GCF_017590135.1). Classification (NCBI taxonomy): domain Eukaryota; kingdom Metazoa; phylum Chordata; class Aves; order Passeriformes; family Passeridae; genus Pyrgilauda; species Pyrgilauda ruficollis. The sequence continues at coordinate 216,621 of NW_024531377.1, forward strand.
CATGGAATCCTGGAATTGTTTGAGTTGGAAAGGACTTTAAAGATCCGTGGTCAGGGATGGCACTCACTAGGTCAGGTTGCCGAGGGCCCCATCCATCCTGCCTTGAACACTTCCTGAGCTGATTTTGAACGTGCACACAGGGATTATAATCCAAGGCAGGGCTCCACATCTGATAAAATCCCCCTGCTGTCCCTCTCACTGAGCTTTGGGTCACATTTGGAGCCTGCAAAAGAGATGTTTTTCATACAAACCTGGAGAGAAGATGTGCTCCAGGAATGTCACTCATGGTGACTGAGGGGACGTCATTCTGTCAAGGACTTGAAGTCCTCAGTGCCAGCTGCTTCACACCACGGGACCAAAATCTTGTTTGTATCTCATTTTCTTCTTCTGTTAGGCTGAGTTTTTTCACTCAGTCAGTGGCTAAACTTGAAAACAGAAGTTTAGAGACATGAGATAATTTCATCCTTGGAAATATTAAAAACCTGAACAGATTCAGCCATGAGCAACCTGCTCCTCCTGGCCTTGCTCTGAGCAGAGGGAACAGAGCAGAGTCCTCCAGAGGTCCTCTCCAGTCTGAATTATTCAGTGCTTCCCTTGCTTGTGTCACATATTAAATACACTGTCTGAAAAGTGTCTCTGTCTGTACACTCTGTCTGTAGTCAGTGTCTTAGTGATGCCTCTCAAAAGTTCCTATCACACACCAGACAGACCTGCAGGATTTCTTCCTCTCCATCTCACCCTTGGTGTGCTTATGTGGGTGCTGAAAATCGCTTCAGAATGTTTAACTAGTTCTAATTGAACCATTCTCATTTTCTCACCAGTTCTCACTCCATAAATTGGCCCTCCCTCAAGTTTTGCTTTCAGGCCCAGTCTCAGGTTTGAGAGGGATTTCCAGAGCAGGAACAAATAACTAACAATGACATAATATTTACTCTGGCATTGCTGGCACTTGAAATTTAGAAGGGTATTCAAACCCCTCCTTAGTCAAAATAGTCTTAATATGTCCAATAAATACCAAAATATTTCCCCAAGTTCAGTGAAACACTGAAGAAATGGGCAAAAGATTATTTCTTTTGCCCAATCATTTTTTTTCACATATTTCATTAAAAAGGAACGATGTTTGCAATGAATCTTTCATTTCCAAATACCAATAGGGAAATTCTCTTCTTATCTTGTTTGTTTTGCTTCTGATATGGATAACTTGGCAGAAGCAAAAGGAGTTCCTCAAGTATGGCAGAATTGAGGAATTTACTTTTCACCCTGGAGGAAAAAAGTTTCATCTGCCAAGCTGTGGCAGAGCTTTACTCCAAAAAGCCCCCAGTGGCTTCTGTTGCCTTTGCTTTGTTGCTACTTCCCCTGCATCCCTCTTCTTCATTTATAATCCACAGGACACTGCTCCAAAAATCTTCCCAGACCATCTTCCATCTGCCTTCTCACCAGGTGATCATAAATCAGCTGCTTCTTTATCTTCTCCTTGGCATTCCCTGCTCCAGTGGGTCTCTCCATCACCATGCTTGCCATATTTCTCTGCTCCTCCTTGGCTTGCCTTCAAGTAAATTTCCCTTCATCATAGTCCAATTTTCAGTCCTGTAGGAGACAAGGAAAAAAAAAAACGTTAAGTGAAAAGAATTCAATGGACTGTACAATCGTAAGCATATTTGCCAGGCTAGACCAGGAATGAGTTGTTAATGAAAATGAAGGATAAAACTGTAACAAATGAAGGGGATGATTTTTTTTTTTTTTTCAGTTGAAAGTCTTTCTAGCTTGGAGGTAAGAACAATCATTTCATTATTTCTGAAAAGACCTGGCAGGAGTCCAGACCCAGAATTTGATAGTGTTGAGAACTGAGGTAGGCATAAAAGAGTTATTTCTATCTCATTGAGATTTGATGTTCCACTTAAAATCAGCAGATCCCCTGCTGGTGTTAATTGGTGTCAGAGAACTGTTTCTTCTGGAGCAGCTCAAAGAGACACCAGCAGAGAAACTGCCTCGCTTTATTTCTCTGTTTCCCTTCCTTCCCTTTGCCTCTCAAGGGGAAAAAAGCCCATCTGAAGTATGAATACAGATGAGAAGCCCAGAGTTTACTGCTCCCCCACTCTTGTCAGGACCCAAGTGAGAAGAAATTGTTCCAAAGGCCCCAGTTTGCACGGCATTTAGGCACCTGTGCTCCTTCAAGCATTCCCTTTCCTGAATTGAGCCTGGAATGTTCCCATCCCTTCAGCTGATGAGCCCAGGGAGGGCTCAGCACCATGGGTTTTAAATGCTGCAGAGTAATGTCCCCCTCCCTCCGAGATTTCTGGTGGCTGGAATGTTTTTCTCAGGGCAGACAAAAGACGTGGGGTTTTTGCAGGGTGGCTCATTACTGTGGCAACCAGCAGAGTGGCCTCCCCTTGCCCCTCTGATTCCAGAGACCAGGGAGGCATTTCTGCTGAGTGTGCACATCACTTCCCACTCAGCTGTAGTGGCTGTGCAGACCATCCCAAAAGAGGAGTTGAAAGGAAATTCAATTAATCAATGTGCCCCACACCGCCGAACATCTGGATGTAGCAGCTACATCTGGTGTAGGCATAGGTGCTGAGCAATAACTAGGAGGTGACAAGGGTCCACAAGAGGTTTTTCATCTCTGTATGGTGATGGCAAAGCACTGGCCTTGGACACAAGCTGGAGTTCGGCTGTGTACAGTGTACAAAACCGGGGAAGTTTGCAGCAGCACCTTTTCAGTCTGGGGAGGGGTAGAAAACGAGAGGCTGGGCTTGGAGAACGTTTTGTTTCCCAGGTTGCACAGGAGTTTGACTTTCCATTCAGGGCAAGATAAGCTTCTAAGAAAAATTACTTTCTTCCATATCTATAAGAATGCAATTTGATCTGTTTTTAAAGAGAGAAAAGGGTTTTATTCCTCATTTCCAGTAATTGCCTAGCAGTTGCCAGGCAAAACAAACAGAAGGCAGAGAAATAGTTTCAATCTAGGCAATCACAGCCACAGCAGCATTTAGCTTTTGCAAAGTGTGCTGCAGTCTTATCCTGCCCATTTTCCTACAAGAGCAGCAACCAAGGAACCATTTGCTCACTCTTTCATCCTGTTCTTAGAGGGCTGATGTTGGTCCACCAGCACTGGCAGCTTCTGAGCCCAGAGAAACAATAAGAGCCTGAATGAGAGATGTGGGACTCCAGGGGCTCTTCAAAATGCAATTTATTGTGTCCAAGATGTTACAGCAGTCCAGGGTTGTGGGTGACAGAGCCTGTGCCTACAGCTGCCAGCTCCAGCTGCAGGCAGGCCTGGAGACCCTTTAATTTTGGTTACAATGCGTTATATACTTTGTTGAGCATCTTAATACAGAAGAGCCAATCTATACCTTTACTATTACCTATAACTACTATAATTACCACATTCATGTTACTATTCTCCAATCACTAAAAGTTAGTGTGTTACAGTTTAAGCTACAAGTTGTTTTTCAGTTTTCTTGCAGTGGAAAATTCTGAGACCTTTATTCTACTTGCATCACTCTTGTTTGCCTGTGCTATCTTTCTGCTTGGTAAAAACATCTTCTTGTTTGAGGTGGGTTTATCCTTTGCTCTAGGCCATAAAAACCCCTTCTAATTAACATACCCTTTGCCTTCTTAGTTGTCCAGCAAGACTGGCTCAGCAATTGTCAATTTACACATTTATTATTCTTCTGTACCAAAACTTGCTTCATTTCTATTCCTTCTTCGGATTCTACATTCAAAAATCTTTCTGCCAAGCAGACATATCTGTGACAGTTTCTTGTCAAATATTCATCCTTCCCAACAAGAAACAGCCTGGACACCTGCTCATTTTCCTATATGTGCAGACAGTCGCTTCCCACAAAATCTGCAAGGTGATTACCTCCCACAGCTGCTCCTTGTGCCTATCTTGACTTTACTTGTTCCTTGCACCACTGACTCCGAGAGGTCTGCCACTCAGAGACCTCTCTGAGATCACTTATTCCCTGGACACCAAGAGAAGACAATCGTACGGCAGGGTTGGTGCAGTCAGGGAGGATGGTGGGACAGTACAAGTGCTGAAACTCAGAAATCTTAGCTGATACAAAGGATTGTTCAGTCCAGTCAGATTGTTCTATCACAAGCTGTCTGCATTTTGGCACTCTCCAAGCTCTTGCCACAACCCACAAGAGGCATTAGCCTTCAGAAAGCAGAGGCAAAAATGTTGCGCCTAACCATTAAGTCAGTTCCTCATTTCAAACCCACGGCAGCCAGAGGACAAATTCTGTGCACTCACCCTGCCTCAACCCATCCTGCCAAAAATTGGCAAGGGGGGACTTTGGCAAGCTTTGCACTGTCCCTTTCTGTCTCCTCCTGTGGCACACACGTGCCTCCTTCTCCTCTTGCTGCGCGCTCTGATGGCTCCAGCAGACGCTCAATCCTCCGTGCAGAGCCCGTCTGCATTGCCTTGGCACTGCCAGGGGACTGGGCATGGCCTTGCAGCGAAAATCCAACAGTAACAGGTGGGAAAACACCACACAGACCCTGGAAACTCTGCTTTTCCTTTGCCAAATTGACTGCAACTGACTCCCCTCAGACGTCCCAGATGAGGACTCTGCTTTTGCGACAGAAAGAGCTGCTTTCAGATTGGATGAGATGTGATTTTTGTTGTACTGGACCACATTCCCATCTGGCAGGTGTCAGCATGCCAGAATTGCTGGGACCATGCTAGTATCTATCCATCTGTCCATGTGGGTCACCACACTTGAAGTACTGCAGAGGAATAAGAAAAAATCAAAATTCTTCTGCTCAACAGCTGCACACTCTGGTGATTTCCTAAAAGAAAGGAAGGAGAAGTGTGTCTTCATGTGGTCACTCAGCCTGTTAGTGTGGCTGTCTACAACGTCACCATCTCCCTCCAGCTTTGGAACCCATCAGCTCAAGGCCTCGGGACACAAAGGGTGAGCAGTTAAGTTGGGCATCACTCATTTTCCCTGCTCCTGGTGTGTCAGATCAAGGCTGCTGCCAGCACAGTGTGTCACATTCACATTTGCTGAAAAATCCCTTCGCTCAGGATTTTTCTCCTGGGAAGCTGAGAAGCCTCAGAGAAAAAAGGAAAACAACAATTATCTCATTTGCTTCTCCTGTGTTTTGCTCCTTTGGAATGTGTTTGGAGATTGTTTACCCACAGGTGGTTGTTTCATTGGATTCAGGTGTGAGTTGTTTTCACTCTTTGGCCAATCAGTGCCAAGCTGTGTCAGGACTCTGGAAAGACTCAGGAGTTTTCATTATTAGCTTTTTAACATTCTGTAAGTATCCTTTCTGCATTCTTTAGTATAGTTTAGTATAGTGTTCTTTAATATAACAAAGTATAATAAAATAATAAATTAGCCTTCTGAGAACATGGAGTCAGATTCATCATTCCTTCCTGCCGCGAGGGTCCCCACAAATACAATACACAGTGTACACACCTCCAGGCTGTGACAGATTTACAGCCCTGTCCCTCTATATCATTCAGATCAAAGGGGCCCTGACCCTCAGCATCCAGGACCCCAGTGAAAGCAGAGAGGCTGGACTCAGGCCAGCTCAGGGGAGAAGTGAAACCTCCCTGCAGTCTGCTCCGATCCAGCCAGGGGCCAAGAGGGATTGGGTGACAGCTGGGAATGTAAGGTGTAAAACCACAGATAAATGGGCAAGAAAAGGCAGGGAGGAAAGAGGAAGGTCTCAGCACTGAAAAACAAATGAGCAGTATTTAATTTCAGCCCTGCTCTCTGTACACAAAATACAGGCTATTTCACAGAAAAAAGTGTTTCATTAACAAACATAACCTGCAGCCTGGAAAATTTCTCTCCTGAGAGGCTCCACACCTGGCACTTGCTAAGTGCACCAATATTTTGTGCCACTCTGCTACTCATTGGCCAGAGTCTGGCTAGCACAAGTCCCACTGATGGCAACCTCGTGGCAGATGAACACGCTATGGGCAGGACAGAGACCTTCCAGGTAATACAGTAGCTGCTGTGGTGCTCTGGACCTCTAATAATCTGCTGGTCAGAGCAAGACTGAACACTGACCATCACTACCTTGTGTGCACAATTCAAGTTCCCAACACACTTCAACACTAAGAATCACCAGGGGTTTAGGATTACTGTCAAAAGATGTTCAGTGTCACATCTCTACGTGCACCTTCCTTGGAGGTTCTTGTGAGATTTTTACAAAGCACAAACACATCCTGGTTACACCTACAACAATATCAGCCAGTGCAGCTGGTGTCCAAACCCAGTCACAGCCAGAGCTTCCTGAGTCAGAGAAAGATTCTGTCAACACCCATTTCTCTACTACCTGTTCCAGCCTCTGCTGTCCCTCTTTGATTCGGTGGCTCAGACCTTTCTCCACTTCTGTCCTGCCATGACAGACCTTCAGCCAGAGAAGGTGAGAGAAGGAACACGTTACAGGGACAAGCATTTGGAAAAGCCTTCTTTCCCTCCTCCCACACTGGACTGGACATTGCAATAGGGCGTGCTGAGAGTTCTACCAGGGTTTCTGTGGAAGGATTTCATTGTTAGAGGGCATTTGCTCTCTAACTCATGGTACTCAGAGACCACAGTGAGCATAAATCACGTCTGCATATGCCCAAAATCCTTCCTAAGCCTAACCAATTCATTCTACAGCAGTGATCCCTTTTCTGTTCATGCCAGCTGATCTGTGCTGGGGACAGAGCTGGTAATCCTGCATTTTCAGCCTCAGAACCCAGAGGGCAAATAAGAGGAATGCCCATTTATCACCTTCTACAAGGCAATGAGCTTTGTGCCCGTCTTACAAGTTTGGGGAATTGTCTCCTGCTCTTGAACTCACAAGCTTGACAGTGGTACAGTAAAAGCAAGTAGATTTTAAAAATTCAATGGTCCAGGCTCTTTCCAGAATCTGTCACTCACTGTTTCCCCAGAGAGACAAGAAACCGAGATGAATGTCTCTGCTGGAGTTGTGCCACATGGATTAGTGAAGTGGGACTTTTCCCCTGTGTGCAGATTGACTTCAATTCACCCCAGCTCTGGTTCAATGAGCCTTGTCCAAAGGTGGCCCCCTGGGAAGCAGGAAGGGTAATTAACTGATGCTTTTGGGAACAGTCCTGTGATGAAGGTACAAAAAATGAGCCAAGGGCAAGGAGACGTGGTGCTTTCACATATGCATATTTGTGTGTGCGTGTTTTGGCAAGCCAACTTCAAACAGTGCCATCAGGGCTTTGCAGAAGAAGAAAAGCAACAGCAGTAAATCTAGGAAGCAGCTGTTTGACAATCTGCCTTCAGACAAAGCTTCTTTCAGACCTGAGTCCAGCCCTGGGCTTCCCAATACCCTGGCTCCTCATCTGTCTAGCTTTGACTCTTAAATATGTCAAAAATACGGTAGGAGCTAGAAAAAATATGTGTTTACATTCAGACCCTATAGCAATGAATTGGCTGTGATTTTTCAGGAGGAAAAAAACCAAACCAGGATTCCTTAATTTGCTATCTGGCATCTCCTGCTTTTGCTCTCATGGGACCATTGTTCCCGTGCTCTGTGGGACAGGATAGGAACCAGAGCTGCTCCCCCACCTGCACCCTGCTCAAAACCTTCAAACCTCAAATCTGGTCTGCCTTTGAAATCAGAGATTCCCATATTTAATTTTTTCTTTTTCTCCATGGATGTCTCACTTGCAAGCAGAGGCAGGTGTTTGCCTCTGCACAGCAGGTTCCAGGATATACCCCTTCAAGCCATGTGTGCAGCTAGATTTGGGAAGGGAAAAAATGAGCCTGGTACACCCTGTGGATCAAAGGATGCAGCAAAACCCCTGAGGGGCTGCTGAAGCCCTGGCAGGGTCTCTGATGGGCGGAACTTCTTCACCCAGAATGCCAGTTTGCAGCCCTAGGTCTCCCAAGCATTTTTTTTTTTTGTTGTTTTTCTGACAACCACATTCTCTCTCCTCACCTCGTGCTGGCTACTTTTCTTCATTAAAATCAGTGCTGAAAATAAAATAGGGGAATTATTTTAATAGCTTTTAAGCACCTAAAAATCACTGCACCCCAGAGGAACCCCTGGCAGACTTTAGCTTCCTACATCTGTTCTGACCTCCACTGAACACTTAATTAATGAGTTTTCATGGCATGGGGTGATCAGAAGCCAATGTTATTATTATTCATTGCATTTGCACTTTGTCTGAAGCACTTGCAGGTGAGATGAAAACGCTTATTCAAATGCAGGCTCTAAAGCACTGTTCACAAATCCGTCTGGGCACCAATTAAATTACAACATGAATCCAAGATGTAGCAGCTTCTTTTATCTGGAGACAACCAGAACAATGCCTGGGCGAGGAATTCTGAGAGCACACAGCTTCTGGTTATAACTTGAGGATTTCATTAGGGAAAGATTTCACTTGGCCCTTCTTTAGTATTTTTTTCATCTTTTGCTGGAAGTCCTTGAATCATTCTTTCTCCTGACTGATACTGACAGCTCTTTTTAAAACATGATTGATGGCCCATTGTCAATAGCCATCATGCTCCTGTCAGAGAAGTGGGAGACATGAAATAATTCAGTTTTCAATAATTCAAGTGATGTTGCTAAATTTGGGAAACAGACACTGGGAGGAATGAGGGCATGACAGAACCTTTTTGGGGGAAAAGAATGAAGGACTTGTCACTGAGTTTTAATTTGATCAAGAGTGTAGTGGTATCAATAGACCAACAGACTTGTATTCCAAACATTGCTCTACTTCCAGTTTGAGTAATAATCACCCAGAGAAAATAATCACACAGAGAACACGTAACACATAATATGATATCTTTTCCACAAGAATTTTAGGTATGTTTAGTCTTTTAGTTCACTTTTGTTGTTCCTGAGTCCTGAGTCCACCTTAGACTGTTGGGAATAGAGCAGACATCAGCCCATGAACACATCCACAAGGTTCACCCCAGGACTCATTCCCTCCCTGCACAGAGATGTGCTCCTGTACCCAGGAGGCAATGGAAACAGATTCATGCTGCAATTCCCTTCCCTGCCCATCAATAACATTTGACTTTCCAGCTGGTACCTGCTGAGTCCTGCGCTGCAGGGCCAAGCCCAGCATTTGAACAGACTACTGATGGATGTTTTAAAACCAGTGAAGGTAGGAAGTAAACTTTAACAGATGGAAAAAGACCTCCAAAAAATCCATTTGCATGTCTTTGTCAGTTTAATTTAATAGTCTCTTAGCAGCTGACCTTGTCCTTCCTGGAGGTAATTACACGATGTAATCAAGCCACCAAATAACCTCCTTGTGCGCCATTTATGTGCTACCACTCAGTAATGCTACTGCCTGGCTCTTCCCTGCTCATCCTCTCCAACATCCTGCTCCAAGGGATGGCAGGACACCATACCTGCAGCAAGCTACAGCTGAGCACCAAAGACTAGAAAGGCAATCCATGTCTGTCTGAAAATCTCCCCTGACTGTAAACACCCAGGAAATCTCTTTTCTGCATCTGAGAGATGAGTAATTTTTTATCACTGGTGGATCATAGAATCACAGAATGGCCTGGCCTGGAAGGGACCTCAAAGATCATCACCATGGACAGGGTCACCTTGCATAGATCAAGTTGCTTAGAGCTCCATCCATCTTGAACACTTCCAGGGATGGGGCATCCATAAATTCTCTGGGTCACCTGTTGCAGTGGCTCACCACTCTCACAGGAAAAAATAATTTTCTTTTTGCTCTTCTTTATCCTAACACCTTGGAACTCCCTACTGTTCTGCCAAACTCTGCTGAGGTGAGGCTCACAGTTAAAGGTCTGGGACACAGAGCTCTGCTTGTGCCAGGGCACAAAGACATCACCACGAGCTAGCTCTCATTCCAAAGGAAACCAGCCTAATCTTTCACTAAAACCCTAGGGCTGAGTCCTGGCCTTGGAGGACAGAGCCATGCAAACCTGGTACGAGTTTCATTAAGAGCACACACATCTAGCTGAGGTTCAGGTCTCCAAATGGATACCTTAGGCAAGGAACAGGCCTCCTCCTGCTGTCCTAACTTGTGCAGGTCCATCTTGGCACGGAGCAATCCAAACAGCATCCATATAATTGGAAGAAAGCTGATCTCATCTACCACAGGGAGGCAAAGCAGGTGCCTGACAGCTTCTCTGTTACAGGTCATGCCTAGATGTGGGATTACAAAAAAGAAAAAAGAGAAAGATCAATATAATAAATTTACTCTTCATGGTTCTCTGCTCTCATTCCGCTTTGGTGATGGATGGAAGAATCAGCAACAAAGTGATTGGAATTTCAAGTGACAACATGAAAATTTAGCCAGCTGTCTCCTTTTCAGATCCCACTTTTCTCCCACCATTATGCCTCCTCCTACCCCAGTTTTAGAAGTTCCTTTCCTAAGAGGGAAAGGAACCCTCCAGGGGCTTAAGAGACCCTGAAAGGTCCTCCAGTCACCCCTCCCTGTCCAGGAATCCCGTTTCAATCCAGACTCCCTGTTCCCAAGCCACTCTCCTGACAGCTCCAGGGAGTCTGGCTCCTGGAGGAGAGCCCCTCTATGTTTAATAGCCCACAATTAACTTTTCTTCTCCCAAATTGCCTGAGCATTTTTGAACTCAAGCACACACATGCTGGCCGCCACACCAAGCAGCAAGAGGAAAAAAAAAGGTGATTTTTCAGAAAATTGTGACCACCCTGTGGTGCCTGGGAGTGACTGCCTAGAACACCATCAGCCCTTCCATCCTCCATAAGAATGAATAGACCATGATGCTTGCAGAGCACAACCTGCCCCAAAGAAAGCTGTCAATTAGAAGTTGGGAGCACGCTGCTGGCTGGGAAGAAAGCCCAAATCTGTAAAAATCTTTTTTTTCATTCAATTTTTTTGGAGTGAAATTCTGAATATCACTTTCATGACACAGAGATTTCTGAATAAATTTCTCGTCTAAGCTAATTGTTGAATTCTCCATAGATGTCAAAATAAAACAGCTCCATAACATGTGGAAGATTGAGCAGGATTAAAATACACCACCATGAAAATGAAGTTTCTCCTTCTCAGACCGAAACAAAGGATATTTAAGGCCAGAAAAGGTGGCATGCACACACTACATTGCTTTTAAAAAATGGCAAATCCAAAATAATTCACTGCAATTTTGTTCCCCACTAAAAATATAAATCAAACCACCATATTCTCATAAAAGAATTTGCTTTCAAAAAAAAAATTGTAATTTCTGATGGCAAAATCTGCTGTCTGGAAAGTTTCTTATTTAGCTGCAGATGGAATGCACTGTGAGATGCTGCATTCTGGAAGTGCTGACAGAAAATAACCTGGTTTCTGCTCCCTCCCTCCTGTACATCCAACCTGCTGAGCTGTGCTTGACCTCTTTCAGGAACTGTGGGATCATTGAGGAGAGAATTGCACAAATTCCCGCAATGATTCTTTTTTACTGATTTTGCCAACTAAGGAACTCAGCTTTTCCTTCAGGAGCAGTAGAAGGGGTAGGTGATAACACAGTCAACACCACTGAGCAGTTTTAGCAGGCACAACAACATCTAGGTTGCAGAGTCAGTGTTTTGCAGGAGAGGCTGATGGAGTGTGCCCTGCTTTCTTTTTCCTAGGATGTTCTCTGCTCAGAACTGAGGGGCAGAAGTGCTCCACTCTTCAGAGAGCTTGTCATTTCCTCTTCTGTTTGAAACCAAAATTTTTATTCCCTACCTCCCAGTTTAATTTTCCTCCAGGTGCAAACACTGTGGGTGAATAATACAGGTGTGTGCTGGACCTTAAGGGACAATAATTAGGGGGCATTAAGGGATGCAATCTGAATTGCTAAACTTGCAGTCTCTGCTGATAAACATTGCCCCTAACTCTTGTTGGTACAAAATATCACTAAACCAGTGGGATTTTCAGTAAAAAATTGCCTTTTTGTGGTCGGGCATCCAAATTTTGTCCTTCCTTGATGGATATTCACCAAATAGGTCTTTTATTTTTTGACAGAAGGAAAAATGGGAACATTCAGGACAGTTATCTCTGCATAGTGGAGCTATACAGATTTAATCAGCTCCCATCATCTGAGCAGCACAGCTTCTACCAAGGACCCAAATGGTGCAGACTGCATCATTGTGCTTATTAAAGAGCCTGACTTGGCCTTCATTAGGACTAGTGGGGAGACTATCAATGACACCTAAATAATTTAGCAGTACAGGTCATTAAGGATAAGAAATTTCCTTCTGGCAAACCTGAGGCACTTCTGAAAAATCCCTCTGAAGTTTATTAAGTCCACTGCCCCAGACAGGGCAGTTCTGCTGTGTCCCATGAAGAAAATCTTTTTTAAAACTGTGCATTCCCAAAGGCTACTCACTCATGCTGTTGAGTCACTTCTCCCTGACTGCCTGAATGAAGCATTCCTATTTTTTTTAACAAACCATCTGCTTTCCCAACTGTGCATTGCTCCATAAACACGGTGATGTGCACATAAATGCTAGGAATGGCCACAAATGCTGCAATTGGTCAGGAGGTGCTTTCTGACTTACCAACACGCAGTGGGGTTGAAGTGAGAGCCTTCCCATCATCAGCCACTGGGAGTCAGGGAATGATGGACACACTTTGCTCTGACCATCCAGAGCACAGAGGGAACAACAAGGGCACTTAAGGAGAGATGCCAAACATCCTCTTTCAGGGTTCCTAATTGAGAGGGAACGGGGCACCATCCTTTTTCTGTCAGAGTGATGGGGTTTCAGGCAGAGTAGCTGGGAAAAGAAATTTCCTGGCTGTAGGGAGCTGAGTGTCTCATACAGCTGATTTTTCTGTGTTATTGGGTGCTGCTCTGACCCCTGTCCATACAGGGAGAGCTCCAGCAAGGATCAATCAGCTGCTTAGTTGAGCATAAAAGGGAATTAGTCACATTAGCTTGGCCTCGGGGATGTGTAGGAAAATTACCCCAGAAAATAAATGTTGCAAAGGAAGCAATTCTACCTGCTGCTAAAATACCCCTGGCAGTAGAAAGGAGCCTTGCTTCATTCAGGGACACCTGAATTTCTTCCAGAGTGCCTTGCAGCAGTGGCAGCGGATGGAAGGAGCGATCTGTGCCTAGCAGAATTATTTCCTTCCTGCCTGCTTTGGCAAGGCATAAATCTCTTCCCTATTACCTGAGGTATGTCTCCTCATTGAATCAGGGAGCCCTTCAATTCAAAAGCAACATTCATTTACTCTCCATTCCCAGGAAGCAGGACAGCCGGGAGCTGCAGTAGCAGTCCCAGGTCAAGGTGAGCTGTCCCTGTTGTCAGCTCCCACCTCTAGAGCCCTGGGCTGCCAAAGGAGATGCCTGTCCTCTGCACCACCTTCCTGGATTAAAGGGAGCACTCCTTATCCATCAGGGCATAGCACCAAATGGAGTCTAGGCTGGTATTTCCACAAAGCACTGCGAGAAAAGGGAAAACTGTAATCACACCCTCCCCATTCCTCACCTTTCTCCCCTTCTCTCTCTTGTTGTCCAGCACTTCCACCTTTCTCAACAAATCCTGCATAGGACCTCCAATGGAAATCACTCCCCTAAGGAAAGATGGGATACACTCCCTGAGGATGTTCAGTGTCTCTGGCAGCAACAGTTCCTCTCCTCAGCCTGTCCTCGAGAGCCTGGAGAGGTCCCTTGGCTTAGGGACTCTTCTTTGTCAGAGGTAATCTCTCCCTCTCCATAGCCATGACTCTGGGGAGTAGTTCATTCTCTGGAGATTTGGTTCAGTCCAGCCCAAACAAAGAGACAAAAAAATTCCCATGCTGGAGTGTGGGACTCCAGAGCAGACAGAGAAACATTCCCAGTGCCCTGGGTTTCCACACTGGAGTACTGCTAGGGAAGAACTCTGCTGGGATGAAGGAGTTACCTGTGCAAATTTAGCTGATGCTGCCCAGAGGAAAGGTAGCAGCAAGTGACCTTGTGAATTCCTGCCAGCCCTGCTCTCTGTGATTTACCTGCTGCTGGTACCCAGGGCCACCAGCATGGCACTGATCTACCTGGTCACGAAAGGCACAGGCAGGGGGAAAAGGAGAGGAATGAAAAGCTGTGCTTAAATTGCCAGAGAGTCTGTCTTTGTCCTCCTCTGCAATGTGGGCACTGAAGAGTTTGCCAGGAGGAGTCCTGTCAGGTATGTTCATAGCAGGTGGGAGTGTGAGCATGGGAAGGGATAATTTTCCTTTCAGCACCTGGACCTGCTGGTTTCCCAGTGAATGTTAAGTTATGTTGCTGCCTAGGAAAGTTTTTTTAACTTACCTGAAAGATTTCAATGGAATACAAGAGGAGCAAATCCTACTCTCCCTTCAACCTTTTCTTTTCTTTAGCATTTCCAAGTTTCTGTGCACTTCTTCCTCATACAACTGTATTAGGTGCTTCAATTACCCCCAAGGTGAAAGATGCTCCTCTTTTTATAAATCTTTTCGATTGTTTAAACAATTTGTTCCAAAGGCTTAATGCATTGAGTGAGGTTTTGTTTCTTGTCCTCTTCCCGGGTGGTGCTCTGATCATCCTTTTCATAAACTTATTTCTCGGTTCAAATGAAGTGAAATGACATGGGAAATAAGCTGGGATCTCTACATTGTTCATAATTGATTTGATACAAATATTTGATAGTTCTGAAACGCAGTCTTTTGAGCAGATTGCAGAGTATTTCTCAATACTCACAGAGAAACTGACTTTTTTTTCCTTCAGAACTGCCCCTCTTGAGAGCCTTCACTCCTAAAGTTTCAGCAAATTGACACAAAACTTTCAGAACATAACCTAGCAGAGTGGGTTTTTTCATCTGTTTTTTTCATCTAGACTGTCTTTCAAGACTTGAAATTCTCATTAAATTATTTAGGGCTTTTGTCAAGGTCCACTTTTCTGAAGAAATGTTATTTGTTTACTCTGTTTTGTTGAAGGGGTTTGTTGTTAGTTGATGAGGGGAGAACTGCTCTAATTAGGACTTCAAAATAAATATTTTTTTTGCCAATGATTTCCCAATAGAAATTATATGACAAGGGAGTCTGACTCATGAGGGAAATTAGATGCATTCTCTGAAGGATAGCTCCCATGATAGCTCTCTCTGGCAGTTTCACCAAATAATTGTATTTCCATGTACTCCTACAAAAATCAAATAAAGGTTGTAATTTCAACAACATTCTCCATTTTTGGGCAATTTTCATTGTGACAGTTTCCAATAGGAAAAAAACAAACATCACTTTCTGTGGGCAAGGCAAGCAAGAAATTTTTGAGCAGCTTTGGGGCAACAAAGGTGATGTGCAAGAAATTAATGTGAAACTTTCTTGTGACAGGCAGGAATTATTGTCAGCTCCCTGGTCCTCCAGTTAGGTGGTCACCACCTTCCTGCTGTTTAAGTCAAAAGGAGATATTATACCTCTGGGAGAAAGTAGCTGCTGTGGCCACATAAATTTTTCAACTTACAACTTTCAACTTGATTTATTATGTAGGGTAATATTTTACAATACATATATTTTACAGTGTGTGTGTTGTAAAAGAACAATGTGTGAATATACATATAACAATCTTGAAATTATCTCTCTTGGTGGGGATTTACTTCAAATGAAGGAAGCTACAAATTTAGAGGCACAGTTAGCTGCTGTGGGTGCTGGTCCAGAGTCTGGAGTGGCTGGTGGTTGTTGTGAAGCTACAAGAGACATTTCCTCCTCTGAAAACTTTTCAGGCAAACTGTGCATGGAACCCTGAATATTGTACGAAGTGTCGTCACTGTGACATCATTTACAGATGAGAAATGTCAGCAGAGGGAAGTGATGTGACCAGGAGTACACCAAAATTCAGTGGCACAATAGTGACCCTGGCCCAAACAGCACACTCCCAGTGCCCACCAGAAGGCTGCTGAGGAGGCAAAGCCCCACTTCATTCTGGTCCATAGAAACAACAGAAATTAGCTGAAATTACAGATTCCAGCTGGATTTAAGAAAAAAATACTTTATTATAAGGATATTCAAGAACTGGAATGGGTTGTCCAGAGAGCTGGTAAAATTTCTGCTCATGGAGAACTTCAAGTCCCAACAGGATAAAGTCCAAAGCACCCTGGTTTGAATTCACATTTGACCCATTTTGTTCCAGGGCTTTCCACCAAACTGAATGAGCCTCTGATCTTGTGCAGCATGTTAACCTCACTGCTCTCCTGGATTTTCCCTCTGTTTTCTAGTGTCTGTGTCTGTGCTCTCTGCCTGTGCTTGGGTTCCTAGACAGTGATCAATACAGGTCAAAAGCTGGGCTGACAGCTCTGTGCAGAAAGAAGAAGAAATATTTGCTTATTTCTGCTGCAGCTGAAACCACATCATAACACAGTTCCCCTTTCATTGATAATTAAGAAGAGGCTGCAGCAGGAACACAAAACTGGTGAGTTGGTGAACAAGCTGCTGTCAAATGGATTTGTACTATTGGTAGTTGTGGTTGTGACGGATGAGTTGAATGAATTCTGCTGGTGAAATTGATACAGCTTCTGCCAAGCACATCACAGGCATGGCATCATTTTCTGCACTGCACAGAGTGCTACGAACAGCAGCAAAGGCAAGCTGTACAGAACTGCTCAGGAAAAGGGCTTGACTTGCATGAAGCCAGGAAACCAGAAAAGAACAAAATAATGCTCATTCTACTGGAACAAAAGCAGAGAAGAGGAGCTGGAGAAGTTGCCCACCTCTACACCACAGCATAGAAGAGCTGGCACCACCCACAGTGGCAAAACACAGCCTCAGAGCTGTGCTCCTGGTGCTCATTACCCCTCACAGGCAGGGAGGGCACAGGGGAAGCCTCCTGAGGCTGGAAAGGTCACAGGGCACCTAATGGCTTTAAACTGAAGCAGGGTAAACTTGGATTAGAAAGAATTACGTTCTTTATGATGAGGACGGTGAAACACCGGAACAGGTAGAGGTTGTAGCTGCCCTGTCTCTGGAAACATTCTTGGTCAAGCTGGACTGGGCTCTGAGCAACCTGGTTTCAGTGAAGATGTCCCTGCTTACTGCAGGGGTGTTTATTTAGGTGGTCCTTAAAGGCCCCTTCCAACCCAGACTGTTCTATAATTCTATAATGGAGTCACTTGCCAGAAACTCTTCCCTTGATAAAAATCCTCTCTCTCAAGAGGATTTATCCCTTGCAAGAGGGAAATAGCATTGGGAAGGCGTCACCCTCTCAAATTATCTTCAGCCACCTTCAGTGATGCATCTTCCTGCAGCCAGCTCCTTCAGCACAGTCTGCTGTAAACACGTGCAGCTCAGAGCCTGGCTCCTGCTCCCTGATCCGGGCCACTTCCCAGGCCAGCACACACTGTGAATGCTGAAATTAAACAGATCACTCACAACTGGCTTTCTGTGCAATAGCCCTGCTTAAATTGGCTTTCCCTGAGCGTTCAGCCCAGCACGCTGCTGGCTTTTGCAGGAAATGAGCCGAAACCAGCTCCTGGTATGTTGAAATGAAATCCAGCCTCTGAACATTTGCAGGAAGAAATCAGGGATGGCTGAGCTGCTCAGGAGCACTCTGGCATGCTTGAATCCAGCCCCTGCAGTGCAGAGTTGGAGGCACCCACAGCTCCCTGGTGGGCATAAGAGATGGGGCAGAGTAGATCTGCATAGCTTCAGCTTTGGCAATAACCACAATGGCACAGATCAGGAACTCTGACCCCCGTCCATGGGGAATATCAACCACACCCCAACCCTTGGCACGCGGAGATGCTAAGATGCCAACCTCCACAGATGGGAAGGAGCACACGGTGTTAAAGCTGCTGTTCTGGTGCCACACACACGTCAGACAGTGTGAGGATGGGTAATGCCATGTGCATGAAGGCAGGAACGAGTCAGGAGCACGTTGCACAGCCAGCTGTGGGAGGTGAGTTTATGACTCAAAACCCTGGATAGCTTAGGCTATAAAATACCCAGGATTTGGGGTTTTCTAAACTGAAGGTCCATCTCTAATATAAAATGGAGAAAAGCCTTTTTTACCTTTGCAGAAGATGGCTGCACAGCAAAGGGGCTCCTGCAAGAATGAGTTTGGTGCTGAAAAACAGAGAGATGAGCAGCTTTTTTATCTCCTCCCATCTTTCCCTTCCTTCTCCTGCCTTGGGTCTTTTCCTGATTAGCTCTGCAGGAGGAAAGGCTCATTTTCGAGCATCATTGTTACAGCCCTATTTTCCCCTGTGAACGAGATGAAAGTGCACATCCATGGCTTGGCTTTTGGACTTTTCCTTACAGCAAGCTCAAGAGAAGTCACCTTGTTCTATTTTTATCAGGTAGGATGCACCACAGGGGCAGCTTTGAAAGGGAGTGGGGCAAAAAGCTGAAGCAGCACCCAGCTGGAAATCCTACACAGAGACAGAAACCCAAGGGCTGGAGGTTGTTCCACAAGGGATGAGACATCAGCAAGAGGGGCAAGGGGAGGTGCAGGAGTGTGGAGCAGTCACTCAGCTGTGGGAGCAAAGCCAGAGGGAGCTCAGGGCTGCATGGAGAGCTGCAGGAACAGAACAAACCATGCTTTCCCCACTCACACAAACATCCCTGACCTTCCAGTGGAAGGCTGGATGATCCAATTTGCAGTGAGAATGTAATTCATTAGAAGCAGGAAGGAAAAAGGACGCATCATCAATTTGATGGAAATAACATGGTTTTGAGGGTGCTGACATGAATCACAAATTGCACGAAATTTGTTCAGTAGAATTGGGTAGGTCAGAGTGATTCAGATGTTTCATTTCACCTTTTCTTTATGCAAGTGCATCCATTCTTCTCTTTGAAAGGAGACTTTTACTTCATATTTTGAAGGAATAATAGGAAGAGCTAAATAACCTGAAAGTTATATGAACTATTTTATCAAGAGAAATCCAAGAGGTCCAAGGTATAATGAGCACTTGAATAACAGCATAAAGCACTTATTTTACCTCAGCAGTGACTCCAACACATCAGGTTCCCCAGAGCAACATGGACCAGAGCCCCAAAGGACTCTGTCCTGCAGAAAATGTTCTGGTTTGTGCCAATAAAATGAGAGCATTAGTGCATGAAGCTTGCAGAGGTGGAGCAAAAATCCCTCAAAAGGATGAATGTTGCATGACAGCCAGAGGCAGAACAAAATCTCATTTCCCATTCATCGCTATGGGTCTATTTTCTCTGTTTTCTATGAGCTAATGCAGGTTCAGGTAATAATTAAAGGAGGTGGGAGGGACAGAAAAGCTTCCTCTTCTTCCCCTTCACAAAGTAAAGTTTATGAATTATAGGATGTTTGTTTGTAACAAAAGTGGCACCTTAGGTTTGTGATCATGTCTACACAGTTTTCATTTTGAAATCTAATTAAGCAGCAAACTTTTATCATTGCTAATCATGTATTTGCAATTAATACATTGAAGATTATTTTCATTTCAGTGTCTCACTTCAGAACAAAAAGCAATTGCAAACCATCTGCTTTCCACTTGAAGCTCTTGGAAAAAAACTCCCCTGGGCCTGAGAGGAGCAATGCTTTCAAATCCATCTCAGCTGACACCCTGACACATTCTGCATTGGGCAGAATTAAAAACACCATTGTCCAAAGGCCAAATGTTTTCATCAGGATGAGAATTAAATAATGTGAAATCAATACCACGCTGTCAAACCTCTGCCTCCAAGAAGATTTCTGCCAGGTCCAACCTACAGGTGGCCAGGAGTTCACTCCTCAAACACACCTGCACTTAACACCTGCATATGGCATTACTCAGCTTCCTTCCTGAGCAACATGAGAGGAACATCTGCATTTTCCCCAAGGCAGTGATTCATGATCCCATCTCTCCTGCTGCAGCTGCTCAGGAATGACATGCAGCCAAAAAGGAATAGAGAGGGAAAAGCAAGAGGTAGAAAAGTTGTGAATTCCTGTTGGGTTGTGTTTTCCAGCAATCCTGATTGAAAAGTAATTTCTCTCCATAAATTGGGAGCACAATTGTGCTGAGAAGGATGTGCTCAGAAAGAAAAACCAATGTCAGAGAGCTTGAACCACACTCCCATTTTTCAATAACTTCATCTGATAGTCTCCAGAATCAATCAGAAACCACACAAACAAAAAAACATTTCAGCTCCAGCTTTTCTCTGCACAAATGTCTCTAAGATTTCTGCCAACTGTCAGCATGTCTGGCTCATCAAGGAGAAGCAGAAAAACTTCTAAGCAAAGAGATCAAGTGATCCAATTCCCTGAATGTTTAACTCCTCTGATTAAATACTCAAGGCTGAGGCTCTGAGGGTTTATTTATCCTAGGGTGGAGCAACCAATTAAACATCTGATGCTTCCACAGCCTGTCAGAGAGGTGTCACTCCCAGCTGGCCTCAGTTACCAGCATTTGTAGCCAACAAAAGGAATGAAAAATGCTCTCTCTGAAATGCAAGGCAGAAAATTATAGATGGGGAGGAAGCAGGCAGGAAACAGCAGCAACCTGCTCTCTCTACCTATCTGCACAGGGCTGCAAAAAAAAAAAAAAAAAAAAAAAAAAAAAAAACAAAGGGATGGAGTGACACTGGCTCTGCTGGAAGGGGATTGCCAGCCCCAAGAGCAGCAGTGGGTGTGGCAGGGGATGACAGCTCTTGGCTTGCCCCAGTTTTTACTCCTGCTTTCATCCCCAGTGTAGCCAGGCCCTTTACTGGGCTGCAGTAAACCCTGAGCCCCCAGCTGCCAGCCCCTGGCTGAGACTCAGTTGTGCAGCAGAAAACAGATCTGTATCCCTGGCCAAGGTCTTGCACCACCTGAGAGACATCCATCCTGGTGTTACCCTCCCATGGCTCTTCCCTGGAAGGTTTTCATGGATCCATTTTGTATACATCTTCTATGGGTGCCAGGAGCATGGAGCCAGGCTCTGCTCGGTGATGCTGAGCAACAGGACGAGAGGCAAAAGGCAGTAACTGGAATGCAGGAAGTTCCACCTGAACATGAGGAAGAACAGGTTGCCCAGAGAGGTCATGGAGTCTCCCTCACTGAAATATTCAGAAAATATTCAGGAAGTGTCTGGAGGCAATGCTGTGCAATGTGCTAGAGGATGAACCTGCTGGAGCAGGGAGGCTGGAGCAGATGACCACTGTGGGCCCCCCAGCCTGTCCCATTCTGTGGTTCCATGTGTCTGCCCCTCTGATCACATCTGGGTGTTGCTTTGTTGTCCCCTCCAACAGCATCTCCTGACTGGAGAAGCCTTCTGAAAACAGCACTAGCATCCAAACCAGATCAAGAGGAATGCGAATCCTCACTGGCTCTTATTGCTTCCTCACTACTTGTCCTAGATTGCCAAGCAATGTGTGCTCTATTTGCCATCTGTTGGAGGTGTGGCAGTTATCTTCTGTTAATTGGGCAGTTTTCCTTATCTCCTCCACAATCCATCCTCCCTCCAGGGAGATATCATCGGTTAATGGGACATT
The DNA here is from genome assembly GCF_017590135.1 of Pyrgilauda ruficollis. Classification (NCBI taxonomy): domain Eukaryota; kingdom Metazoa; phylum Chordata; class Aves; order Passeriformes; family Passeridae; genus Pyrgilauda; species Pyrgilauda ruficollis. The sequence continues at coordinate 237,943 of NW_024531377.1, forward strand.
GAGTGTCACTGCATGAGAAAATTACAGCATCCCATTGGGAGATGCTCCACCCAGAGGGAGGAGCCAAGCATTCCTACCGGGATGTAATCTGAGATCCTGGGACAGCAGAACAGCATTTCCACTAGATTCCCAGAACAGCTGCCTCTTCCACTGGATCTTCAGAGAAAGACTACACCCTTCTACAGCATCCCTGCTCCAACAGAGCCACACCTGACACTCCAGGAGGACTGCAGCCACAATTCCAATTGGACTGCTACCAGCACCCTGACCAACAGGGTGTCAGGTATGTCATGTGCAGGGTGTTCTGACACTGTCAGTATTGTTTTGATTTACTGCATTGCTTATTTTATTTTTATTTTCTTCTCTAATAAAGAACTGTTATTCCTGCTCCCATATCTTTGCCTGAGAGCCCCCCTTAATTTCAAATTTATAACAATTCAAAGGGAGGGGGTTTAGTTTCCATTTCAGGGGAGGCTCTTGCCTTTCTTAGCAGACACCTGTCTTTCCAAACTGAGACACTACTCAAACCTCCTTAGAGCAACTTTGTAAAAGCACACAAGAGAGAATTAATTGCACACTCTCATGTGCACAGCAGATGCTATTTATTTGTTCAGTGTAAAACTTTTAAAGAAAACAAAAATGCAACACCAAAAAAAAAAAAAAAAAAAAAAAGGAAAAAAGAAATCTTGCATCTGTTTATGGAAAATAAGGGTCTTACCCTTCCTGACATAATTACTTTTCTATAAGGGGAATGAATAAGGCCTATCCTAAATAATTTTTCAGCTCACTGGGAAAGCATCTCAGCAATTTATAGTCAGATATTCATTGGAAATTGCTGAGGCATAAGCAGCACTACCTAACAAAAACAATCCTAACATTTCATAAAAGTGCGTAGGTGGAAAGATGCAGATACTGTACAGCACAATTAATTTCTCCAAGTAGTAAAATCACCCATGTTTCATAAGGGTCAGATTGAGAGAGTTAGGAAATGTTCCTCCCTGAAAATTATATTATGATCAGGCAGTTTATTCTGCAGTTGCCAGAACAAATTAAAAGTTACATATTGACAAAATTGCCCTGACAAATAAGAGCTCAGCTCCTGTGTAACCACAGCAGTGGATATTTACATCCACTAGCAGGTCCCAGATGAGTCTGGGATTATTACTTTGGGTAAGAGAGGAGCACCACATTATCACAGAATGGGTTTTGGGTTGGAAGGGGCTTTGAAGGCCATCTAGTCCAACCCCATGCAATAAGCAGGGACATTTCCCACCAGATCAGGTTGCTCAGAGCCCCATCCAGCCTGACTTTGAATTATTGTCACCATTTTACAAGCTAAGGAAACCAGGGCACAGAAAGGTGAAGGAACTTGCCCAAAATCACCCAAGGCCAGTAGCAGAGCCAGAAAACAGGTCTCAGGATCCTGGTTTCTGGGACACTCTGTTCCCTCTGGGAAGCAGTTTGTCTCTCTGTTGCCTCCACCAAGGCTCTCTGCCAAGCTGAGAACTCCCACAGGCCAGCCTTGCTAAGGTGTAAGCCTCAGCACCACCAAAGGACCTCCCAAAACCTGCAGTGGACCACCTGCAACAGATGGGGATTTGTGGGCCTGCGTGCTTGCCTTCTGGGTGAATGTGGAGAACTTGGACATGGGTGTCCAGAATTTCATCCTGAAGGTCACAAACTCTGAACGCCCACGAGGACTCAGGGGAACAGTGGCAGTGACACAACAGCCTGAAGCCTGCAACAGGAGAACCACAACATCCACTATCACATCCTTGGAGGAGTCACAGATGGATGCAGAGCTCCCTGTACCACTGGGAAGCTGCTCTTAGGTCCTCCTGTGCCATCCATTCTCCAGGCTGAGCCTCTCAGGGGAATGCCCCAGCCCAATCACCTCTCCTGTGTTCAAGGCCTGGGGCACTTCAGAAACGTGGAGAAGACACAATTCTTCCCCAGGCACAAAAGGGGTCAGCCACAATTTGTCCTGGCCCATGAACACCTCAGTGCATGCAATCCTTTTTATCCTGATCCATCCACCACCCCACCATCCCAGCTACTATGCAGCAGCCAGATTAGTGTGGAGCACGTTTCCCTCCAGGATCAGCAATTCATCTTTCCTTGGCAGCCTCTCAGCTCCTGCAAAAACACTTTGTTCAGGCCTGCAGGGCTGGGAGTTTGAAGAAATGTTACTTCAGCTCTAGCACAGCCCAGTAAATGTGATTTGTGCCATTGCTGTTAAAAGACCAGAGCTGCCTCATGGTCCTTCCCACTGCCCTTTCTACTGCACTGACAGTGCAAGAGCTCAGGGCATGCTAATACAGGAGGAAATGCACTAATAATAAGACCATTTTGTGACATTTGGGTAATTGGTTTTATGAAGGGCTATAAATAAACACAGTTCAGGCAGCAGTTTGTGCATCCTTGCAGGAATGGTGGCAGTCCATCAGGGAGAAAAAGTGGCACTGCCACCCTTGCTCTGAACACCACCAAATTTGTGTAAACATCCCCAGAACCTCCTTTTCTGTCCCTCACAGTCTGAGATGTCCCTTCAAACATGGTGTTATTTTGATAGACAGATGGCTTCTGCCTTGGGAGCTACAGGTACCTGTGCTGAGCTCTGCCTTGCAAGGGAAAGAGGAGCTTAGGAGAACCAAGTAACCAGACATCATCCTGAGACATCTTTCATTCTCGAAACTATTAGGTTTTGGTGCAGTCTGAAGGTCTTATCCACCTTTTATGGTACTCCATAATAACAAAAATTGAGCATACCAGCAAAACTGACCTATAAAAATAACCCTAAACTCATTAAAAGTAAGACATAATTAAAGTCAAGTTACACCTGATAATAAATAAAGTTAGTGCAGTAAGTGTTCTCTCAGATCTCAAAATCGTCAAAAAATGGTAGCTGGTAAAAAAATACAGATAAAAAGGACAAAAGCCTCACACCTGAGTGTGAAAAAATTACTTTTCCTTACCTCTGGCAATGACCTCAGAGCACAGAGTTAGCTGTGATCAAGGATTGAACCATTCTGTGTTAAGCACAGAAACCCAAAGGCTTCCTCCAATCTCACTGTTATTTTCTCCTTAAATTGAAGAGTAGGAAATAATAACCATGAGTTTGTCTGTGCTCTTACTGAAGATTTCTTTCCAAACCCAGTAACTGAGCACTGAGATGCAGCTGGTAACAACACAGGCATCACTACAAACTTTCTGCTGTTCAGTAGCTGCTCAGCAGCTCTTTAGTAGCTGCTTTGCCTCCAGAGAAGTGAGATTTAGCCTTCCACCACCCCAAGTAAGCACTGAAGAGAGGGGATCTTGTGCAGAGCTCTCTGGGGACTCCAAAAAGGAAAAAGGTTTTCTGAACAGCCCACAGGAGGGTTTGGAGGGGACATCCTGGCTCCCCCGGACACCACAGCTGGCACTGGGTCATGCTATCAAGAGCCCCATCCTTTCCTCAACACTTTGTCTTCACTCACATCCACCTCATTAAACTCTGGCTGTTAGCAGAAAACAAGAAATTTAGCATGCCTGACCTGGGCACAGCTAGCAGAAAACAAGAACTTTAGCCATGCCTGACCCGGGCACAGGCACGACCATCCCCAGCCAAGCACTCCCAATTAATATTTGCACCTTCCCAACCTTTACCATTTGATACGAGACAATTTGCAGTTTTCCCAGTCTTGTATCAAAGTGGGGACTTTCACCTTCACAGGGAATGAGCTCTTAATTGATGGCACAACATCCCAGGAGTGCACAAGCAAGCAGCAAGCAAAAGAAAAAAAATCCTGATTTTCATTTCTTCTGCACAAGGATCCCAATTATGCCATATATCACATCATTTGCATTGCCACAACACAGCTTTTTATATCTGCTTGAGTTGCCAGCTATTTAATCTCAGCCCACCTTTAAAAGAAGACTTGTAGAAAATGAGAGGCTTGCTTTATGCTGATGCAGTTAAGGGAGCTAATTTCAATTCCAAAGCAAACAAGATTTATGCAAGTCAATAGACTGAGGGGTCCAGGAGCCAACTAGAATAAGGCTCTTGTTCTGGTTTAATAATCCCTGGGACAGTCACAGGAATTTACGTAAACTCAATTCTCCAGATCTCATCTAATTTTGGGCAGTAATTTCCTAGGGTTTGGAGGACATTAACCACTGATTTCAGAAGCGCACATTCAACTTTTGCTGGCTTTGCATGTGGCTCTGAAACATACTTGGGGCAACATAAAGACAGTTTCCCACTTGGTGCTTGTTTGCCAGTATTAAATGCCACTGGGATCAAAAAAAGGGCAATTTCAGTGTCTGCAGAGTCACTGGTTTACCTGTCCATTGCAGGGTGTCTGTGTTCAGGAGATCCAATATTTTCAAGCACGGCATGGGTCAGCAGCTGTTTTTGGGGAGGCCATGCAAAGTTCTACAGAAGCACAATAGGTTGCATGTCAATTAGACCAGAGATCTGAAGAGTCACTAAATTAATCTATCCTTAATCTATTATAACATCCAGATTCTGCTTATTTTCTCATGGCAGAATACTGAAAAATAGCTGAGTATTTCACCAAAATAAGTTAATATTTTTCTATCTGATCCTGGTTTTCCCGAAGAGCCAAATGCAAGGAGATATCTTCAGTGTAACATTTTCAGCAGAGCTCAGGAAGTTCACTGCCCTTCCCTTCACACATTTATGTAGGTAGCTGTATAAAATTTGTAGCAGCCACAAATACAATTTGTCAGTCTCTGGGTTAGACTGCTTCTCCAGGCACCTGCCAGGTACAAAGGATTAGTGGTCAAGGATGCTCATATTTCAATATCCCAATTCCCACACTTGCTTACACAGCCTCAGGATTTCTGTTTGCAGGGACATGACTGACAGAAGCTCTCCAAATGTTTCCATCACATCTGAGCTATTGAGAAAAACACATTTTCTATTACAGAACAGAAATCCCATAGCAACAAAACCAATCTTTATCATGATCTCAGAGAACATTGTAAACACTCCTCCACCTAGGGGCAGATACATTTGGGTTTGCTCATCGCACTTACAGCAAACAATTCTCTTCAGAAGCAGGACAAGAAGATGGGGTTAAATTAAAGTAACTTCCTTCAGTTTGCACAACACCTGGACACGACTGAGAGGTGTTTGTAGGCAGTGAAAATACCCCGGTAAATAGCTGCAAAAACGGGTGCTGACCCTCCAAGAGAGTATCTTTTGTGAACATGCAGGACTCTGAGGGGATGATCGATGTAGTTCCTCCCTCAGTCCCCCAGACTGACCAGGGGACATTGATCAGTCCCCTCTAGTGTCCTTCTGCCCAGGTGATCAAAGCAGGCTCCAGGCAGGCTGGATCAGACCTTTCTGCAGCACACAGATGGACCTGCTGGGATAAGGAACAGGGCTGTGGCAGATGCTTGGCGCTGCCTTCCTTTTGCTGAGGGTAAGAAACCAGCTCGTCTCCCATTCCTGTGCATCTCCTGTAAGATGCTGACCCCCTGTGGAAACATTTTATGCTACATGTATGAGGCTACAAGAGTTGAGAAAGGAAGGCTTGACTTAGCCCCTGCTGTCTTGGGGATCCAGGGACCACTTTTCCATGCTGGAAATGCATCCAATACTGTTGCTTGCCCTGCTCTTCCCTGCGAGCAATACCATGTGCAGCAGCAGTGCCTTTTTCTCGCTTCCAGTCCTGAGAGGCACAAGTGTGATTGTCAGACCTCTACATTTCAGGAAGGCTTGTGAAACTCTATCTTCCACAAGACAATACAAATGCCTCAGTAAAATGCAGATACTAATGATTAAGCCTGGGGAAGAGCAGCTCAGAGGGACATCTGGTCACTTCTGCAGCTTAAGTGCTGGTTTCAGATGCCATCACACAGCATCTTCCCCAGTGGTAGGGGCTCCCTCAACATTCTCTATAAAAATAAATATTAAAAAAAAAAAGTAAAACTAAATACATAAACCTTGCTTGCCTGTGACAGTATTTCAGACCAAGTCCACTGGAATGTGACCAAAACATGTCAGTCTGGGGCTAATGTTTAATTTCACACTCACTGCTCACTCTCACTACTTCCCAATCGAACTGGCTCTGTTGATAGATGGAGGATGCTCAGCGGAGCACCTGAAAACCTGTCAGGCATCTTTTCCTCCCACCTCTCCTCCCATTATCAGCTGAGAAGCTCTGCAGTTAGCACTGAGCTGACACTCTAGGTGACCAGGTGAAAAATTTGGTTTAGAGCAGATCTCCCTGGTGAATCTGACCTTCCGGACCCTTTATCCTCTAATATCTGAACTACTTGCTTTCCTAGCACAAGCATCTGCAAGAAGCATTTCCTACATTTTGGAAAGTAGTTTACAGGAGCACAGAGCAAATAAGTTTCTTGTCAGTTCTCCAATTTCCTATCAAACTGAGATCCCAGACAGTTCTGTTCATGAAAGCAGCTGGGCAAAAAGCGTGTCAGAGCTGTAGAAACATCATGTTTCATTATTCTTTCAACATCTCACAGAAGAAATCATTTCCACTGAACCATCTGGGGTGTGCAGCAGACACTGAAAATGTCAGATTAAATAGGAAAAACATTTCCATCTATGTTATCTGGCTAACACAGAAAGCAGTGAAAAGACCTGCTGTTCAGCAAGGAAAAGCAGGTAATTAAAAATCTGTAGTCATCTTAACCAGTCCCATGGGTTTTACCAAGGGAAGGTCAGTGTAATTAGCCAACCTGCCCAGCCCAGCCATGCTCAGAGGCCCAAAACTAATTTCATTTTATAGGTCATGGCTTGTCTTGAGAGAAGCCTGTTCCTGAAAAGTTCCCACATACCCCTTCTGGAACCAGCTCTGGGATCCCCAAGCTCACCAAGCTGTGATTCTGCCCAGATGGAGCTTGGTACATCCAATGTCACCAAGGGAACTGCAGTGTGGTGTCTGAAGAGCATCTGTCCCACTGGCTTTGGACGTGCTCAGAACTGCACAGCTGCATTTGTGAACTAAAGTCACCCTTAAAGCCCAGCCAATCCCCAGCCTCCTCCTGCTTTTAGCCAGTTCTGGCACTTGGAGATGGTAATTTTCCTCCAGGGATGCCAGGGCTTCCCTCCTTGGCCCCACAAGAAGGGAAAAAAACCCCACTACTCACCTCTACAGATGGACACCACCTAGGAGAAGGGACAGGGACATGCTTAGTGTAAGCATCACTACTTCACTGAAACAAGTCTTCTTTTGCTAGCTTTTATACTCAAGATATAAAATCCATTCCCTGACCTGGCCTGAGTCCAAATTTTTTCTGCATCTGGATGCTGAAAAGTGGTGGAGTTGGCAGGGCACAAGGTATGAAGTTTCTCAGCTTGTGGGGAAGAGAGGACCGTGCCTCCCTGCAAGGCATGGTATAGTGAGGGCATCATGAGCCACTGGGGGATCTTCTCCAGCTGGAAACAGAGAAAGGTCTTCCCCATCATCAGCCCTGTGCTCACACACACCCACATCTCCCTCCAGAAAGCTTAAAAATAGGGTCCAACATATGCCTCAACTTATCACGGGGATGAGCAGCTGAGCTTCTCCTTTTCTTCCCTGCTACAAAATCCTACCAGCAGGAGCCCAGCAGCTCAGGGAGGTTGGGCAATGCCCTGTCAGTGAGTGATGACACAGAGGAGAGGTTTCAGCATGTGTCACCTCAACCCCTGGGTCCTGCCCCAGGGTCTGCTGTCCCAGTGAGCCATGACTCATGCCAGAGGGTCAGCAGGGAGACACTCAGAAGGGATTCGCACTGTGGAGCCTGCAGGTTTGCTGCTCTCTCACTCAAGAAGAGTCCTCCTCCTCACCCTTCCCTGCCCAGCTGGGATGATGCTGCCCAGAGAGGAGAAACAGGCACCTGTCCTCCCACCCTCTCACCTGCAGGCCGCCACTAAAGCTGAGTGACAAGAGTCATGGAGAGGCTCAGCATGGCCAGCAGTGATCCAATCTAGGACACTTTCCTACTCAACTCTGCAGAAATGATCTGCAGGTGACCATAGCATCCCACAAGGAAAGGGACATGAATTCTTCCCTCTCCCGTGTGAAGAGATAAATTCCAAGATTCAAAAGTGGATGTGTATTTGATTGGTAAATTTGACCTTCTGAGAGATCCACACTAGGGATTCTAAGGCATTGCATGTTAACAATGAACACAACCAACCAAGCATCTTTAAACACTCACTGAGAGGTCTCCATGCCTTAGGCTAAGGAATACATCCTGAGTGCACTCACATCAGCCACACCACCGGGTGGCCCAGACTGAGGGCTGCAGGGTGATCCAAATCCTCACATGGTCATTTCCTCCCATAATTGCAGGAAATTGCCATTTCAGCTGTGTGCACAGGGAAGTGTCCATACTGGAAGGATGCTGATACAATTTCAAGATTCAGAAAAACCCTGTAGGGCAACAACCCAGGGAGCAGCATGAGCAGGGAACAATGACCCAGGAGCTGGGAGCCACTAGCCCACGTGAGCACAGGCCTGCAAGGGCAGGCACTGCTAAGGAGAGCTACACTACTCACATGGTTGGCCCTAAATCTGTCCCTGAGAACCAGAGCCAGGAAAAAGCCTTGGGTTCTTAATCTCTGACCCTACTAATTCTCAGGAAGAACGTCCCCAAAATTGATGTATGAGATGCAAGCAAAGCAAAGCAAGTGCTTGAAACAAGCACTTCCCTGGTCACCTGTTCACATCTGACACCAACATTTGAAAATGTCAGGCAGAGAATGCAGCTTAAAAATGAGGGCTCAGTGCTCAGCTGGCCCAGTCACTGCCAGCCAGCCAAGGAAAAAGACCTGAGAAGCAAAATGCTCTTGGCAGGGGAACTTCCACTAATGCTCTTAGCCTGTTGCAAATGCAAAACAACACAGCCCACAGCGGAAGGTGTTTAAATTAGGTCAGGCTTTTTTTGGCAGCTCTCCAGGTGGGATAATCACCAAGGCTTACACTCAGCAGTTTGTGAGCATGGGGTAATCTGTGCCATTCATTCATGCCCTTAGTCAGTGGCATTTCAGCAGGAAAATACAGCACCTCCAGATTCAGGAGCTCCTGACACTCAAACTCTCATCTTCTCTGGCACAGCCAGTTTTTTCCAAGAGCTGTACTGAGGTGCTGGATAAAAAAACACAACAAAGTGCTGGACATGCCTCATGATGTCTATCTGCACCTTCCTTTCTAGCCTAGACTCTCTTTGAAGGAGACCTGTGCAATTACCCACCCTCGAGCCAAGAGGATAGAAGATTACCAGAGGCAAACCCACCTAAAGCACGAGGGAATCCCTTCACCACTGCCTTGTGCTGGTGTAGATGGAAACCAGGGAATAACCATGTATCTACTAAGGAGATAGAGAAGGACAACTGAGGGCACCTGGGCAGCCTGACCCAGGATTTCCAGGGTCAACAGATGGAAACTTGCAGAGTCACTGACCTGGCTGGCAAGAAAAACCAGGCCACCTTCCTGCAGAGCACTGAGAATGGGGTGACAAGGAAGGAAAACAGGGATTTATTCCTACTGCATCTGAGCACAACCCACATGTAGATCTTTAGTGCCAGGCAACCAGCTCATTCTCCCAACAACACGAACCAAGGTGTTGCCTAATGTTCACTGCAAGCTTGGCAAACCCCAGCAAATGATGGGAAGTGGCATTTCCCTTGGGAGGAAGAACAAGCCACAGAAGATGCACTCCCAAGGAGCTGGACTCACTGCATCCATGGGTGAGACTCACACCAAAAGGAAAAGGTTTACTTCAAAATACAGAAAAGCAAAAACACAAGATAGAGCATTTCCTACTTCATGGTGACTGTGAAAAAACAAGAAGCACCTCCATTGCTCACTTCAGCACCTTCACCCAGTCCCAGGATGCTCTCTTGACCTGGCACCTTCCCCTACTACCTGAAAATGTAGTTTTATCAAGGGGAGCCTCCTCCTTCCTTACAGCCTTAGAACACTACAGCAGCCAGGACCCAAATCATTACAGCTTCAGCTAATCTTCCCAAGATGAAAGAGTTCTCCATAGCAGAGTTCCTTCAGTAAAAACAGCTAAGGCTTCCATCTTTTACTCAAAATCAGAGGCCAGGCTAAGGAACAAGCAGGCATGGTTTGTCTCCTCTGTGATCAGGACCCAATACTCCTTCTCATCCCCCTCTTAGGGCAGGATAGCATAGGTGACCACTGAAAGCAAACCCTCCAAGACAACAGAAGATCAAAGAAAACCACACATCATGGCAATTATTAATTAAGTTTTTATGTTTACAGTAGTCACTTAACATGGATATCAAGAGGTTTTAATAAGAACTCTCATACTGTAGTGAATTCATTGGGAAAACTGTAGAAGACCAAAACAGCTGCTCTAAAATAGTCATTCCAAAGAAGAAAAAGTTGAGATCATACTGTGCTTTAAAAGTGAAGTTACATGGTTTAATTTGCATAGCACAAGCATACATCAGTAGCCAAGTTACAGGCGCTGATAAAGCCCATCTCCATTTGTGTTATTGCCTTTTTCTTTCAAATCTGAACAACTGGTTGCTGGTCTCTGCTGGAATCTAGGTAGGCTTACTGGCACTTGCTCTCCAGCAGCTCCACTTGGTTTCTCCAAGGAACATTCAACACTATGAAGTTGCAAATGGTGTGCTAAGGAAAGAAAGAAAAAAAAGTAGTTAGGAATATAAGAGCATGAAACAGTGTCATATACCAGTGTTCTTCACTCCTGTGGTTCTCTACATTTGCCCTCTCCAGACAAGTATTCTGGAGCAGCATTCTTGTGCTCAAAATGAGACACATCTCTTAAATAAATCCTAAGAAACAAAGCTCAGCAGTCAGCACTGCTGACAATCAGGTTATCTCCTTTATCCACTCACAGAGGAAAGCTTTCAGCATGGGTAATACTCAAACATAAGCCCACAGGCACAGCTAAGCCACGTGTGACAAATCACTGCAGTTGCCATAATGGTGCACACCAGTTTTGTGCTTCTCTTCCGTGCAGCTACACCTCTAACCCATGCAGGAACAAAGGGCACATACATCCTGCTGCTGCCATCAACAGAAGGAATGAAGCACCATGGAAAAACTCAGGCCAGATGAAGTCAGACATGTTTGGTGCTCCCACCCAAAAAGCTCCATTACTCATTACAAAATGCCTGTGCAACTGCTTGGTGGGCACATAGAGATGGGGAGATCTGCTTCTTCTGGGGAGTGCTTTGCCCAAAGCTCTATTCACAGCAGTACAACTCCCCAGGAAAGCATGCCAAGCATGTTTACATCACCATGGGAAAGAAGAGATGAGAATTCCATGGGGACTGAGAGCCAGGAGGCCTGACAGAGCTTCCTTCACAGACCCTTCTGATCCAGACCATGACTAGCTCTTAAGAGGACTGAGACACATGCACTGCTCCAGCCTGAGCCGCACTTAAAAAACAGCCAAAAGGTCCTGCCTTCTCTGACATCAACTGGCAAGACAAGTTCTGCAAGGGCAAAACTTGCTTTACCTTGTCAAGTATAAAGGCATAAGGTCTCTGATGGCAGCTGAGGCAGACAGGGGACACTGACCATAGCCATCTGTATGAAGCCAGCCAGTGGGACAGGGTTGGAAGTGGGAAGGGTGAGGGTCAGCAGGCTGTGCCCTGGAGCCTACCTTGGCCATCTGGGGCTCCTCATGGAAAGCACAGTGCTGGATATCAGTTGCTGGCTTTGTGCATGTTGTCCGGGCAATCTCCACTTCCATTATGTACTTGACTCCAGCCACGATCTGCAACAAGACAAGTCGGCAGAGGCGACTTTACTCACAGCACACGGAGAAGGGCTCTCTGCCGAGAGAAGCCTGGCTGGCAGGAAAGCAGGCAGCGATCCTGTTACATGATGGAAAACAGACTGTGAAAGTACACAGGGAATTGTATGTGGCAACCTCCACTAAAGAGGCACTTGGCACCTCCTTAGAAACAGGAAACAAAATCCAAGTAAACATGTCCCACAAAGCAGCCTCCTTAGCAATAAACAGAGACACGTGTTAACCCATGAGCAGCGCAGGGAAGGCACTGGCTCCTTCCACAGCGCGCAGCATTCAAGGTCACTCAGACTATGAGAAACCAAGATGTAAAAATAGAGCTTTTATTCGCTTTCTGTGGGGGAAAAACCGACAGCTTGCAGAAGCCCCCAGGCTAGCGCTCTGCCCTTTCCCCAAAGGGATCCGGCCGGCCGCACAGCCAGCCCCCTAACAGGGAGTGCCGCCCCCCGGTCGCTCACCTGCTTCTGGGCGCTGAGGATCCGCACCACCCGGCTGGAGTACATATCGTTGCTGGCCCTGTTGTACGCCGTCATGGCGAACTGCAGAGCCCGCTCCAGCCCCTCATCGTTCTCGGGGTCCTCGATAGGCTGCGGGCCGCCCACCAGCCGCGGACGGAGCCCGGCGCTCCGCACGGCGCCGGCGAAGAAGAGCAGGGCCGCCGCCAGCAGAACCAACACAGACACTCTATCTGCCGCCATGGCTGCGTTCTGCCAGCTCCCCCTCACGGCCGCCGCCATTTTAAAGCCGCGGGGCGGGGCGGCCCGGGCAGAGTTTTGGGCCGAGCCCCGACCCGCCCCGCCCCGCCCGGGACCTCCCGGCCTCGGCGGCGTTGGCCGAGGACTTCCAGAGGGTCAGGGAGCGGGGGGGCAAAGCGGAGGAGAAGGAGGAAGATGCTTTCCCGCACGGGCACGGGAAACTGGAGGCTTTTTCCAGGTTCTGCCTCCTCATGGGTTATTCTTGTGCTTATTTCCCTCTACTGCGAAGGGAAAATAAAAGCCACAGAGCATTTTAAGCTACCGGTGTTGTGTTCCCAGCACAAAACACCTTGAGTAATTTCCTACCTCTGCCTCCGCACCGCTGGTGTTGCCTCACCTACGCTTCGAGGGGCCGGGGCGGCTTCCCAGACAGACGGCTTCGCTTCCCGTCTGCTCCCTAAATACCGACATTATCTCCCTCGTCCCATCAGGAACCCTGAGTTTGGAAAGACAGGACTTAATATAGCATGAGGGAGCCAGCTCCAGTGAGATTTAATGCCTCATGGAATTGTTAGGCTGAGAGAGGAGGAGGTTTTGCACCTGAGTATCCACAGCTTGCCTTCTAATGGAAAGGGCTTGTCTGCTGACTGGAAAGGCTGCCTGGATGCCAGTAATATCCAGCATGGAAAAATCCCTGCAGCTGGCAACAAGCTGAGCTATCAACAGTGACAGGACATCAGGGTCATTCTTGTAGCAAGATAAATAATCATAGAATGGCTTGGGCTAGAAGGGACCTCAAAGATCATTTCGCTCCCACCCCCCCTGCCATGGATAGGGATACCTCCACTAGACCAGGCTGCTCGAAGCCCCGGAATGAACACCACCAAAATCACCTGCAGACACCCAAACAGAAACATGCTGCATTTGTTGACCATTGCCAGTCCAAACCCCATGAAATTAGGACTTGAAACAAAGCAATTATGAAGAGAAAAAAAGGCTTGGCAAAAAAGTTATGTTCTACAGCTGATGAATATAGGACGCCTGGTTCATGAAATAAAGCTGCATTTTGTCCGTTTGCTTCTGCAGAGTGCAACAATCTTGCTCTATCAGAGCTACTTTTTTAAAAATATAAAACAGAAATTCATTAATAACCAGATAAACAAAGAAGCCGGTAATTAAAGAACTTACCAAGCAGCAGAAGACTCATGATAACATTGCAAAAGTTTGTAATACTGTGTGCCATCAGTATAACTAGAAAAATAGTGGTTTAGCATCTTCTTTTGTGATTGATATTTGAGCAATATCCAACATATTTTCATCTGCCTTTTTGTCTATGTTTCAATTTCACTCAGGACTGGTGAGCTCTTTATGATACCAGGCTTACTAATTTCTCCATATCACTGCTACATCCCTTGCTTTTTCTCCTGACATCCCTAATCTCTCTTTCACCATTAAAAAATATAGTTGTCAAACATAAAAATTTCACTTTTGCAACTCTAACCATTACAATATATGCATATGTGCAGAAAATCCTTCAAATAATTGTTGTGTAGCCTCCAGCCAAAGCTTCTTGTCACCTGTATGGGCACAGAGACCCAGTCAGCCAGGCACTGTCCAGTTGGAGAGTTATATGGACAGCTCTGTGTCTGTAGGATTGAAAGATAAAATGTCCCATTGAATTCATTGTAAGATTTGTAGGATCGAGCCCATAAAGACATGGACAACAGAAATGGCAGATGGAAGTTGGATGGCAACATCAATGGGTAGAGTTGCTGTGGGCCACGTCCCCAGGATAGTTTTCATGGCACAAAAATAAACTTGGGGGCTTGTGCTCTTAACAGAAAGAGTATCTTTAAATGTGGCAATTTCTCCACTTTGCAATTCCTAACGTGTACACAGGGCAATTCCTGTTGAACACACTCCCAGAGTTTGGTTGAACTTCCCAGAAAAATCTCCATTGTGGCAGCCCCTCACGCTTTATCTGAGCACCGCCCCTCCAGGCCTGCTATCTGCATTTGTCTAAAGATAACAGCCTTTTTGGCTGGTTCCTGCAGGGCTGGAAAGCACTGCCTGCAGAGCTCTAATCTCTGCATGGCTCTCACAGGGAGGAACAACGGCTTTTGTCGTCACTCAGTAATGAGATAGCAAACCTCAGATCGCAAAAAATAATCACGCTCCCTACAGGTAGGAGATTACCTTTGAAATATCTCAAACCCAAGACATTCTAAATGCCTTTTTAATCTGCTTTTTGACTCCTTTTTAAAATACATCAATCATAAATTAAGGTTAAATTTCCAAGTTTTCCTCTGTCAAACTGGCTGCCAGAACCAAATGCAGGGTTTGCATATGTTCACATGAGTCCCAGGGGCTCACAAAAAAAAGGGCTCTTGAGCAAGACAGTCAGCAGTTTATGAGATGGGTCTGAGAGTGATTCAATACCAAAGGCAAAACTATTTCACTGCAGTAGAAGAGTGTCCTCTGCTTATGGAAACAAACCCATCCCATATCAGCTTATTCAGTGATGGTGGAAGAAAGAGTCTCTGCCTGCCTTTGAGACTCGTGGTCACCACTCCCTGCTGTGGCATGCAGAGGCGTTCTTTTTCAGGAGAGGAATGGAGGCAATGCCATGACTTGTCCATGCGAAGAAAACCAGGTCTCTGTCTTGTCTCTCAGCTTCAAAAGACTGGCCTCTGAAATCCAGACAGCTGATTTGAAAACACCCAATGAAATAGGACACAGCCACATCTCTTCTGGATGTACACACACCTTCACACACTGGCAAGCTCTTGCCAAAAGCCAATAGTGGCTTTTCTGGATAGGCTGCAAGGTGATTGCTCAGCTGAAAAGCAATATATGCCAGGAGAGGCTTCAAGGGCACTAAAGGGCTGCTCTGAACATATTTCTGTGCTGGCAGTACAACTGGATTAGAGACCCCCCTCTCAAGTTCAAAGACTCCTAAATAAGCTTAGCACTTAGTGCTGAGTGCACCTTTCGGACAATTCAGTGGGAATAGAGCTATTGGGAAACACAGGCTCTCAGTCTGGGTGTTGAGCCCTCTTGAAAGCACAGCCTTAGATTTCTTGGGAACAGAAAAAACAATTAACAGGAAAGAGTGTAGGCAGCACTGAGGGCTGTTCACTTATTGGTGGTCACTTTTAGGAATTAAGTGCCAAACATCTCCCAGTAGTGATCTCAAGTAGGTCAATGATTATCACCCTGCAGAGGCGTCAGGACCTACACAGCCCTCTGCTGAGCCCCAGGCTGCTCACATCACTTGTGGGGTGACAGCAGCACCTGCTTTGAATCCCTTTCCCTTATGCTAGTGCAGAAGATAATCTGCCTCTAAGAAATGGGTATTCACTTGCAGACATCTGTTTAGTAATTACTGCAGTTAATCTGCCCTTATGCCTATGAGGGGAAACATTGTTGTTTACACACAAGCAGTAAACGAAGTAATTGGCAGCAGGAAAAGCTGCATTTCAAATAACTGCATGCAATCAGTTGTGGTCAGATTGTGCAACTGAAACAGTGGACCCACAGTACTGAAAGTGGGTGCTGGTTTAAGTGAAGTACTGGTGCACTTGGGATTTTAGCAAAAAATCCCTCTGCAGCAGAATCCTTTTTTTACTCTGAGAAATATAAATACTGGCACAGCAATACCACATATTCAAAATTATCACCAGAGATTTTCTGCAGTCTGGTGCCTTTGATGGCTACATTAGCTTGTATTTACTAAGAATAATTTGGCCATTCTCTTTTCTCTCTATTCTTCATCTTATGTATTTGCCTCAGCCTGCAGGAGAAATAGCTTTGCTGTGTGGGATTTGTGTTCATTAGTACTTATTGCATGTTTTTGTCTTCCCCAGGAATTGTTTCCCAGAGCTGACAAGAAAATGAGTTCTCCAATCCAACCCAAAACAGAGAGTGCATGTTTAAGCTTAGCTTCTGAGGAATACCAGTGACTTGACATGACTAAGAAGACGCCTTAAATGAAGTGTATGTTTGTGTGCTGTGCTGAAACTGGCCCTCCAGCAGCCTGCTGGGATACTAGACTGGGATACAAAGAGTAGAGCTCTGTGGCTTTGCAGATCCCTGGAAGCCCAGAGGGGAAATCAGTAGCACCATGTCCATGCAGAGCTCCCCCAAGCTCCCCAGGAGCTGGCTCACAGTCACACCACTCTTGTTCTCTCCGTGAATCAAATAGTTCCTCTCCTCCCTCATCAACAGTTTGTAGTGTAACTTCATTACTTCGAAGTCCAAGGGCTTCAGGGCATAGCATGAATTTGAGTGTTCACTCAGCATGGTATCACACTTTAACTACATATTTATGATGAGGGCCCTTTTTCAAGAGCAAGACTACAAATCCCTAATCCTTGCAAAAACACACAATTAAAAGGCCATCCAGGGCCTCAAGTTTTCGTTGGTTCAAGTCAGCTCCTCTGCTATGATGCCAGCAGATCCAAGCCAGATGCCAGACTACTTTGGATTGCATGGCACTCCACAGACATGCAATTGCTTGGTTTTTTTCATTCTGAGGTCAGGGAGGTGTGTTTGATTTTTTTTATTTAGTTTTGTTGTTTTATTTTTAAAAGACAACTGTTCTGCTCTCAAATAAAAGATTTGTCATTGAAAGACAAATCAGTGGTCCATAGCCTGGATATTTTCACAATCCTCATATACAAGCAGAGGTACAACCTGTGTTTTAAGATTTGAAGTGGTTGCAATTCCTGTCTGCCCAGCATTTCAGAGCAGAAAACTCTGCCTGGTTAGAGGCTTTATTGCAGGGAATGGGGAAGCAAGACTTGAATCTATGAAACATCTGAGTGCTGAGAACAGCCTGTTCTCAAGGGGCTGACTTGCCAGCAGGATTCCTCACTGCTTCTCATTAGGAAGGATTTAGACTCTTTTCTACATTGTGCTTGTTGGATTTGAAGCATGGGAAGGGGCAGGAATACCTACTGTGTTTAACAATTGCAAGAGAGGAATCATCAAGGTAGCTTGCAAACAAAACCAGTCACCCATACCAGACAAACTGGGATACTTTGCCACTAAGATTTTTCACTCAAGAAGGAAGTGAAATTGTGAATAACCTCAAAATTCACCCCACCAGTGGCTCACTTGCTGCTCTATGCATGCACATCCAGCAAAAAGACCAGCCCAACTCCAAAACATGAAAGGGCCTTGCAGAAGAGTGTGACTGCCACACATAAATAAGATTACTGCATCAATGATCATTTTTTAATTAACATACAGTTAATCTACAGGCCATGCTGCAGCCCACATTTATAGTTATCAATCCTTCAGGTTTCAGCAAGTTCAAGTGCACAAGTAAAGACTCACTTCCAGAGCAGTATTTTTATTCAAAGAAGTGATTATTTGTGAGTGAGGCAACTGCTTCATATCCAGTAGCTGCTGTCAGTCCGCTCCTGTTCAAAAGTTTCAGTCATCCAAGCAAGGAGACAGAAAGCCACAGCAGATCACTGCACCTAACACAGTGGATGACAAAGAGCTGTAAAATGTGACCAGCATAAGCCTTAAAAAGAAATCTTAAGAGGGTAGCAAAGGATGGGCCACACCACCTAGGAGGGCAGCACTTACCAGTGGAGCTGTTCACAAAGTCTTGCACAACATTCTCCCAGCAATCTTATGTAAGACATGTCTGTAAAAACCAGACCTAATGCACTAGATTAATCTGAACAGGAATAATTAAAATGTGTAAACATAAGGAGAAAAAATTAAATTGTGAATATTGAAAAAATAAAATTCCTTCTCAGATTCCCAGCTGGCTAATAATTAGGCTTTGATGAACATGACAACAGGGCAAGGACGAGAAAGCTTTTGTTTCATGACAGTTTATTGGGGAGTTGTGTCCAGCTCCTGGAATATCTGCAGGGATCAGGTGTTTCATTGCTAAGAGCTCAGCCACAGTGCTGTGGTGTTGGTGGACCAAGGTTCAGAATTCCAGAACAGGTCAGCTTGGAAGGAACCAGTTGATCCATGTTGTCCCTGCTCAAGCAGGGTCATCCGGAGCACATGGCACAGGACAGTGTCCAGACTGTTCTTGAGTATCTCCAGTGAGGGAAACTCCACAACCTTTGGCACCTGCTCTTCCTTTGGCAATTCCTAACGTGTACACAGGGCAATTCCTGTTGAACACACTCCCAGAGTTTGGTTGAACTTCCCAGAAAAATCTCCATTGTGGCAGCCCCTCACGCTTTATCTGAGCACCGCCCCTCCAGGCCTGCTATCTGCATTTGTCTAAAGATAACAGCCTTTTTGGCTGGTTCCTGCAGGGCTGGAAAGCACTGCCTGCAGAGCTCTAATCTCTGCATGGCTCTCACAGGGAGGAACAACGGCTTTTGTCGTCACTCAGTAATGAGATAGCAAACCTCAGATCGCAAAAAATAATCACGCTCCCTACAGGTAGGAGATTACCTTTGAAATATCTCAAACGCAATACACTCTAAATACCTTTTTAATCTGCTTTTTGACTCCTTTTTAAAATACATCAATCATAAATTAAGGTTAAATTTCCAAGTTTTCCTCTGTCAAACTGGCAGTCAGATCATAAGGTAGTATAATGAATATCAAAGTTTGCATATGTGCACACGAGTCCCAGGGGCTGGAACCTGAAAAACCCCTGCAATTTATTGTGAGATTTCTGAGGAGAAACAAAATCCATGAGGCGGTGATGATACATCACTGCACCAGCCCAGCAGTGACGTGTCATATGCAGAGATACTTATTATGCAAAATAGGTTTATTATTGGACCAAAAGTAAACTAATACAACCATCCACATACAAACACACACAGACACCTATCAAATAAAATCCTACCTGGGTGAGAGCAAGAAGGGGAATAAAAATGATGCGTGCTTCTGTATCCTTGAGAGATTTTTAAAAGCCCAAATGCCACTCAGCTGTTTGAGTGTTACTTTCTGATTATGTAGGCAGTCTGGATAATGCATTGACATAATGCATTCAGCCCTTCTTTTCTTCCAGTGCCAGGGACCTCCAAAATCAGAGAGGACAGAATGAAGTTAGGCAGCTGGGTGTGGAATTAAGTAACCACACTGGCACTTGGTATTTTCTTTCCAGTTACTCTGAATCATTTGATGTCAGACTGAAATATTCCATAGGGCACTTGGATACTGGCTGTTAAGCTTCAGGACTCCAGCTGATCAGTTTTTTAAGTTGTAGGAAATCACTCAACAACAAAAAGGCCTGATTACCATGGCTGCACTTCACTGGGAAAATAGAGAGCAGCTGGGCATGCCTTGAGGCAGTCATTACAAGAACATCACAGCCACTTCAGCATCATGCAGCATTATCCACCTACAAGTCCTGCTGTGCTGCGCAAAGCAAAAGCCTCACTGTGCCCAGTTGGTACAGAGGAAGAAGCCTGGAGGGTTTACAGCCCAGCACTTCAGTTCTGGGCTGGAAAACACACAGGCAGCCACATAATGCCAGTCTCTCAGGAGGGGTAATGCTTTCTTGATGCAAACAGCAGAAGCAGGAGTAACACTTTAGCTATCCTTAATTTTCAACAATGAGGACATATCTCCTGAACCCTTTGTTGACTTCCCAGGAAAAAATTAATTCTCCCCCAAAATGCTTATCTAAACTACTCACAAAGACATCTTGTCTTTTTCCTTCAAACTCCAGGATAAAACTTTGCTTGGATGAAAAACTAAAGCAGTGGACAGGAAGGCAGTGCACTAAATCCATCTCTTTCTGCTGCTTGTCCCTCTGCCTGGATCTTGCTGCTCCTGCTATACAATGAGTTGAAACTCAGCGTGGTTAAAAGAGCTGCTTCCTCCTCCGAGGCTGGTGCATTTGCAGACACCGACAAGGAGTTCAGTGTTTACTGCCACAACCCAAGAAATCATTGGAGTTCTCAGGACTGAAATCAGCTCATGCTGGGTGAGGACTGTCCTGTAGGATCTTTCTATATTGTTCTTAAAGATCCGATCCTTCCTGGAGAAGTAAACTGTGAATTTGACGAGCTGTCAATATGGCCATTAATTGAACTTCTAGTACAACTGATGGCTTATAAAGCCAGTACAAGCAAGGTTCTTGTCCAAGAACACACAAAATAGCTGAAAACATTGAATCAGATTTGACTCGAGGCCCAGAATCCAGAGAAAGAGATTGAAAATATGCTGTAATACCTCTCATTTAATCGCATTAGTATTTCTTTATTTCTTCCCTCAGCATATTTTTTCAGCCACAGGAGGAGAGTCCCTCCAGGAGGTCATTGTTAATAAACTGAAAAGTGTATTTCATGTACTTCTGACTGATCAACATCAAGGACTAGTTCCCTGCATACAATAATCCAACCTCACATGTGATTAACAATGTCCACTTTAATAATGGTCAGGAATGCAGGCTCTCCACCACTTCGAAGGATTTTGGCTGTAAAAGGGTCCAATATTTCAAGGTCACCTCAACAGTCTAATGTTTGGAGGTAATTTACTCCTTCACTGACACAGCCTTGCACAAGGTTAAGGGTGAAAACCAGGCTACCCTCTCCTCAGCCAGATGAAGGCAGCTGCTAGGGCCCCAGTTTCCGGAATCACAAGAGAAACTAAAAGAGTCTTACCTTTCCTATTGTGAATGCTGGCCTGGAGGCTGCTTTAGAAGAGTAAAATAAGATTGCAGACCTCTTAACAATTGTAGAGATCATTGCAGAAAAAATGCGGAAAACATCTATATGGTACCTCACCTGCCTGAAACTCAGGGACTCCAACACCTACTTCTACAAGTCCTTAAAGAGACAACTTAGAAACTCCCTTCTACTTCATCATGAGCAACACTGGGGACCTTCTAAGGGGATTTCTATAACCAAGTGAGCATCAACCAAGGCCAGGTGGAATCATGTGGGTGGTCAGTGAATCAGCCTCCTTAAGACACAATGCCTGTGTAACTGGACATTCCCAAGCAGAAGATTTGGGGAAGAAAGAGCACAAGGATTCTCACTTTGAGAGAAGCAATACCAGGGGAAGCACAGCCCTTTGCATGAAGCAGAAGCTGAGGTTTTCTGTGAATCCACAGAAAGAGAAGGCTGAGAGAGCAGCCAAAGAATCATGAGAGACCTCTAAGCTGCTCCTGTTTTGCTCCCTTTCTGATTCCAGACTGAGGATCTGGCAGGGTCCAGAGATGCCTCCAGCTCTGACCCCTCACTCTTCTCCCTTCTCCACCTGGGCCCAAGCAGTTCAGTCAGTGTGGGACTCAGAGCTGGGGTGAATTGAAGGCTGTAGCAGAAGGGAGATCCCACTGAAGACAGAGGCCTCTGCAGAACTCTCTGACCTGACCCCACATGAAAGCCATTTCTCCAATACCCTCTCACCCATGCTCAAGAGAACAGCCCAACCACTCCCCTCAACAAGCCATCCTCTGTTGTGAAGCCCACACTCTTGGATTTAGATGGTGAAAGTGTCCTGCACTCCAGGAGTCATGCAGTCAACAAACAACTGAGATTAGAGATTCTGAAAAGGAAGAAAAAAAAAACCAAACTAAAAACAAAACCAAAACCAAGTAGAAGTAACCAACTGTTGTTCTCAGTTGAGTTCCAGGCCAGAAAGAAAGAAATTACATGATTTGCGGAGGATTCTCAAGCAATCATTACCAGGGCTCAGACCTGGGACCCAAATATTCAATCCAGCCTCATGCATTTTTTAACTCTTGGACATACCACAGTCTTGGTAAACAAGTAACCCTTGTTTCTGCAGCTGCTGCTTTTCGGCTGGAAGCAGCTCTCATCTATCTCTCCCCATGTGTCTGTTCCCATTAATACCAATTTTAAAAGAACCTTGCTGCTTTTCCATTGCCATCCTTGCTGCCAGCCATATACCATTAAACATAAAAAATAAGAGGCTTTAGTTGTAATTCTGGCTTTGCCTTTTTTGTAGAGAAGGCATCCCATGAAGACTGACACAGCTGAATACCTGCCTAAGCACACCAATTCTCTCAGCAGGAATTTTCAGAGAGAAAAACTAAATTGTAGCTGTATAGTACATTGAGCAGACAATGCCAGTGATTATCCAGCAAAGTGAGATCAAAAAGCACCAGCAGTGCTGACTTGCAAAGGGGCATAAAGTCTTCTGAAGAGTTACCCTGCAAATGATGACAAAGCCCTTCAAGACCACACGTATTTTGTCCCTTTCACTCTGGCTTCTCTGTGAGGCCTCTAGGGCCAGACCAGTCCTATAAAATACTGAAGACACCTCATATTTTCTTGCAGGTAGACATGCTCCACATAAGCTGGCAAGTGCCTCCTTTCCCTCGCTGGTGCAAGCCATGAAAACTCTGGTGAAGTTCAGTCAGTTCAGCTCTCCCAGCTCAGTCCTCTGACTGCATGACAAGGGAGCACTCCTTGGAACTCCACTGCCCAAGTGTCCCACTGAATGGAAGTCTGTCATTCTGCTTTCCCAAAATCCTAGGTATTTCTGCTACAATTCACAGGATGGCCAGGAAATTGCCTTCTTTCCCTTCTTGGCCTCCCTAGCAGTCAGGCAACCCTCCTGGATGTTGCAAGTGGCCACTTACAGTAGGATAAGAAAGCCCTATGGCTCAGACAGACTCAGTGTCCCCCTTGGCAGGGTCAGGCTGAGCAAGCCCACCCCACAGGCAGTCCCAGGGAGGCCTTTTATTTATGTGGAGTACAAGCCCACAGTGAAGACTGTGGTGTCAGCCAAGGCCAGAAGGAAGCAGTGGCTCTGCAGCAATAGACACAAATCAGGAAACATGGCAACCAGTGACATGCTGACCTAGGGCATGGCTGTGAGGAAGTGCAGAAATGTTCTCCGGTGAGGTGTCTTTGCAAAACAACATCCCCAATGCCAAGTGCAGAGGAGTCAGTTCAAACCAGGCACAGAAGGGGAAGTAGTGCAGGGAGATGCCAAATTCTGTAAAGGCATCTGGGGTCACAAGTGAGGTCACATTGCTTGCAAATCCCCACAGCCACGATCCTGTCTGCAACTGTGCCAAGGCCAGTGTTTTCCAAACCTCTCCTTGACATCTGTTGGAAAACCAGGGAACACAGGACCCATATTTCTCCTTTATCTGGGAAGTATCTTTTTTACTTTTCTGGATGCTTCAGGGATATACCTCCAAAAATACATGTGCACTGGGGACTACCAGGAGACATAAAAGCCAGTGAGCCATCTGCTCTTTACCAAGCTTCCTTCCCACCTGGACAAGAGTTCAGTGCTGTTCTTGTGTTCTCACTGGGCTCCTTCCATTTGAGTCACTGAATTCACACACATCTCAGGATGCACGCAAAGGCAGTCTCCTTTTCTTCCAAACCTCCACCTTCTACTTGCTCCAGCGAGAATTCTGAGTCCCACCAGCCCCATTCTACGGTCATGCTTTCTACAAAGTCCTCACTTAGGAATCTGAAGTAGCAACTTCAGAAATTAGTGTTTTGAAAAGGCCTAATGAGGTGCTTTGGAGACCAGCAAGCACTACAGATCTCTACAGACCTGGCCATGCCACCTCTAACTCCCTCTCTCTCTCTTTGTGTGCTCAAGTACTTCTAATTTCCATATACCACCCAACAACTTCCTCTGAAATGTGTGTGCTCAGCACCTATTAAAGGCTGGCAAACACAGGTAAGTGTTTTGAGGCATGACCAGATATATGGCTCAAATAAATGGTTTAAAAGGGGAGTGCATCTACCCCTGCCCCTACCTTCTGGCAGCCTGACATACATGGTTTAATGCATGGTTTGGCCCTTGTCTTGCATCCAGCCCAAACGGGGCCATGTGAGGTCAATAATACTGGGAAAAGCCTGAATTGGATGGAATGTAAGTGCTTGACTGCTAATTATCCATATGACCTCGAAGCCTTGGACAGCCAGGGTTCTACTATAGGATAAACTATAAGATGACAGATACAGACACTTAGGCTCTGAAGACAAGGACTCTGACAAATAAGATCTAGCCAGACTTTCTACGGCTAAGTCATTCCTATCTCATGTATATCTCATGCCCAAAGCTGCAGATCTTACCTTAACAAAGTAACAAAAAACATCTGGGAAAGAAAAATCACACTAGGGATAACACTTTGTATATCCTAAGCAATGGATGATGCAGGTCTAAACACAGTGGGGGATAGAGAGAATGTTTTTCATCCTCCAGCTACTTTCACACCACTCCACTGCATCACCAGGAGTGCAGCCACAAAGTTCGCCACTACACACCCTCACGGTCAGTTCTGCTTGGAGAATTGTAATTTCCTCTCTGTGAATTCCTGCACTGTGCATGTCTTTCACCAAAAATTCAGCCATCTCCTCTGGGAAAACAGAACAAGGCAACAGCTTTCCCAGTCACGAGAAGATGAGCTCTAATGTGACTTTGGGTGGCTGCACTGAGCCATTTGGAAGCATCCCGTGCTCAGCTGGTAAAAGGCAACATCCAGGTGGAATATCACCCATGATCCAAGGTGGAATTGTACAGCACCTGCTCAAAACAAAGCAAAGAAGAGGGTGACAAACACAAAATGAGGGATGGAAGAAAACACCAAATCTGAGGTCAACATTGAAATCTAACCAAATGGAAATCTCCAGACAGAAACATTGAAGTCCATAAGGAAAGAAGAATGAACCAAAAAAGTTTCAGGATTAAATTCTCAACACAGAACAGAATAAAATTGGTTGGGGAACAAAACAAGAGACAAAAAGGGACTCAAGTAATGCTAAGCAAAGTTTGAAAAAAGAAGTGTTCTCACCAGAGAAATTTTTTTTTTAAATCTTTTATTTTACAGAAGTATTTACTTTTTATGAAAGTCAATACTGTCAAACAAAAAAGAGACTAAACTCTGATTTCAAAATCATATGTGCCTTCATGCCTGCAGTCAGGTCCCAAAAGTCAGACATTTCCAAACTGCAGAATTTCTAAGCCAATCTAATGCTGTTTGTTTGCTGTCTGGAGTATAAAACTATGAACCAAGATTTCCATCCTGTTTGGTTTTGATTTCAACATCCTATCTGGAACATTCAGCTCATGTTTTCATGTTTTTCCAAGCAACCACAAGAGTTAGATTTTTTTTTTTTTTTTAATTAGAAAATGGAGTTTCTTATGCAATGTCTTTCTTCCAGCAGCTTTTAAGGAAAAAAAAAAATACAACATCCTGAGACTGCTGAGAAAGTCATAAAGCTTAGTAACCACTGTAATATGCCATAAAAAATGCTTTTCATTTCCCCTCCACACATAACTCATTTCTGTCTTTCAGTCTCTATTCCAAAGATTTTACTGCAGTATTTGCTGAACCAGTGTACTACACTGAACTATTTAACTTCTTTACAGAATTTCCATTAAAGCATTACTTGGATGGCTCAAGCAAATATGATTGGTATCTACTACACCTGTCATAGACAAACACACAAACACCTGTGCTTGGATGGGATCAAGACATTGTTTTATGGAGAAGCAGTGCTCCCAGGAACACCACAAAGTCACATGGGGCCCATGAGTGCCAGATTTTATGTTCACTTCTCAAAGGAAACTCAAATAAGTGGAAAATCACAGGTAGACACAAAGCCCCTCAATGATTTCAACAACAGTTTAGAAGAGCCCTCTGCTGTGTTTGTTCTGGCTAATACACAAAATATCTGAGCCCTCATCAAAATGCAAGTGTTGAAGCATGTAAATAAACGATGAAGCAAGTTCTCACACTTTAGGAGAACTTTGGCTTTTTTTTGCCCATAGATATTCCCACACAGATGCATGCCAGCATATGCTGTTCTTCCAACATATGTCCCTAAACTCACCCTAATTTCAAACATTTTCCCTTGTCTCTCCTGGACAGCAAACTCCAGCCAGAGTCAGAAGGAAGCCACATTGGACTGAAAAGTGCCAGAGCTGTGTCTTTGGTTTCCTGGAGAAAAATTGTTTTCCTGGGAACTGCTTGGATTTTGAAGGACTTTCTTCTCTTCCCTGGCATGATGTGACTCAGTTCCCAACAGACAGTGCACACAACCTTTGTGGATCCATGACAGCAAAGAGTCTAGGCCTAAGATGAGGAGACTTGCCAGGCAGGTCTCTAGAGATGTCCTTCCACCCTTCTGTCTGTGTGCTACACAAACCTTTGCTGAGGGTGTCCTGTGACAGACTGTCTGAGGACAGGGACAGCAGTGACACCAGCTTTTATGCTGCTTTTTAAGAACCTGAAAGAAAGGGCAATAATTTGCCCCAGCAATTTGGTCTACTGCTTTGCTACCCTCATCCTTGGAAACACTTGTCTGGTTCCAAACTCTGGTGTCCCTTGCTGTTATCTAATGCTAATACAGCCAGCAGGAGCACAGAGAATACATTACTCTGCCACAGCTAACCTAATATCAATCACACCTGCCCCCAAAAAGGGAGCACAGCCATTTTTCCAAACTCACTGTAGTATTCTGACTACTAATTTTTCACCAATTATTAATTAATTAATCACTATTCAATTATACCAATCCTATTTCAACTATACCAATTATCTTTTCCTCCAAGTGTGAAAGACTTGTCTCCTCAGCAATGTAGGAATGTGGGAGGTTGAAATATATGTTTGTGAAAGTGCAAGGTGAAAGAGCAGGAAAGAAACCAGGCATTGGAAGGCAGGAGAGTAGATGGAAAAGGTCAGAATTACGTTGTCTGGGAGAGTAAATACTTCAACGCTGTAATCAGCCAGAAAAAAATCGTATCACTGGTAATTAAAAACTCGAATTAGTACCAAAATAAACCTACTGTATGTGTCAACACTCTTTCTGCATGTGTCAACACTCTTTCTAGAAGCACAAGTGCCACGTTCTTCTCTGTAGGTCAGCTAGCAGCAAGGGCATGCTGCAGGCAGACCCTCTCCAGCTCTGCTATTCTATCAAGACTCTCCAAAACCACCAGAGTGAGGGAAAATACATTGCTGTCACCACATTTCCACCTGCTCACTGTGTTTTCTGTCATTAGCCAGCCTCAATATTCCCAGCCTCAATGTTCTCCCATTCCTAGGAACCTGCCATGAAAGAGCATAACCCATCCAAGCACTAAAATAATATTTTTTTAAGGCTAGAACAAGCACCACAGAGTCCAGCCCTTACACAAGAGCTGGGATCCGGTGGAGACTGAGGGATTTTTTTTTTGCCATGTTGGACTCTGTTTTCTCATCATAGGACTGGTATGAGGAATGGGAGCTCCCTGGTGGCAAAACGTGAATTTGCAAAGATGGACTTGCAGTGGCTCCATGCTTTTCCCTGCTCGCATGGAAGTCTCAGGACAACAGGAACACAGTCCTGTGCTGCCCTCTCCCAGTGCACAGAGACCAGTCAGACCTGAACACTGAACACAATGGTGTCTAGTGCAGGGATGCCTGTTTCAGAGCCCAGCACAACTCCCAGCTCCTCCTCACAAACCTGGCATCCCTTTCTCCAGCCCAGGCATGCAAGCTGTGCTGGGACACACATTCACAGGCCAGGAGGTACCTGTGTTTGGCTAATGACAAAATCAACAGCAACCAGATTACTGCCACCCATCATGACACCCCAAAGCAGAAGCAAGACCCAGCCAAAATCCAATGGAATTTGGGTGAAAAAGAGCTTGGAATGCCATGATTTTCACAAAACAACTTTTTTCTACCTGATTTTTAGCACTGCCTTCTTAGACAACAGTCCTGATCAAGTGCCCATCAGCCCTTGAACAGTTAGGGTCTCAGGGGATCTGGAGGAACCAAACCACTCCATCTCAGACAGCTCACATATAGGGTTTGCTCCTTAACACCCACCTTGACATCTGGTTCTGAGCTGGGTGCCACAGCTGCTCTGTGCCTGAAGATCAGCAGACCCACAATCTGGACACTCCTGGCATATCTAGTGCCTCCAAGGGACCTGGAAAAGAGAGACAACAGTGACACATCACCAATGCTTTCTGGCTGGTGCTCTGCCCTGCAGCCCCAGCACACAGATGAACGATGCTTATGCAAGCTTGGACAGCTCTTTGTACCCCCAGCCCAAGGCAGAGGTCTCCTGCCCAGCTGCACCTCCAGCAGGTGTAGCAAATGCCAGGAGTTTTCACAGGTTCACGTGGTGATGAGCCAAAACCAGAAAGGATGAAATCCACAGAAGGTTATCAAAAGTAGAGGCACAATGCCAAACTCAGGAGATTCCTGCCTGCACATGGGAAGCTGGCAGACCATCTAGATGATCTCCTTCTGCCAACTGACTGCCTTTCCTCCCCAGGTATCTCCTGCCAGGAAGAGGACACCAGGCTAGACAGACTTCTGATCCAATGCAGGACAGCTCTAATGGGAGCAGAGCCTTGGGCAGTGCCCTCTGCAGCTCTCTAATGCTTCTTCCCAGACTGAGAAATTGCACCATGATCCAGGAATGACTCAGAGCTGGACAAGTTTGTCTCTCTAAGAAATAGTCACAGCAGCTGGGGATAAACAAGAACATCAGACAGGCGGGCAAAGCCACAGAGGGACCCAAAGCCTCAGAAGAGGGGAGGAAAGAAAACGGGAAAATAAAAAGGAGACAAAAAAATAGGTGGAAACTGCTAGTTTGCATCTGGCTAAGAAAGTCAGGACTGCTCTCTGACAGACTTACGGACGAATTCCTTTCATGCCACCAGATGGTGCCGTGCCTTCATCACCAGCAGGCAGCTGCTGTGGGACCACAGCCCTCCCTCCGCTCGGCGGCGTCCGATGGGCGCTGCTCCCAAACTGCTGGGAGAACGGGAGAGACAGCTCGCTCTGCCCCGGGGCCCGGCCTCCCCAGCCGGACATCTCCCAGCTGCCCGGCCACTTCCACCTTGAAGTGGCGAGGCTGATCCTAAATCTAGGTCTGAGACAGTCAGGATCCGGGAGAGGAGGGGAAATGAGCCTGGAAGCCCATGGAGCTGGAGGGAAAGTCAGGAGTACCTTTCTGAGCACTGCAAGAGCAAAGCATCATATGTTGGGACAAAGACTGCTGTGATGGGCAATCTGGCAGGGGAAACACTGGCCAGGAGTTGTGTTTTGGTTACATTCAAGTGTTTTTGATCCAGCAGAAGTGTCAGAGCCCTAGGGAAGGATGACAGGGTAGCGTGCTCAGGGAAGAAGCTGCTCTGGCTGGCCAGATTCAGCCCATACACCATCAACTGGCAAGCGGTGCTTCCTGGCTCCCTTCAGAAGTGCTGCTGTAACCATGCTCCATCCCAGCACCCACATGCAGCTTGCTGGGTGACCACCCATCCAGAGATATGAGCTGTGCCACTCAGGCAATGCAAAGGCTCAGAAGGAGACTGCTGCTTGCTGAAGACTGGGAATACACAGGCTCTCCCAGATGGTCCATGCCCCCCACAGCAGCCAGCTTTTCTACACTCTGTGTGCCAGAAGAGAGCAGCACACCAAGCACAGGCCACCAGTACAGATTCAGACACACAAAACAGATCTAAAGAGGGTGGTGGGAAAGGAATGCTCCACTCACACTACCCTGTTTTTCAGTGGACGCTTCCCACAGCCACTTCCCGGACAATGCCAACCACAGCCAGGTATATATAGCTCACCATGACCCAGCTGTCAGCCAGAGCTATAAATACAGCTAGAGCAGAGATACAGCTATCAAGCCACTCTTGACTCCATGCATAATCTGTCCACATCCTGCAAGCCCACAACACAGATAGGAGAGACGTGCAGGAAGTGTCAGAGATTCCCATCCACTGCACACTTGCAGGAAACACAGCAAGACCTTCTTCCTTCCCAGTGTGTCTCTCTGCAATGTCCTCCTACTTCTCCACCTCACCTGGCACAGCCCAAGTGGCAGTAGTGGTAGGAGTGTTATCCATCCATGTGTGAGGCTCAGGTTCATCGGGAAAGCAAAGCCTTTTTTGAGACTACCTGATGTATTGGAAGGCAAAAATACTGATATGCTTGCTCTCCCCTGCACCACCCTTATCACTGCTGGCACAGCCAGCTGCCATAGCACTCAGACCCCTCCAAACCCAGGCTCTGGGCGGATTTGTCCTGCAGCCCATCCCAGTTGTGCTCCACAGGCACTGCCAGTGCTGTGGCTTCTCTCCAGCCTGGCTGCTATTGGGAAATGAGTGCTTACCTGTTGAGACCCACCTCTGCAACTCAGGCCTCCTGTAACCACCCTAAATTCTCAGAGCATTCCCCAGAAATCACAGTCAATGCTACTTAATTATCTTTTGACAGTTTTGAAGGGCTTTTCACTACCCTCTAGCAAAACCTCCATAGCTATAAGGCTGCTGTTGATGAACATCCATCATGCTGACTAATATGTCTCATTGCTTCCTTTTTCATTACCCCATGCATTTCTTATGGCTAGACAGTAAGCAGATTAGGGGTGGGGATTTTCCAGTCTATGCCTGCACATCACCTTGCCCTATACAAGGGGTAGGGCTAATTCACCTCCCATCTAATCTTACCCACAGAAGCCCCTCCATAAAATGAACTCCCAATTTTATCAAGAGCCAAGTTCCCCCATTCCAGAGAGCCAAACCTAGATAGGTTCAGTAAGTGGCCACAGCCCTAACAAACATAGATAGGCCTGCAGTTCCCAAGCCAAAACAAGGGGCCATCCTGCGTGAGCAACACACCTCCAAAAGGTTTCATTATTCTGATGCAGCTGAACACAAACCCTGTCATAAGAAAACTAAACTGCTACAACAACCTTCGGTCTGGGTTACAGAGTGCGAGGAGTGAGGGTTCACTAATTCAGGAAATAAAATAATTATTAATGGCATTGCAGATAGCAATTACTAATGGCATCAGCAGCAACCACCTCCACACCTGGAACAAAGCCCACATGAGCCACAAAATGCTTATTCTCCAAGAAATGCCTGCAGTCGTGCCGCATTCAGTGTAGCAGCAGGATCTTCTTACACGCGCAGAGCAGAGGGCCCGAAGGGTCGGGTGTTACCCTGTGAGGGCCGCGAAGGATTCACCACCACACTCGCACAAATGTGCTGCTGCCCGAGGCTCTGGGAGCCGTGCAGCCTCTCTGGCTCAGCCCTCCCCCTCTGTAAAAGGGACTGCACACACAGCCCTGTGTCACGGCAAAAGCTCCGTGACAATCACAGGGAACGCTGCAAAGCCTTCGGCTCATGCAGGCGGGGATGTTGCTTGAAGCTTTACCCGCTGGTTCAAGGCCTCGCTGTGCTCAACGCGAGCCTCCCTTCTCAGACTGCCAGGGATTTAAGATTCAATTCCCGTGTGTGCAAGGGAAACACATCATTTTAAGTCTGTACATTGCCTGTTTTGAGGATTTAAGCAAGAGCTGAGCAATGGCCAGCCCTTAAGCTGATTCTGGAGCAAGATGCATTCCATTCTCACATAAAAAGTATTTCAGACAGGTTCTAGTGGCAACAAAACCAAAGGGAAAAAAAAAAAAAAAAACAACCAGGTAGGAGAGTAGCTTGATGACATTCTTGCTTATTTAAATTAACATGAAGCTGTTCCACTGCTGAGCTGCCTTCTTGTGTTATTTCCTCCTTTGTCTTTCTAGTGGAGAAAATGCCCCGGGGGTAATGAAGCACTGAGCTAACTTCCCCATCCCACTCAATCCAGACCAATTCTGATGAGGCTGATAAAATTCACCCAGTTTTACAGTAGCAAACAGGGTCAAATTTTAGTCTGGTTGCTGATAGCCTGCAGTTCTCACCATGCAGAAGTCAGAAGGATTGCAACCTGCAGCAATTGTGGAGGCTGACAGCAAATTCAAGGGAATACGAGTTTTGGCATTCATCTGTTGCAATTTAGGAACAGCCTTTTCATTACTGTAAAAATAGGAAGTATTGATAAGCAACATCTAGCTCTGATCTGCACTAAATCTCAAATTGTAATACCAAAAAAGCAGGAACAAAGTTAACATTTCAAAAACAGGAAACTAATGTAAAGGGGAAAAGCAGCTTGTCCAGACTCACGCCATGGACTAGGATAGGGCTTCGGACCAAACACCAGGCTCTGGTTCCTGCATCCTGTCTGCTGCACCACCTCCTCAAAAAAGGGATGGAGCATCACAGCAGTTTCTGGAAATCACCCTTAGATTCTCCTGTCCCCAAATTTCCCTTTACATTTTTACTCCAGCGCACCTGCTAAGCAGAATGTTTCAGCAATGCACAGTCATGGGCTCCTTGTCGGGTTTTTTCCTGCCAGTGAAATAGCTATGACTGTAAGGTTTACAGAGACTTTCTGTTCCTGTCTAAAATTATCTTTGCTGATCCTTGCGACGCCAAGACCAGAGAGCCAATATTCCACAAGCCCTGAGAAAAAGGCACTGTATTTCAGGCACACTCAGCTAGTGTTGTTACAGCAGCATCCATCAGCCACGACCAAAGCTCTGGGTCACCACCGTGCACCAGGGGACACTGCCTGCTCCTTTGCGGCATCAGACACCACAGAGAGTCAGGGTCTGGGTGCTCTGTGGTTGTTCAGCCAAACCGGAGCCTCTGTGATCCCTGCTCCAACTGCGACATCAGGGTAAAAGTGGATGAAAAGACGGCAGGTGGATGCAGGCAGATGGGGGAAGCGGGGCTGAGAGGGAGACAACAGCAATTAGCATAAGCAGCGGCAGCCTCAGCTCACCAGCTGCTTTGCCGATTGTCTGCCTCCCCGATTTCCAACAGCAAAGCAGCAATTTGCCGACGAGCACAGTCAGTAGCCAAGGCTGCCCCTCAGGACTGAAACTATCAGGGAAAACAAAACGATTTCCATGGTACAAAACCATGGCTTGCAGGGCTTTGATGTAGGAGTTTGCCTAAGTAAGGCATGGAGCATGCAGCTCAAAACAGACACTAAATACTTCAGAGCGAAAGGCTAAAAAAGGAAGGTTTTAGAGGAGGAAATGAGTCAGTAGCTTGGAGGACGGGAGGGGGAGTTCAAATAGCTGAGGCATATAAAGTAAGCAAGTAGTCACCATCTCGAAAGCTACAGAGTCAGCAAAGTGGATGTATTGATCTCAGGTTTATGTTGATGTAGGGCCTCATTCGGAAATGGAGACCACGGGTGACTTTTTATATTGACCATGCTGGATTTTGAAGCGATCTTTCATTGGGCAGACATTTGCCAGCTGCAGCTCACACCGGTGTTTCTGACAGGAACCTACGTGGTCACCACCAGCTACAGGATTGCTGGAATCTCTCAGGGTCCCTTCCTGGCTGAGGGATGGATTTTGGGGGGGCAGTGTGTGTGGAGGGGAAGTTTCAGGCTGATTGGAAATACCATTTGCCTTAAGAGCAGGAGGGGAATTCACCTTTCATGATGGTTCATCCAAATGTACAGCCTGAGCTTCCAGCCTAGATTATTTATAGCACTAACACTACGGACAAAAAGGGCAAAGCTGGTTCACTGTTGAAAAGCAGAAGAGCTACAAAAAAAACCCTTCTTCTCCACCATGCAATTGCTGTCTGTCATTGTGACTACCTCGCATTGCACTGAGAGGCTGGGGACAAAGGGGTCTCACCCCAAGGCAGCCTTAGCCTCGCTTACCACACACCAGAGGGTGTAACAGCGCGTGCAACACGCTAAGCCAGGGGTGTTGGTGTCAGTGCAGTAACTTCCTCACCTCTGCCCGGGTCCTGGTCCCATCCAAAGGCTGGCAGTGATAGAGAGGAACTCAGAAATAGAAACAACATTTCCTCCTGCCCTCCCAAAACCAGGGAGATCCCCCTGGGTTCAGGCACCAAGGCAAGAGCTACGGAACAGCTTTGACAGGACCCTGCTGCAAGCGTGGGCTGAGGGAAGCCCCGCGCTACAAAGGGTCAGGGTGATGCTTAAGGCACATGAGGAGAGGGCTGTGAGGTCAGGGAGCAGCACAGGGCTGGAGAAGCAGGCTCCCTTTCCCTGCAGAACCAGCAGCACAGGACTGGCACGCAGCAGGGGTTGCCAGCCGTGCCATACACACTGGTAATGCCCAGCAGGCAGCTCTGGGGCAGGGCTGGAGCTCCCAGTGCTGGAACAGCAGGGCTGTGGAGCCCTGTGCTAAGGCAGGCTGGTACCACCATGACCACACTTGTCTGTGTATTTTGGTGCACAGATCCTGCCTCAAGGCACCACATCCGCGTTATCATCAGTGGGCTATGCTGTTTTGTCTTCTGGGGAATTAAACATTTCAAAAAGCCATTGTGGTTGTTGGTGAGTGAGTGCCCTTCTCAGAGCAGGCACATCTTTCTCATGAGGCAGGTTAAAAGTGAGAGTTTTACTCTCCTGGTGAAGGAGTTCTTGTCCCTGCTGAATTTCCTTTAACCGGTTAGATACTTTCTCAACCTACTGCAACGTTTCCAAAACCACCTCTGAGCAGACTGAGCCAAGAGGCCAGTTCCACCTCATTTGCCCTTATAAGTACAGAGCATGAAATAGCCCCAGCCCTGTTCTCATGGCCTTGCATCATCGCCTCCCCTCCTCCCCAGGATGTCTCACTTCTGTACCCCTCTGTCAGAGTGAAACCCATCCACCAAGAGCAAGCCTGGAACAGCAACAGGCCAATTACCCACATCGATTACGACTAGAAAGCACAGCTGCCCCAGGTTTCTGCTACCCACCTCCAGAGATGGAGGTCTGCTGTGGCACTGCCACACGGCTCTGAGCGCCACTGCCTTGATTTCCTCTGCAAGCCACAATCACAGCAGGAGGCAGGACCAGAAGTTGTCCAGAGAAACTTACTGACAGGAATGAAGCTCTCCCGACTACAAAGGCACTTTATCTGACCTGTTTTAGAACTACATTTCAAAAGGGGAAAAAATAATATCAAACACGTCCCTGCTTATTTATTGTTAACACTTCCAAAGTAAGTCAAGATTTGGTGTCAAATTTAAGCATTCCTTGACTAAATGTATCAGAAAGGGGCCTAGGGAAGAACTGTCCTCTCAGGCCAGTTAAAGTGTGAGTTGTGCTGGTAGGCCTTTTTGCTAGTTTCATTACAAATCTGATGCAAGAGCTTTTGCAAAAAAGGAAACCCTGGCAGGAGTAAGTGACCCAGCACCAGAGCCTAATGAAACAGGATGGCTTTTTCAATGTACCCATCTTCAGCATGCGGTCCTGCAGCAACTTCTCCCTCGTGAACAGGCCTAAAAACATCTACAAAGAGCATCTACTGAGGTAGCCTCAAAACAGGAGATAAATCAAATAAAAATTAAACCCTTTTAAATAGAACAGCAATATGGATGAAAACTGTAAGGTGTGTAAGCATTGCTCACACCTTTAATAGTGGTTTCATGGTAGTTGTAATGAAGTATTGTTCCCTCACACCCCAGGCCTGAAAACGCCACCATCGAGTCTTGTTTTTGTTTCCTTCTTACAGGAAGGCACATACTCAACAAATAAGCTTTTGATGCTGGGGGCTTTTTGCTCATCCACTCAAGCCGGGAGCATCACTGCAGCCAGGATTCGGTGATAAAGCCCTAACTTTCTATACATTTTGTACCATCAGCAGATGCCTTTGTGCTCTGATTACAAGCAGCCCGAACCTCGCCAGAAACATTAAGGAATGAGTATTTTCGTCAGGGCGAGCAGGACTGCCATGAACACGGACCAGCAACTTCTCGGAGCGGCCCGGCCTCGGCAGCAGCGTTTCCTCAGGGCCGCCTTTGTTCCGAGGACAAACCCGCTCGTTGTTTGTGCCGCCGGGATGAAGCAGCGCCGGGATCCGGGATGCGCGGGTGCCGGCGGGAAGCGCCGGGCTCTGCCGCAGCAGCCCGAGCCAATCAGCACCGCCTGCCTGAGATCGCACCAAAGTAGGTAGTGAAAAACCCTCCGAGGAAGAGAAAAAAAAAGAAAAAAAAAAAAAAGAAAACTCCCACACTTCCGCCCGGCTGCCCGCCCCTCGCCGCTCCGGCTGCTGCGGCCGCCTCCTCCCGCAGGCTCCCCGCCCGCCCGCCCCACGGCCTCGGCCGCTCCCTGCTCCCCTCACGCCCGCCCCAGTCCGTTCCATCCGCGCTCCCAGCAGCCCCAATCCTGCTCGTGCCCCCCGCGCTCTCCCTCAGGATCCCCGAGCCCCCCAGCTCTGCCCTCAGGATCGTCCCCGCACCCCACCCGGCACACCTTGGTGCAGGTAATCCCGCCCACCCGGCTGAGCGCTCTCGCCATTGGCCGGCTGGCATATCAATCACCCTGAGTATCCCTCTGATTGGTTAACTCTGCAGGGCGGGGCCCTGCCTGGCGACGAGGTTCCCGCCCCTCGCCCCGCTCGCGCGTGCGCACGGGGCTGGGGCGTCGCCACGCGGGGCTCCCGCCATAGCAACCGCTTCCTCCTCCTCCGGGCACGGCGGCCGTGACGTCGGCAGCGCTTCCGCCCGGCTCGCGCCCTCGCAGCTTCTCTTCCTGCCGCCGGAGCCCGCGCCGCGCCCAGACAGCCGAGGGAGCCGCCGCCGCCGCACCGCGCTCCGCCGCCCGCCCGCCGCGCCCCGCCGACGCCATGGTAGGCACCGCGCGCCGCCGGAGGGGCCTTTGGCTTCTCCGTCTCCCGCCTCCGCCTTCACCCCTGGGGGAAAAAGGGGGGAGGGGGGCGGCGGTACCGCCCGCCGCATCCCGGCCGGCGCTCTGGCTGGCGGCGCCGCTGTGCCTGGCAATATCGTGCCCCCTTTTTCTTCTCCTTCCCTTTCTCCCGGTCCTTCCCGTTCGCCTTTGAACTTGACGCGGCGGATCCGTTCTCCTCCCTTCCCCCCCGCCCCCATCCCGCCATGAGGCGGCGGAAGGTTACTCCCACCCCGCCTCGAAGCGATGGAACTGTCCTCCCTCCTTTCCCTCCCCCCCCCACCGTAAGGTAGTGGTACGCTCCGCGTCGCACACAGGCGCTGGGGGCGGGCGCGTCCATTCGGCCCTGGGAGGGGGGGTTGGTGAGGAGCGAGGGCGCGGCGGGAAAAGGCCGTGGGGGGGTGAGGGGCTGTGCGCGGCAGCTCCCCGCGCCGCAGGGCGCGGCCGGGAGGGGACGGGGCGGCGGCGCCCCCGCCGCTCCCCGCCAGGGGCTGGGCGGGAGGGCGCCGCAGCCTCGCTGGAAGGCACCGGGCGGTGTTGGTGGGAGCCCGCCCTTCCCCCGTGGCCGGGGGCTGCCCTGTTCTGGAGGAAGCGCGGCCGCCGCCTCGGTCCCGGCGGGAGCCATATTCCCACGGCCCGGGGGTCCGGGCCTGGCCTAGAAACCGGCGGCGGCTCCGCGGGCAGCCGGGGCCAGCACGGGCCCTCCCAGGGCCGGCCCGAGCCCCCCGCAGCCGGGCCCGGCCGGAGCCCGCAGCGCTGGTGGCGGACAAAAGGGGGAAGCGGAACCCGCGGAGGGGAATCGCGGATTGTAAAAAACAGGGTGCCGCAGCGGCCGCTCGAGGAAGCTGAAATTTTGAGGTAGTTGCTGCAAGGACTTGGGGTTTTTTTTGGGTTTTTTTTTTTTTTTTTCTGTTTTGCTTCTCCGGACAGTGCTGAAAACATTTATCCAAAGCATAACGCTGGAAGCAAACAAAAAAGTATTAAGGATCCGCACCGATTTGCTTGTGTTTCCTGGCTTTCAAAAGGAAAAAGTGTTAGGGCTCTCCTTGCATAAATGGGACAGAATAGCCCAAACGCGCGTTCAGTTTCATGGTGGCTCATTCTGTTTGCTTTGCCCGTGCTCAGAGTTTGCATCCCGGTTTAACTCAGGAGATGGAGTTAAATTTGCCTCAGTTATTAGCTCATGCAGTTTTAACTGCTGTCGTTTTTGCTTGAGTCATGCACAAGCACTTGTCCAGCAGCACATACTTGCCTGGGTTATTTACCTGTATTAGAGGTGTTAAATATTGAGGCCTTCCCTTGGTATTTACTAGTAGTTCACTGAACATGTGGTATATCCGGGAAATAAATTTTTGGTCAGTAGGGCTGGCAGACAGGATGTACCACTAATGTCCCTGTGTTCTCCAGCACCCAAGCTGGAGCATCTGTGGCTGGTCTGCAGCATGGAGCAGAACTGATGGGAGTTGCAGATGAAGCTGCTAAAAAGTCTGATGAGACTCGCAGCTCTTGTTTAAAAGAGGCTTGTCTCAACAAGCCAGCTACCACCTCTGCAGTATGCAAACCTAGTTAAGTGTGACTACTCAGCATGTCAGCCTTCATCTTGCTTTGGAACCAGGGAATTCCCAAGTCAGTCAAAACTACTATTTCTCATAGTGATCTCCTTTTTGCAACAGGGTTTAGGTTGGCTTTTTTGAGAGGCTCCAAATGAACTTGGTTTTGGGCAGAGTGGAAGCCTTCTGGCAAAGTATGGTAGTGCCAGCAGGAGGGCATCCTTTGCTATCAAAAGAGCTTGGATTTTCAGCTTTTGTGTCTGGCCACAATGTTCAGTTTCTTTGCTACTGGATTAAATGAGTCCAAGGTCTTTGGAGTACCGTGCAAATGATTTTTCTTGGTTGTTAGTCAGTGCTATTCCCAGATCTGTGTAATTACAAGGTACATATGCCTCACATACAAGATAACAGCCTCATGACAATTGGTGCTGTTGATGTCTGGCATGTTCCTACTCGCCTTGGCAGAATCACTGTCAAGAGGCTCCTGCTGGGTGCAAGGGCTGACCTAAGCAATCCCGAGTGCGAGAGCCTGACTACAACTAGGACTTGCTTGTGAAGCTGTTCTCGGCCTTTGCCTCACCTGGTTGTTCAGTATTCACAGCAGTCTCCTCGGGAGAGGAGGATCCCTCAGTAACAAGTATCAGGGATGCCGGGAGCTGGCCTTCAAAGCCTGATTTTGAGGGTGGCATTTAAGCTTTAGGTTGGTGTAGGTGCCTGGAGTGCCACAAGAAAATCCTTATAGGCATTTAGGCTCATAACGGCTGATTTGTGTGCTGAATGTGTTTCTGAGAAGCTTTGATTTTCTGCAAGAGTCCTGTTACACACCAGCATTACCTTAAAAACTTATATTTCAACACAGGAATGGGTGCTGCTCAAAACTTCTGCCCTGCTGCTCCTGGCCACTGCATTTCCTGTTTTTCAGTACTGTTGCTGGGATTGCCTTTTGTGGGTATTGCTTGTTCTGCCTACCTTGATAATTAAATTGGAAGTGAACTTCATGGTGGCTCAGAGAAGGAGATAACTTCCTCTTTGGCTAAAAACAGAAGAAATGACCTTCAGGAATTCGAAGGATAGTTTTTTCCTTGTTTGTTTGGTTGGGTTTTTTTTTTGTTTTGTTTTTTGTTTTTTTGGTTTTTTTAATAATTTAATAATTGCTTTCCTACTCATTTCTTCTTGTCTTGTCAATAACATTTCTTCTTGGTGGGGGGGAATGAAAGCTGAATAGAGTTTCAGTTCTTTCCTGCACACCTTCCCCCTGCCGAAAGAGACCAAATAATGCAAAATAAAAACTTGAGTCTAGCTGGCAAGATATTTCTGCAAGTGATATGCAGATGACTCTGTACTTCTGGCTGGTTTATGGTGTGCAAATAATGGCCTCTTATACAACAGTAGTAAAAGGCTGTTAGTTCTGTTTCCTGTCAGGCTTCAGATCACAGTTGAAACCTTGGCCTTTCAGATGTACAGGCTGTCCCCTGTAAATGGAGGAGTCTCTCTGTCCGGCTGTAGGGAAGCAGGGAATGTGGGCTTTTCCAGACTCCTGAAGTCACTGGTGTTCCCACACTGCTGCTGGTCCCTGAGATGAAGTTAAAGTAGCTGCTCCTTGCATGTCCTCCTTGCATTGCTGCCATTCATGCTCAGTACAGTGGGGATGTTAACATCAGATGTGTTTTCTTGAGTGCTCCGATGACAGACTGAAAGCCAAGCAGTATTTAATGTCTTTACGGTTTTGACTGCCTACATTTTCAGTTGGCTTGTCGGCCTTGGGTGACACCTTTCCAGAGGCCTCATTCGGCAAAACTTTCTTTCAGCCAGACTGTTGCTCTCCCTTTCTGCTGAGTGCTCCCACAACTACCTTGGCTTAGTTTTCCTCTCAGGTTGCTGGTGATGGCCCAGGACATTCCATTGTGTGGCAGTGCAGGGGACAGCTCTGTTCCTGAAGGGTGCTGTCCCGGACCAATTGGGTGGAAATAGGTTTAATTGAAAATGTATTTATTGCAGGGATGTACTATGACACATTAGTGAGTCAGAGGGAAATGCCACATGGCTCCACAGGCAGCTCTGGCAGGGAATTTCAGAGGTAGATAGGAGGGTGGGTAAGCCAGGCATGGGGGAAACAGGGTTTGCTGAAGAAACTAAGAACCAAATACATGCCAGTAATGTGACCAGCAAACATGGGAGCACAGTGTTCTCACATCTGCCCTTGCAATTAAACAAGGCGTGCTTTAATACATTCTTGGTGTCAGATTCTGGAAAAAATTGATGATGCTTTTCCAAGAAGCAAAAGTTTCCACTTGAGTAGCTGTGGATAGTTCACCCTGATGTGTACAATGTTTGTGACTGGTTCCCAGACAAAACAAGTCAAGAACTGTATCTTGGAATGTCTCTGGAGATAATGCATGCCCAGGCACCACTATGGAGAGTTCTTGGGCTCTAATCACGGGAGGGAAAACCAACAGTGACATTCTCAAGACTTAAACTCAAATTTAGCCCTTCAAACTTGTCTTGAGGCAAACTAAGTCATTAGTTTAAGGTCTTAGCTGTCTTAGAGTTGAGGAAAACAAAGACTCTTCTTAGGTAAAATATTTTAAGTATTCAAGAAAAACACTGGTGCTCACAGTATTCACTTCCTAACAAAAGTGAAGTTGAATTTCATTGTGTCAGAGTTGTGTTTTAGTTTATCAGGTGTCTGTCATGTCTCTCACTCCTGAAATGGCTGTTGTGTTTGTGAGGATTTCCTTGAGAAAGCTTTGGCTTATTCTTCAGTCTTCCCCAGTTTAGATTAAATTTCAGTTTGGCTACTTGGCAATGGAAGCAAAATGTTGGGAGCTCTTGGTGGAGGCAGCTGGGTCTGGTTCCTGCAGTTGGAAGCTTGCTGAACAGAAGGCTCCCTCTTAGGGCTGCGTGGTGGAGGGAGGGCATTGTGCTCTCCCAGGACTTGTGCAGAGCTTTGCACTTCAGGCAAGAGCGAGGCTCTGAACAAGAGCTGCTGTGTTCCTGCAGAGCCTGCTGACAAGGCAGTGAATGCAGTCCCTGCCTCAGGTGCCTGCAGCAGGCTGTGTGACATCCAGTGGGGACACGGCCAGAAGTGCCACGGGATAATGGGTGAGGGGCTCAGCCCCCAGCATGTGCTGTGTCTGCAGCAGCTGCATGGACGTGCTGGGGGACAACTCAGTTGTGCTGATTGCCTCAGAGAAACTTGTTCTGTCTCTTCTTCCCTGAATGTGCTGTCCTGGCATCGTTTTCCCATCTGGTAATTAGGTGGCTTGCCTGCTTGCTGCTGCCTTGTTGCAATTAAGGGTCTGTCCCCTACAGTGAAATGTCACCAGCTGGCTGATGGTCACGATCCCACAAGTGCCTGCAGTATGTGCTGCTCACTGAACCAGCCCCCATGTGCCAGTCCAGAGCTGGGTAACTTCCATCCTGGAAAAGAAACAGGACCAGGCTGGGTGCTGGAGCTCTGCAGCATTCAAGCCACAATGCACAAAATAATAACCAATGTGCTGTATTGCATCCTCTGAGCAGAGCCATATCTGGCCAAAGAGGGAAAATCCAGACTAACAAGTGTTTACTCTGTCATTACTGGGAGGGTGGAGGCTTCTCACCAGCTCTTCTTCTGGACAAGGCAGCAGACACGAGGTTAAAATGTCGCTTGAGGACATGTATTTAGAGTCTGGAATTTCTCCTTGTTCCAGTGCTCTTAGCAGTCATCCTGTTGCTGTTCTACACAGAGTGGTTGCAGCTACCTCAAAACAAAAGCTGCCTGGGGTTTGAGTTTTTTTCCTTTTTAAGTATGCTTGTGAAGCCATTTGTGGCTGGTACAGGCCCAGGGTTGAAGAGGGAGCCCTGCAGTTACGACAGTAGATCCTGTTTTTGGAGGGAATTGGTTTGTTGCACTGTCTCATCTCAGCCCGTACTGTAACACAGCTATAGGGTGTTCTCAGATGGAACAAATCTGCATTGTCCCTGGCAACACAATGGCTGCTAAGGTCAGCTTGTGTGATGAATCCAGGGGTTGTACAGCAGCTGTGAAAAGGAGTAGCACCAGCTACTGACAGCCTTTTGCTTTGGAAAGCTAAAAAAAATACAGTTGTCACTATTGTCCCTTCAGCTTCTGGTCAGTCCCAGTTATCGGCTGAATTTTGAGTGTTCAGACTAAATACTTTATGCTTTTTTGGAATCTGAACTGACCTGCCAGCAGTATTCAGATTCTTTTTAAAGCAACAACTTGTCTCCTGACTTGGAGGCATGTTTCTGGCTGTGTAGTAGCACAAGCAAATGCACATGACTGCACAGTTTGCATCAACCTGCAGCTCTGTTGCTGCTGCTTTTGGCTCTAAGCTGAGCATTAACCTGTGCTTTCAAAGTTAACATGAATTATTTGTTGTAGTGTTCGAGCAAAGCTCAAGAATTGACAAAGGTAGAGGAAGGTGACATGTACTGCTTTTTCATTATAAATAGCCTCATTTCCATGGCAGTTCAGAACCTTGAAGGGCTTTTGACTAAAACCTGAGTGTTGCTACCCATTGCCAGCTACTGAGGTACCATTAGTTAGAAAATAAACCTCGAGGAGGAAAAGGCTTCTCTTGAATTCACTATGGATTTGTCCTAAGTGAATGATGAAATACCTGTAGTTGCTGCGCTGATTGCTTTATTAGGTTAACTTTGTGTTATTTAGAGTCTTCCCAAAGAGGCTTTTGCCCACACCAAGCACAGGGTCAGGAGGAGAAAGACCTTTATTCCTCATTAGCTCTCAGTCACACTCTGACAAAGGGCAGCATCTCTGTATGGAGGAGGTGACACCAGAATGAGTCACTCTGAGTCCGTGTTTGCACTGTAGCTTGAATTTGTCCTGAAATTGGCTTTCTCCATGTACTTTCCTCACCTTATTGGTGATAGGCAGAGGGATGGCTGCCTGCCACACAGCTGAGGCAGGGTGACTGAATTGCTCTTCTTCTGTCCCCCAGTAAGTGCAAGCAGTTCTTCACAGGTTACCACTTAAGAGACTGGGCATGCATTGTAAATCTAGAGGGAGATCCCATTGTGTTTAGGTAAACCCTGAGAAAGCACTGCTCTCCACCCTAAAGAAAAGCTGTCTCAGATTGCTGATGTATGAGATTGTCCTGGTTTTCTGTGACCAGCACTTGGGAGCTCTAGATACCAAACTCCATGGCAATAGATTCTGCCAGCTGTGCCACCTCTCCTCACTGGGTTAGCTGGCTATGCCAGCCACCCAGGGTTACAGGAGGAGGGATGTTGGTAGAAAGAGGAGAATCTGAGCTTATCTGAGGTCCTCTGTGGCAGGCACTAATCAAGGCTTTAAAAAACCCCCACACATTAAAGCAGGTGTCCATTCCATAACCATCCTTCAAGGACAGCCTGAGCACTGAGCAGGTCCCCTGCACCTCTGTCTCCCTGGTTTTGCAGCTGAACTCTGCTGTTCCTTCAAAATGCAAAAGAAATCCCTTGAGCTCACATTTTGGGGCTGAAGAGAAGTTAAAAAAAAATTAAGAACAGCCTTTAGCCTTTTTCATTTGAGAGTCTCACCTGCTGTACCCGACTGTTGGTACTGCTGACTGTGCTTACAGCAGTGACGTGTCGTGGTTTACACTGAGGGAGGAAGGCAGTTTTCCTTCTGATAGATGGATGTGAGTAATGTCATTTGAATTTGGAAGACAAAAAAGCAGTGAGGGAGGAAGCAGGATTCTAAAGGAATCTCATTGTTTATCCTGTGTGTAGCATTTTGAACAGATAGAGTTGTTCAGTACTGGACAGGCTTCAATTTGGTCTTTACTGCTGTGGCCATGATGTCCTTCCAGCAGTGCCTGCTGGCTTCCCACATTTGCAGTATTCACTCTTGCACAGCTGCTTTTAAACTCTCCAACTTGGTGCAGTCTCAGAACAAAACTCAAATGTAAATGTTTCTACTTCCCACTCTTTTTTTTTTTCTGTCTTACTCCCAGGAAAGCATCAGACTGAAAATGCAGTTCAGGCTTCTGTCATTCTTGCTAGGTCTTGTCCTCTTTATTCTGTGCAGCTGCCTTTAACATCAGGTTGATAATGCTGCATGTGCACCTCTTGTTCCAGCTTACACAGGGGAATGCAATACCACTCACTACAATTTCCCAGCTGACTCCAAGGTGGTGGAGAAATATTGCTTTAAAAACTGCTGGAGTAGGTGCTGAAAAGAAGAGACTTTAACTGTTAAGACTTGCAAATTCTCTGTTTGAAATACTGAATTGAGAGCAACTTCCCGAAGTTGGTTTGTTCAGCTAAAAACTACCACTGCAATCCCAGTACCCCACTACTTTTCCCTTGATCTCTAAACTAATTCCATGTGACAGGTATGGAATTTGGCCAGTTTTACCTCTATTCCTAAAGCTCCTAGCAAGCATGCTGGAAATGGCTGGGAAACTTTGAACAGAAGATCCTTGTGGGCTTGTCCAGCCAGCCTAAAACGGGGAAGAAAATTAAGCTGCTGTAATGCCAAAATATCTGCCACAATTGAATCTCAGGGAAC
This sequence comes from Pyrgilauda ruficollis, assembly GCF_017590135.1. Lineage (NCBI taxonomy): Eukaryota > Metazoa > Chordata > Aves > Passeriformes > Passeridae > Pyrgilauda > Pyrgilauda ruficollis. Next base: position 282,922 of record NW_024531377.1, read on the forward strand.
AAGGGGTTGGCTTGCCTGAAAAACTCCCCCAAAACAATGTTCTGGTGTAAGTGGGATTGTGCCTTCTTTGGAATAGTTTTTGGGTTGGCAGCCAGCTGTGGGCAGCAGCGAGACTCCAGATTCTTTCCTTGGCTTTGGAAAAGAGGGGCTGCAGCCTTTTCTGATGAGACTCTCATGCCACAAGTGACTATTGCAAGAATCTATTGTCTTTTAGCCTTGGATTTAAGGCAGTGCCGTAACGTAGCTGGGAAAATGAGGGGTGGAAGGCTGAAGGTGTTTGCTGTGGTCTTTGCAGGCCTCCGGAGTACAAGTGGCCGATGAGGTGTGCCGTATCTTCTACGACATGAAAGTGCGAAAGTGCTCCACGCCGGAGGAAATCAAGAAGAGGAAGAAGGCTGTCATCTTCTGCCTCAGTCCAGACAAAAAGTGCATTATTGTGGAGGAAGGCAAAGAGATTCTGGTGGGAGATGTCGGAGTGACAGTCACCGACCCTTTCAAGCACTTTGTGCAGATGCTTCCCGAGAAGGATTGCCGCTATGCCTTGTATGATGCAAGCTTCGAGACCAAGGAATCCAAAAAAGAAGAGCTGATGTTTTTCTTGTGGTAAGCCACCTTCCCAACTCTCTCATTCCTAGCATGCAGTCCAGCTCTGAGGGTGAGGTCTCTGAGCATTTGTGTTGCCCAGGCTGGGAAAATGGCAGGCTTAAAGTGAACTGGGCAGCCTGATGTCTGTATTCTGGAGCCATGAGAGTTCCACTTGTCCCTGGTGGGTAGGATACTGCTTCTGTCTGGGCTGGATAATCAGTGTCACTAATTTCACTGTCTGTGGTGTCTCCCACTAGGGCACCAGAACAAGCACCTCTCAAAAGTAAGATGATCTATGCAAGCTCCAAGGATGCAATCAAAAAGAAGTTTCAAGGTATGTAATACAACTAATGTTCCTAACTCTGCTATGTCCGTGGAGTAGACAGCAAGGCTTAATTAGTTCAGGTTTTGGGGGGTTTTTTGTTGTTGTTTTTTTGAGATACTAGTGAGAAGTGAAGTGTCATGTGACAGAGCTAAAATGAGCTCTGGCACAAATTTACATTATCTGGCAAAATTTCAGAGGCACTAGGACAGTGCTCAGGACAAGAGCAGGTTTTGCAATGTGTGATGGACCATATGGAGCAGCACATCTGCACCATACAGGCTAGAAACCATAAGGTTCATAACACAACACTGGATTTTGTGCAGAGCTGCCTCAGTGGCAGAGCACTTTCATCCCTGTGTCTGTTAAAATGCAGTCTCATAAACTTACTATGCTGTAGTAAGCGAGTCTGGCTGATAGCCAGGTAGCACTCTTCAGCTCCTCAGGCCACACTGGGCCAAAATCTTGCACTGTGCAAGACTGACAGGATCTTTGTGCAGCAGTGCCAGCCTTCACAGGATGGCTTGCCCAGGGACTGGAACTGCTATGGGAAAATGTTGTGTGCTGCACATGTGGAATTTTGAGAAAAACAAATCCCAAGGAAATTATGCTTTTCACCATATAAGGCAGACATGGGTTGGGCTCTCCAGCCTTAAAAAGGAAAAGAAAGCAATGTTGGTTGGGTAGCCCAGCTCCCAGTCTCTGCCTCTCAGGTTTGCAGTGTGGTGCTTTCAGCCACCTCTGCAGAGGCAACGGGAGCTGAGTGAGCCCACTCCATGTGCTTGCCTGGAGCTCCCTCCCCTGCTGTATCCAGGGCAGCACAAGAAATGAGGGATTTGCTCTAAGAGCCTGCTGTGAAAGGCCAACAGCCTGAGCACTGAGCTAGTGACAAATTTCTGCCTTCGTGTCCCTTCAGTGACATTTGGTGTGCAGCCAGATGTCTCCTGGGACATGTCAGGGAAAAACCATCAAATTCCCTAAGCTAAGGCAGGACTTGTCTGCTTGAGTGACTGGATTGCTTCTTCTAATATTACTACCAGGTATGTTTCTTTGATTGCTTACCAGCATGTTGAAATACTGCATTATTGAGTGTTTTGCCTCTTTTTTTAGGCATAAAGCATGAATGCCAAGCAAATGGGCCAGAGGACCTGAACCGAGCTTGCATTGCTGAGAAGCTAGGAGGCTCCCTAGTCGTAGCTTTTGAAGGAAGTCCCGTGTAGATGTCATACAGTGCCACAACTCTACAAGCATTCCATGTTTTAATAGATCAGTTATATAAAGCAAACATTTTAGGCAAGGGTTTCACTAACAGTAGGGAAGCTGTCTTGTAGAATAAAGTAGATTTTGGAGATGTAGCTCGTATGTAAAAATGACCCTAAATAAATCAAATTAAGGATTTATCTTGGTGTATTAATATTTGCATTGGTTGTCCAGCCCAGTACTGTCCCCAGTGGATTAACACTAAAGGTCTCTAAAAATTTGAGCAGTATATCATGAAAGGTGGAGAGGTGAGAATGATCTGGTTCCTGTTCTTGCTTTTCCAAGTAGTAACAAGCAAAATTTAAAAACTTTCCCTTGTAACCATTTAAGACAAAACTTAAGACCTGTAGTTTAACTTCAGCTGAAACAACCTGTGAGCACCAAAATTGGGTTAAATTCTTGGTGCTTGCAGTTGCAGAGCTGTACTAAAAAAGCCTAGTTATGAAGCTAGACATAAAACAGACACACTTTTTTTCTGGAGAAGTAGTCCTAATCCACTCTCTTGTAAACTCACAGTGCAGTAATAATATTTAAAGGTTCACTTGTTCTGTAGGTTCAATTTTCTTGTTATGAAGTGTCTTGAGGTCTCTTTCCTCCTGAGTGATTCTATAGCAATTGCTTTTTCTGTTGACACAGTTTAATTTAGAACTGCCTTTCTCCAATATACACTTACTAGTGGATCAGATGCTTCTAAGGCTTTTATAAATACAGATTCTTATATCAGAGCTCTCCAGTTATGGGTAGTAAAATGAAAAGGAACCACAACTTTAAAAATGGTATTTTCAGCCCCAGTCTTTGGTCACTTGGTCCATTTGTCCATAATAACTATTGATTTAACTTAGTAGAACCAATCAGCCTGACTAATATGGCTTGATCTGGGCTTTTTGTCTGTTAGCTTCTTTAATTCTGTAGAAATGCATGGTAATATCACCTACTAGAAAGTTTGACCTGAAATGCCTTTTGTATGGGGGGTAGAGAACATTCCTGTGCCAGCTACAGAGATCTTAAAAGCTTCCATGTTTCATCAGTGGTTGATTAAAGCTGTTTCCTTTGTGTAATGTGTACATGGGAGTTGCATAGAGTTTTCTTGTATGTCTGTAGAGAAAAAGAAAAAAAAAACCAAAACCCTTAGCCTCCAGTGCATTACTGTGATATGTTCTGTGCGTGCCAAATTTGAACAGCCTAAATAAATGGGCTTTCCCTCCCCTGGGTCAGTGACTGATTGCTCTCCAGCCTCGGGATCAGCCCTCCTGCAGGGGGCTGGCACTGCTGGATCTGGGTAAGCACTTAGGGAGCTGCTGTGCCTTCTGCAGCAACTGCCCTGCTCTGCTCTGGGGAGCAGGAATGGGGGGAAAGAGGCTGGAAGGAAGAGCTGGTGAAGCTGGAGGGGTCTGGGGGTAAAGCAGGTTTGTCTCTGCAGTGTGTTCCCCTCTTTGGCTCTGCATCCCCCTGTTTGCTGCAGGCTCCATCTCCCAAACAGCACCTCTCTCTGCCTTTAGGCTTTGGGCCCAAATTCCCATTGGCTGAGGGCTGTCCTGGGAGCCATCTCCCTGTTTGCAGCCTGAGCAGCAGGAGCCCAGCCATGTGTTGGTTGTTCTGCATTGCCTTCCCTGTGAGGACTGAGGGAGCTTTCTCTGGCCAGGCCCATGGAGCCAGGGCAGTCACAGGATGGCCCTTCCTCCCTGAGCTGTTCCCAGCTGTGCAGGGACAGAAAGCTGCTGTGTCCCCTCAGCTCCTGAGAGAGCAGTGCCTGGCTGTGCTGCTGCTGTGTCTGGGGGCCAGGGCAGTAACAGGCCATTACCTAACTCAGCCTGTGCCCGCTCTGGCCAGGCTGAGTGCTTAAAACCCTTCATTAAAGACAGGCATTGACTGACTGCTCTGACTTGGCACCCACGCGGGTCACAGGGCTGCGAGCTCAAGGTTTTCTGATGCAAAGGGACCCACTGGAGTGCAGCTTCCTGATACTGAGCAAAGCAAACTGGCCTGGATTCTGCTGGGGCTTCTATCCTATCAGTCAAGTGGGGCCTCACCCAAGTGTGTAATGATCCTCATAAACAGCTCCTCCTTGCCCGGGTGTCTGCAGTACTGATCTCTGTCCAAAGTCCACCTGGAGATAAGGAAACCAGTGTGACACACTGGGAGTGGTGCTGCCTGACAAACAGGCAACTCCTAGCCCAGATCCAGCTGATAGCTGGTGCCTCCAGGCTGCAGGCATCTTTATCTAGCCCAGGTGATGCTGTGGTCACTTCTGTCTGAGATTTCCTTCCTTGGTCAGAAAATTGAGCAGGAGACACTGCAAAAGAGGAAGGATGTCAGACCTCTAAGGTAGGAGAGCATTTCCCACAATGTGAAAGCCCTTGGATCAAGGACTTGGGTTCAAAGTACCTTAGTCCCAGATAAGAGGTGACACTTTGGGCCTTGGCTGGGTGTGGTGCTATAGCTTCAGCCCATTTGAGAGCTTTTAGGACCCTCACAAGAAGTCCCAAAGTATATTGATCCTTGTGCTCCAGAACTAACAGTAACTCTTAATCATCAGAGCTACGGTGCTGTGGGCTTGTCCACATGGTGGGGTTTGCTGGCCAAACTTCTCCTCTCAGGGTTGTTCTGCTTTTTGAGGGGATGAAACTCTTGTGACTTCTTAAGATTTCTCTCAAATCACCCTGACCTTCTGAGAAGACAAGACAAGAAGGGAGAGACAACATGATGAATGCTTCCTATAACTTGGCTGGTTGCTGGTGGGGGAAATCACTTCCTAACCAGCACATGAGGAAAAAGGTGAAGGAGTTCAGGTGAGGGAGGCAGCTCAGTCACACAGGCTCAGCAGGACTTGCTCAGGTAGTGTGAACATATTGAAGTACACATGCAGGCAGTGGTTTCCTGAAAGCCGTATTTTGTCCATTTGGCCTGTGAGAAGATGAGAACAGGAAATGGAGACTGATAATTCAAGCCTAAGTGTAAACAGCAGGCAGTGTAAATGTAATTTACAAGGAGGATTAAACTGAGTGTCTTCAACTGTGCCTTGATAAGCCCAGGTACCCAGGCTGAAAGGTAATTCCAGGCATGGCTGAATCAGCAGAAGGATCCAGAGTTCTTATTCCAAGTCACTCCAGCTGAGCAACTTCTTGATCTTTATCAATGAAGGTACCTGCCTGCAGTGCTGGGGTGCTCTGAGTCATGGCTTGGCAAGCACCAAGCCTGGGTGTCTCCTGGAGGAAAGGAGGTGACTCTGGGGGGGAATATGGCAAAATCCCACCAGCTGTGGGCAAAGCAGGGGCTGGCCAGGCCTCAGCTCCGTCTGCTCTTGGGCAAGGTGTGGCTTTCTCCTGGCCCCTCAGGATGTCCTTCCCCTTCCATCAAGGTGCCAAGGGAATTAAAACATGGCAACATTACCATTCCAGGTGTAAAAAAGTCCAAAAGTCTTTCCCCAAAAGGAGTTATTTTATTTCTGCTTTGCTTCACAAGAACAGTTCTTTGCTGTGTTCCTAGAACAGCCAGCTGGGTGTTGTGTGCCAGAAGGGCATCGTGTGCCCTGGGGCTGGGGACACTGGACCTGCTCTGGGGCAGCCTTTGGAGCCCCACTGGAGCCAACCTGCTCCGTGCTGCCCTTGGAGCACCGACTGCCCTTCCTGCACTGGCTGTGCTGGGGTCTCCTACTGCTTCTGTGGGCAGGCCTGGCTGTCTGCTGTCTGTGCACAGCAGCTCACAATAAAGGAAAGAATTGTTGCAAAAGCAAAAAAAAAAAACTGCAAAACCAAAGGAACCGCGTCACTTCCCGGCACCTGCGGCTGCGGGGCCCTTCCTCCCGTGGCTCCTGGGGTGAGCGCCACCCTGCCAAGCTGCACAGCTCCCTCCTGCCTCTGGGTTGGGTGGGGGTTTTGTGCAATCCTGACACAAGGCAGGCATTCCCTCGCTTTTGGGGAGCTCCCATCCAACAGGTCAGGCATGCTGGGCTGGGGCAGGTGACAGTGCTGACACGTCACCAGTGGCCCTTGATTCATCCGTTCCTCTACATGTGCCACAAAGTCCAGGAAGATAAAACCACAGGCTAACCCTGGCTGTGGGGCAAAGGTCTGCTTCCTGAGTTTGTCCCTCTAGGATGGGGAGAGAGCCCCCTCTGCCACCTGTGCTGGGACAGGGAGTGGGGACACACACAAGGGTGGGGGCAGGGGTGGCTCTCAGCTCCCCGTTTTCTTGGCCCTTTTTCTTACCTGGTCCCGGCTGAGTCACACACAGCCCTCCCCCACCTTTCATCATGGCCCCAAAAGCCACAGTGCTGAGGGAGGGACAGGATGTCCCAGTCCTGAGGAGTCTCAGGGGTGCAGTGCAGGGGTTGGTCACACGCTGGCCTTCCCCAGGAACTAAATGGAAGCAGGTCTGCCCCTCATCCTCCTTCCCGGCCTTGGCTCTTTGCAGGCACTGGAGGGACCCAGGGGCCTTTTTCCTCCCCTCTCTCAAAGCCTGCTGATGTCAGCACTGGGCTCAGCAGCTTTATTGTGGGGAGACACGCACCAAGCCGTCACGTGGCCTCTGCCATTTCCTAAGAAACCAGCTTGAAAATAAAACAGAAAGGAAAAAAAAAGAATAATAAAAGAACAGTTAAAAAAAGAAAGAAAAAAGGAAAGCAACAAGAAGGGATAGCAGAGGGCTAGAGAGCCTGACAGTGACCAAGGGCCACCACCACCACAGCACTCACAGGGACAGATTACAGAGGAGCACTAAGGTTTAAAGCAAGTAGGAGGAATGGTCCTGTCCCCACCATGCCCCTACTGCCATGGCAAAAGTGTCAATCCCTCTGCCAAACCCCACACAGGGAGGCCAGCCCTCGACCATCAGTGGGAACGAATAATTTCTCTCCTTTGATGGCTTCTGTGATACAGTTCCTGGCCAAAGCAAAGTCCTTCTTCAGTGACCCCAAAGCCCTACCTGGCTTGCAAACTTAAAAAACCCAACACAAATAAACCTCCAAGAAAAATAAAGCAAGAACAAGCTCTCTTCACTACGTCATTTTAATTGCATCGACGCCCAGAAATACACGTGCCAAGAGTCACCCACCCGAGAGGGCATCCTTCCATGGTGGGTCTTACTTTCACACTCCTTTCACTCAAAAAAAAAAAAAAAAAGAAAAAAAGAAAAGAAAAAAAGGAAAAAATATATAATTATAATTGCACTGGTTGATGTACAAACACAGTCTTCCCTTTTCACACACTGGTGAGTTCTGCTGGAACAGGAGGTGAAGCCCCAGGGTGTGCCCAGCGTGGCCACAGCAGCTCCCCAGGAAACGAAGAGTTGTACAAAACAGTATGAAGATTTTCTTACAAACTGCAGTGTTTACTGGTTGGTTTTTTGGATTTTTTTTTTTTTATGTTTTCTTGTAAGTTTCAAAACTAGGTTTTGGGTCACTAATGGCTTGTATCTTTTATCTACAGTAAATTTAGCATAAATTTTTTATTTTTAGGAATGTGTAAGGCATTTTGGTAAGTTAACTGTAAGGTCCAAGGTGAAGACTCATCAGACTGAAGTCCCTTCCTTTGAACTGTCCTCTTTCCCCTGGAGAACAAAAAAAAGAAGTGGGTTACTCAGCTGAGCCTCATCCTTATTCCCATGGCAGCACAAGGCCCAAAGCATGTCACAGATGGGCCAGGTCCTGCCTGTGGGGCAGGGAGGACCTTGCCCACCATCTCGTGTGGTCTTAGCATTTCCCAAAAGCAACCCAAATGGTTTCTGGCAGCAAGGACCACCTTGCCTCCACTATTAAACCCCTGCCTGCTGCACACTGCCCCAGGACCTCCACCAGCATCAAGGGGAGGGACATGGCCACCACCAGTACCATTTCCTGAAGCTGTTCTTTCAACTTCTTCACCATTTCTCTCTCTTTGGCCAGTTGGTCCTGGGAAACCTTCAGTAGCTCCTGTAGTTTGGTTGCTGCCTGGCCCAGGTCCTTTGTTAATTTTTTTTCTTTTTCAAGTCTTTCCTACATGGCAGTCAAAAGAAGGCACCTGCCTGAGCCTCCCTTTGCCAGCTGGTGACCTTCCCCCCTTCAAAACACCTCAGGCCACCTCGGGTCTACATCAAGCTGTCTCAGTGACCACAGGCCAGGGGAACACCCAGTTCCCACCTCAACAAGGAGAACTGGCACCCCAGAGCTCTCTCTGGCTCCCTGGAGATGCCGTGGGCTAGGACTGGATGGTTTCCCAGTGTGTAAAAAGCCCAGCCTGTGAGTGTTTGCTGAGGGCATCACACTGATCTCAGCCTGCAGGGATGCAGTGGCTGTGGCCCTGCTGTCCTTCAGCCCCACTGGAGCTCTCAGCCCTCTCCTGCAGGGGAACCATAGGATGGGCCTCGCTCCCCAATCCTCAGAAATGATAAATCGTGCCCACAGTCCTGCTCGCTCGTGACTTTGTCATGGCACAGCCAACTCACCTTGAGATGCTGGGCCTCCTCCTTGTCTGAAGCTGCTGCATGTTCAGCCAGTCTCAGCTTTTCCAGCTCTGCCTGCAAGCTGCATGCCAAGCTCTGGGCCTGGAAAGGACACACTCAGTGAGCACAGAGCCAGTGGTGCCAGCATCTCCCACACATCCTGCTCCAGCCATCCCCGAGTGCCCGCTGGCTGTGTCCTGCTCAGGACTTGTGTGGTACAGGCACACAAGGCATTGCTTCCACCAGGGAGATGGCATTTCTCACTTGGAGCAGCAGGAAACCCACCTCAAGCTTGTAACCCTCCAAGGAAAAAGCTGGCACAAGACATGGGGGGATTGGGAGAGCTGAGTTTGAGTGGCCAGAGATGCCACATGGCTTTAGCACAGCTGCTGTAGAAGTCCTTCAGATGGGGGAGGGAACGTCTCGCAGTGATGTCTGAGGTGTGGACAGTGATGGGGAAAAGCCTTCAGATTAATTCTACAAATTAATTCTTGGGCTTCATTAGCAGCCAAGAATCCAGGAGGGCTTTGCAGACCCTGGCATCCTCCTCGCCCACACCCACCTCCTCCAGCTCCCGTGCCAGCTTTTGCCGCAGCATTTGCTCCTTCTCCGCCAGCGTTTCGTTCTGCTCCAGCTGGGTTTTCAACTGTGTTGAGAAGAGGGGAAAACACCCAGAAATAACATTTTAAAAAGATTCAAGAGAGCTGGGCTGGACAGAAGAAATAAAAACAGAAGCTTTCCCCACAGCACCGCAGGGCAATACGTACAAGCATCCCCCCTCTGCAGGGAGATTGCTGATGGCAAGGCTGGGGCCTGGCTCAGCACTGCCCAATTTTGTTTGCTCACCAGCTGGGGTGTGGGATGAGAGGCATCCCATAGAGAAAGATGTGCCTGGCAGGCCCCCATGACTGGGAGAAGGCTCCACAGTTAACAGGATTAAAGGAGAAAGACAGAGCACTGCCACTGGTCAGAGGTGTCAGCCTGCAAGGGAACAGCTGCTGCTAATGCCCTCAGCCCAGCTGCAGCAGCATTTATGGAGCCTCTGTAATCCTAATCCTCCCTGGCTGGGAAGGGATCCCGGCACAGCTCTGTCAGGGTGTTGTCCCCTTCCTCTGAGGAGACTCTGAACCCCACAGGGCACTGTCACATGGCAGTGCTGGCCCAAGGGCTCGCAGCATGTCCTGCCTGCATCCCCCAAGGCTTGCCAGAGGGCTCCCAAGGGGAACAGCCTGGTGAAAGCCAACTGCTATGGGAAAGGACACATGGTTAATGCATTCTCAGCATCCAGGATTCCAACAGGGGGTGCTGGGCTGGCTGCTCCCCAGCACAGGACGGGACACAGCACAGCTGAGACAGCCCTGAGCAGAGTTGTGTGCAGTTCTCCATGTGGTGAGTGATGGTGACACAGGACATGGGACATGGTTAAGGGTCAGAGCCTCCCCAGTGGCCTCAGCACCCTAACCTTGAGGGCTGCACTTGGCTCAGCTTGTAACCCCACTACTCCTCCCTCCTGTACATGGCTCTTTGCCTCACTCAGCTGCTGCCTGACCTGAGGGATGAGCAGCAAGCCTGGCTCAGTGACACATCCCTGTGCCACAGCCTTCCCACGAGCCACAGGGGCCTACAGAGAGCCTGCCAACTTTTTGGCTTGGACACAAGCTGGAATGCTTGGGAAACCACTCAGTTTCTGCCAGAGCAGGACAGTGGTATCTGACCTGGGCAGCTGCAGGCTCAACAGCTCCCAGGGGTGCAGAGCAAATGATTCTATCTTATCTGCTCAGAGATGGATGGATGGATGGATGGATGGATGGATGGATGGATGGATGGATACCCAAACCCCTGCCTCAGGGTGGTGTTGTGCTGACAAGTGTCCAGTGGTGGGGCAGCTGGGTTTTTCTTCTACACACCAGCTTGAGCAAGCCTTGCTGCTCTCCTTTCCTTCCCACCCCATCACAGGAGGAAAGACAAGCAAATAAAAATCTCCTCCTGGGTCCCAGCAATCGCCTCTGAACGTGTGGTCCCCAGCAGCACCAGGCTAGCCCATCAAAGGCTGTGCCTTCCTGCCCTCCCTCAGCCCACAGGAAGGGTGCTGGCCCCACAGCTGCTTTGCAAACCAGCCCCAAGGACCCAGCAGGGCGTTCCCAGGGTCCCTCCTTACCAGGGCCAGCTCCTTGCTCTGCTTCTGCGTTTCAGTCTTTGCTGCCTCCAGCTGCTCCTGGGACTCTGACAAGAGCTGCCTCAACTGCCAAGGAGGAAAAGAAAGAAAAAAAAAAAAAACCAACTCCTTTTATGCACTTGGTTTAGGAACTCTGGCCCAAGTAAGTTTTTTTATGAAGCAACATCTTCCCAAAGAGGTCATGGTGTCATCACATGCTGATGTGCCTGCTGATGCCTGCTTAAGCAAATACAGCCGTGGGACAGGTCTGTCTCACTTGAGCCACAGAAACCACACAGGCCACCCAGGAGCAGCAGAGAGCACCTCCACAGAGATCTCCCTGACCCCTCACCTTGCCCACGATTCTTGGCTTTAGGAGCCTACAACCCAGACTGGAGCAACCAGCTCCATCTGTTTTCCTCTTTCTTTGCAAAGCTGCAGATCCCTGGGGCACTTCCCAAATCCTCAAAACGTGCATGGGAGGGGAGTCAGGGTTAGAAAAAGCTGAAGAAGGCAGCAGCCTCCACACTTACAGCTTCAACTTCTTTTGTGTAGTTCTGGCGCTCGGAGCTGGCTGTCTCCAAGTGATTTTCCAGTTGTGTTTCCAGAAGAGAGGTGTATTCCTTTAGCTGCATTAAAAGAGAGGAAAGCAGGAGGGGGTTGAATGTGTGAGGTCCAAACACCCTATGGCTAAAGCCTGCCCTCCCCAAGGCAAGTCAGGAGATGGGGCCTGACTCAACCCAAGCACAGCGTGCGCCTCTCTGGCACCCGTGCAGAGACCTCCCCTCCCCAAAAATCCTCACCTGATCTGTGCTCTGCACATCTGCTTTCAACTTCTCCACCATGCCTTCCAGGGATTTCAGCTGCAGGTGTGACTGAAGCAGAAAGGATCAGAGAAGGACACTGAGCAATCAAAAACTGGCTGCTGTTTGACTCCCACCCTTCCCACTTCATCCTGTACCCATCCAAGGGGAGCTCCAGGGAAGAGCTCTCCTTCCCAGGGAGGACAAGGCTAACACACACAGGTCATAAATGGTGGAGCAAGGCAACAGCTGCTGTCTGCAGCATTTCAGGTGGCTGCAGTCAGGTTTCAACACCCGAGAAACCATCATGAGACTCGGCACAAGCTTCCTGCTGAAAGCACTTTTTGTTCTGGAAGCAGCAATTTTCCAATGACGTGGCATGGACTTCGTTATTAAGAGAGGCCAAGTTGCCAGAAAAAGCACTTAAACACAGGCTGGTTTTTGAAGAGGACTCTGAAGATGCTGAAGTTTTTGAAAGGAGGAATTCACCTCCTCTCCACTGAGAGGCAGGATTGCTCTGGGAGCTGCCCTAGGCACCAGACGTTCTTCCCATCAGGAACACCAGCAGCAGCCACGTCACCCTGTGCAATCCCACACCAGCCCTCAGCAGTGCTGGCGCTGCAGGAGCCAGCAGTGGGCTGACAAACCAAACATCTCTTGAACAACAGCTTCCCCCACCTCCCTGCAGTGCCAGTGAACTCCAAAGCCCCACGTGATGGATGGGGAGCAGCCAGACCATGGAAAACAGCTCCATCTCAGTTCTGCATTCAGGAGGGAAGATTCTACATGAGGTGGGCTTTTTGTCAGCTGGCTTGGTGACAGGAGGAGTAGATTTGGGGAGAAAAGGAAGTTCCTAGGTCTCAGTGTTCACAGCTGAGGGCCACAAACCAATTTATAGCCAACAGATCCCCTTCTCCTGGAAGTCCAGCTGCAGGAGCACCAAACCCAGCTGTGTCAGCAACACCCACCTTTTGGAGCTCCTCCTCAGAGGCTGTGAGCTTTGCCTTCCACACCTGCTCCTCCTCCTCCACGCTCTTCTGCAGGTTTCGCAGCATCCCCTCCTGTGGGCAAAGCCTCAGCTGAGCCCAAACCCCCAGCAGGCTGAGCAGTGCAAGGGTTGGAAGCCTCAAAAGCCTCTCCAGGGATTTGGGCCAAACAAAGGTGACAGAATTAGAATCAGGTGGGGCTGGGGGCTCCTAATCCCTATTCTGGCTCGACCACCCTGTTCATCAGAGCCCTTGCTGTGTCTCATTCCATCACCAACAGCAAGGTTTCCAACACAATTAGGCTGAAAAAGAGCTCTAGAAATTCACCTTTATCCTGTTCCTGTGTCTCACTGACAAACACTACCACAAAGCAGCTCCCCCAACACAGCAAGGGATGCCCACCCTCAGCTCATGGGCAGCCTGGGCTGACAGGAGACCGCTCCAGAGGGGTTTCCAGTGGGAAACCAACACAGTGCAAAGGGCAGGAACTTACGGTCTCTGCGAGGATCGTTCTGTACTGCTCACACTCTGCCTGTAAAGTGCTTTGCGCTTCCTCTGCCTCTTTTAATTTAAGAGCTGAATCCTAAAACGAGAGGGAAAGAAAGGAGGGAGAGATGAAAAGATGGAACATGTGACCCTCCAGCACACCCTCACCCCTCCACTTTCCAGCCATCACTTACTGGTGGCTCTGTTGTGACCATCTGCTGCTTTAGCACACCCACGGTCTTCTCCTTAAACTCCTGTAGCCACGTGTCATAATCCTGAGTTTGGAATAAAAGAGAACAAGAAAGAAGGAGGATGCTTAGATCTCTCTCCTTCCCACGTGGAGAGGCTCTGGGGAGGTCTGAGGAAGCCTGTCCCACCTGCTGTGAGGACACGGTGACTCCCGGGAGGGCGGAGAGCAGCGTCTGCTTGGTTTGTGTCTGGAGCGCGTCCAGCTGTTGGGCCAGCTCTTCCTGAAAGAGGGACAAACTGCAATGGATGGAGGTCTTTGGCACCTGCTGGCCAGGCTGACAACACTGGTCCTGCCTTTCTGTGCCTACAGGGCTGGGGAAACCAGCCAACACAGAAAACTGCTGGTGCTGGGAACCACAAAAGCATCGCTTCCAGTTCAACCATGTCCCTGCTTCCCCAGCCATGACCAGTACCAGGGACGCACTGCCCTCAAGAAAAATTTTGGAGAAGCTTGCAGAAGAGTTGGGCCAGCACTCTTCCTAAGCAGGCAGGCAACCCAGGGCAGGCCTCCCTGGTGGCTTGGGAAAGCTGAATGTTCCCTTCCAACACCAGGGCAATGCCAGCCTCACCTTTGCTTTCGTAGCAGCAAGCAGTTTTTCCTCACACGCCTTCTCCACCGTGGTCAGCGCTTCCATCGCCTTCCAGTTCTTTTCCCGAAGGTCCTGTGGAGACCACACAGAGAGGGCAATAAGCCACACGCTGTGCCAAGGGCCACAAAGCTGCTTGCTGGCACTGCAGGGGATTTCAAAGCCACTGCTTAAGGAACTGGGTTTGGTCAGGAGTCTTCCATCCCATGTCTATAAGCATTCCTGTCTCCCCAGTCTTTTCAGTGGCTCCACACACCCCACTGCTCTGGCAGTGCCCTGGATGGGACAGGAGCTCCAGAAGCAAGCTCAGGATGCCTGCAGAGGACACAGGCCAAGTGCAGGGATGCAAGGCGGCCTCCACACAAGTGACACCACCTTGCAGTAGAGGGATAAGGAGCAGAGGAGCAGGAAGTGTGAAGGAGCCTTCTCAGAGATTGCCTTGGCCCTACCAGGGTAGGATCTCTCTGGCTTACCAGGTCCTAAACCTTCCAAGAGAACAAGGGACAGACATGTCACCTCAGGCAGCCCTGAGGTATTCCTGCTCTCTGGTAGATGAGCCCCTCCAGGGCTCCATGGGGCTGGAAGAGCCTCTGGCCACACCCTGGAGCCATAAGTAGGTGACCATGATGGGTTGTCTGTCACTCACTCACGTTGTTTTTCACCTTCTGTTGCTCCACTGCCTCCCGCAGCTGTGTGGCTTCCCTTTCCAAGGCTGAGAGCTGGTTTGTCTTCTCCTGGAGTCTGGAAGGGCAGGATGCAGGAGTGAGCCTGAGCAGTCACCTCCCTCACGGGCAGCAAGCTCCCGAGATGGAGACACAGCCCTTCCTATCCTGGTCTGCTCTGGGATCTACACACAGCAGGAGGAAGAGGGAGCAGGACTAAAAACCACAGCCATGGCAATGCTGGAGTGGGATCTGGTTTTCTACCCCCTTACCAGCAATAAAAAGCAATCACTTAACTGGCTGGCTGTACACACACAAAAAGAGGAAGAAGCAACCTGATGCAAAGGCCAGGAATTCTGGCTTGCACAACTGGGGCTGCTCCCATCCATGGCTCATTAGGCTGAGAGAGTCCACAGCTCTGCATTTTGAAAGTATCATCCCACTGTCTTGAGTAACCCTAAATCAGGGCTGCCAACCAGACAGCAGAAAGCTGCAGGTTCCCTCCACACCCTCAGATCCCCCGTCTGCCCTGAAGGGACCCTCAGTTTGAGCAAACCAAGGTTCAGGTCCTTGAGAAGAACTACACAAGTCTCCTGGGGTCTCAGGACAACTCAACAGCTGACTTTAGAGGGATGCTGGATGCTTGCTAGCAGTGGGGGTATCTGAGAAATCTTCCCCCCATGCAGAGCCTTCTTGGAGGTGCCCAGCACATGGACAAGGAATAATAGGCGGGATTCATGACATGGGAAACTCCAGTTAAATGCCAGGAAACCTTTCTGTGCTAGGGGGTGGGGAAAGAGGTTATCAAACACTGGAATAGGAACCCAGAGTGGTGGTGAATCTCCATCCCTGGAGATACCTGGAATATCTTTAAAAAACTTCCTCTGGCTGGCCCAGACTTGAGCAGGGACTTGCACCAGAGACATCCCACACCCAGCACCAACAGCAGCAGAACCTCCTGTTCTGTAGGAGTGGTCAGACTCCATGTGCCTGCCAGCAACTCAGTCCTACTTCAGAATGGACTGGCTCTCATATGGGGCCAGCACCAGAGCCAATCATTATTTTAAACAACACTGTTGGCCAGGATTAACCTTGACTTCCCAGCTGGACAGCCCCAAGCTTGCCTAGAAGGCAAGAAGCCCTCAGCCACAGGCTCAGTGCTCAAGGAAGCCTGGGACACATGGACGGCAAGCTGGAGGTGGCACTGCAAGATGTGCACCTGGACCCACCTTGACTGCAGCTGCTTCATTTCTGCTTCATTGGCTGCCTGGAAGAAAAAAAGCACTTTGATGACCTGCCCCAGGCATGTGATACAGGTCAGCCCTTCCTGTGGCATCCCAGAGAGGATCCCAGAGCAAGGAAAACTCGGGGATTGTGTAAGCAGTGTCACCCACTGCCCTCCTCCCAGCCCAATTAAACGAGCACACAACCTGCAGGTCTCTGTCTTTTTCTGCCTCCCGCATCTGGCCCGCCTCCAGCAGAGCTTCGATGGACTTGATCCTCTCCAGAAGCTTTGCATTCTCCGAGCTGGCATCCTGCAGTTTCCCTTTCACACTGTCCAACTCCAGCAGCTTACTTTTAACCTCTGCCTCGGAGCTCAGCAGCTTGGCCTGCAGCTCTGGTGGAGGGAAGGGTGACAAACACAGTAGGGCAGGTGCAAACAAACCTGGAGACTCCCCACCCTGCTCTGTCCACGCAGGATCTTAGCCAAAGAAGCCTTCCTTGGCCAAGGATGCTTTGAGGAGGCACAGAAAGGGAAGGCAGGGATGCAGGCCAGCATGGGAGAGAGGCCTTGGAGTAACACCCTGGGACAGAACCACGGACCAGCCCATGTCTTGCTCACAGCAACACCAGGCAGCCTAACTCATCCCTGGATCTCTTTGTCCTGCCCCAACTGGTTCCTCCAAGCTCTCAAAGTCTCATGTCTGCCCTGGAGCCCTCACCATGCTGATCCCAGTTCCTCACCAGCAATGCTCTGCTGCTGCCCTTTGGTCTTTTCTGCATCTGCCAACAGGCTCTTGTAGCTGCTCTGGGTTTTGCGGAGCTCGTCGCTGACCTCATCCAGCCTCTTCTGCAGCATCACCTCTGCCTCCCGTTGGTAAGCCTGCAGGGCAGGAAGAGAAGGTTTCCTGGAGCCTGACAGACATCCCAGACAGTTTGAAGCAAAGCTTCATGTGTCACATGACCTTATTTTTAAGCTGTGTTTCGGGGGATTAAAGTCATCCTCCCGCCAAGCTCCCCCTGCACATGAAGCACCCCATGTTGTGCTCACACTTTATCCCGTGCCAGCCCTCACATTGGGAAGTAGACAATACCCAAATGCCTCGGTCCTGGGCCAATTCCATGGCCAACCTCTCCTCTGGAGAGCTCTGAAAAATCTCCCAGAGCCCCGGTTCAAACTGCCCCAGCCCAGCAGGGAGAGGTGCTGGCACGGGGCTCTGCAGAACACAGACACCCAACCACGTTTCCACAGGAGGAGGAACTGTCTGTGCAGTTTGGGCCAGGGAATACTTTTTATTTTCCATCATGGAAAGCAGCAAGGAAGAGGCTGGCAAAGGCAGGCGTTCTGAGGGGGAAGGCAAAGGAGGAGGAGGATGAGTTGCAGCTTTACAGGTAAAAGTGTCATTCTTGCAGAGGGAGAAAAATTGCTTTGCATGGAGGGGACAGGAAAAGGTAAACCAGCAGGCCTGTCTCTGCCCAAGGGATGCTTTCAGCACCACCAGGAAAGCAGAGCCACTCTGGTTTTTGAGGTTTTGACTCAATATCCTCAGCTCAGAGCTCCAGGTGTTACTGTGGAACACATTCTCCCTAGCACCTTAAGCACATCCCTGACTTTAGTGTGATTTATTTAATTAGCATTAAGGTGTGCAGTGAGCTGACAGCCCTGGAGTTCTCCTAAAAGCATGTCTAGGAGCTCCTGCTTTGAGTCAGAGAGGCAGCTCCTGCCTTCACACCAGCTGTGAGCTCACATCACCCTCCTTGCCCCTCACCTGCAAAAGCAGCAGGAGCCAAATGCAGCCCACCAAAATGAGAGCTACATCCTCAGGCACACAAAAAATTAAAAGCAAGGATATGGAAGGCCCCTTGCTCTAGGAATTCCTCTACAAAACTATTTTGGTATGTGCAGATAAAGGTCTCTTCCACCACAGCTGCTTCCTGAAGAGGCCAGAGCAATTCAGAGACATCCCTCACCCTGTCTGCTACACCGGGATTAATGCTCCCAGCACACAGCTTAGCAACATCCCAGCAGGATCCCAGCAGGAGCACTGTCAACATCCAAGAAGATGCTCTTTCCTGCGTGAGTACAGCCTGCCTGCCAGCAACACACCTCTGTGTGTCAGAAGCTCTCCTTGGGAGGTGTCCTTTCAACACCCCTAAAACCCCAAACCCAGCCACTCCCTGCAGGCA
This sequence comes from Pyrgilauda ruficollis, assembly GCF_017590135.1. Taxonomy (NCBI): domain Eukaryota; kingdom Metazoa; phylum Chordata; class Aves; order Passeriformes; family Passeridae; genus Pyrgilauda; species Pyrgilauda ruficollis. The sequence goes on from NW_024531377.1 coordinate 300,842, forward strand.
ACCAAAGAAGCCACAAGCTCCATCTCCTACAGCAGGGAGACAGAGCAACAAGCTTAAAAACCATCTGAGTTTGAGAGAGAAGAGCATCTGCAGAAGAATGCCTTCAACCAGGGCATCCTGCTCCCTGGGCTCTGATGGTGATGCTGCACAAGGGGCACAGGGAATGTGACAAGCTGGAGAGAAATTAGCAAGCCTGCCAGGCAGCTTCCTCCCAACCATGGACATTCATGTCCCTCCTAGCCCTTCCCATGGCCAAGTGCATGGATCCCCTGCCATTCAGCACCCAGCTCTGCTAGGGGAGAGGGTTTGCCAGTGCCTGCCTGACCTGCAGCTGCTCGATTCGCTTCTCCGAGGCCGTCGCTTTGATCTCCCAGCTCTTCCTCTGCTGCTCCTCTTGCTGCAGCACCTCTGACTTCTCAGACAGCTCTTTCATCAGCTTGCTGCACTCCTGCCTCAACTTGGCCAGCTCAGCATTTTGCCTGCAGCAACAGAAGCAGGGTTATTTCAGCTCACAGGCCGGCCAAGCCTCCCTGGTGCTGGTCGGGGGAAACACATCCTCCTGTGGGCCTGATACAGGACTTGAAATGGTGAACTTTGTTTGCCTGTTTCTAGGACACTCCTGGTCCTTCAGGGAGGGGGTGGAAAGAGCCAACAAATCACTTTTTAGAAGTCCTGTTTCAGTCACAGGAGACATTCCTTTCTTATGAAGTAGAGGACACATGGATCTGTGTTCCCAGACACAAGAGGAAGCACTACAGCTGGACTCCACTCTGTAATTATTTGCCTGCTGTTAATCACCAGTCATTTCAGACTGTCTATAAAAAGGAGTGTGAAATTCTTCTACCTAGCTCCTATTTGTTCTGTTCTCTGCAGCATCACTCCCATCAATGAGCTGGCTGCATTTCTTCTCAAGTTTGAGAGTATGAGCTCCCCTATGGGGGAAAAACACCACAGTGCCTTCTGATGCCCTCTCCCCCCTCCACTGCCTGTTGGATGTGGCATCAGCACAGGTGACCTCAAAGGAGAGAGGGATTCCCTGCCCTTTCACTTGGGAAGAACACCCTTGTTTCTCCTGGTGTACCCCCAAAAGCCATTTGGCAAGCTCTTTCTCCCTCATTCCCTCCTCCACCTCCAGCTAGCTGGGGTGTCTGCAAAAGTACCTTTGGGAAAGGGGGTGGTCAAGCCAAGGTCTGCCAGAGGGCAGCCCCAGGCTCTGCCCCTCCTCCCAGCCTTACTTGCTTTCCATCTGGCTGGTGGCCTGGTTGAGGGCATCCCTCAGGATGGAGTTCTCCTGCTGCAGGCGAGCCAGCTGCGTGTTGGGGCCGTTCTCCAGCTGTTCCTGCAGGGTCCGGATCTAGAGGAGCCCAACAAGGGGTTAATGCCACCACCAGCCCTTCTGCTGCCCCTGTCAAAGCCCAGGAGATGAGCAGGAGGCACTGGCGATGCAGGAGAGTCTGTGCTGATGCTGACAGCCCTCAGGGGTGTGACATCCCGTGAAGATGCTCCAATGTGCCTCTTCTCCAAATAGGTTTGGAGGGGGCTTAAGGGATTGGGGGGGTATTTGGGGAGTTTTGGGGTTATTAAGTGGGTCTTAGAGGGGTGTGGGGGTACCTGAAGGAGTTTGGGAAGGGATTTGGGAGAGTTTAAGGGATGTTTAGGGGGGCCTTAAAGGGGTTTTGGGGGGAAATTCAGCACCATGGCTCAGGAGCACCGCAGGGTCTCGCACCTTCCCGAGGCTCTGGCCCCCTCCCACGGCTGAGCCTTCTCCAGAATGTCACACATGTGCCACCAGCAGCCACCTGGCAGAGGAAAGAGGCAGGTGCAGAGCACAGCCTAGGGCTCACCTTGCCCTGGAGCTGCTGGGTCTCGCTGACATGGTCCTGGTAGCTGGCCTGCATCCGCGCCTGCACCGCCACGATCTCCCGCTCGCGGGCCAGCAGCTGCTCCTTCAGCTTGCCCTCCACGGCCACCGCCTTGGCCCGCTCGGCTGCCAGCTCCTGCCAGGAAAGGAGGCTCCCAGTTAGTCCTCAGAGCACAAGTCTCCCCGTTTTAAGAGGATGTGGTCTCCTAGCTCAGCAGACTACAAAGTTTAGCCCTTTCATTGCTGCCCCCACGCCCAGGTACGTTTAGCACTTACATTTCCTCCTGCATTTTGTTTTGGGCTCTGTGGCCACTGGATGCCACTGTTGTTCCATGTTGGGCCAGCTAAGAGAAAGGAGTAAGACAGCCTGGAATTTTATTTTCCTCCCCCAGGATAAATAACATCACACAACATTTGGGGCAAAGCAGGAAAATTAAGCAGATGGACTTGACAGCCACAAGTTCAGCGTGGCAGGGATCTGTTCTGCCTTCAACACCCAAAAAGAGGTGGGGGCAGGGGGCTGAGTCGGAGAAGGGCACAGTAAATAGCATCAGGTTCCTTACAAAGGCACCATCTCAGCTCAGGGGAGCTGAAACGAGGAAGGATTTGCTTTTCTCCCTGAAGGAGAAGAAAGCTGCAATGTCTCACAGAAAGGGTTTTCCCCTGCTTCTCCCATGGCTGCCAATGGGCACTACCCTGTGGTTCTTTTGGCTGGCACCTCTCCAAACTGGAGCAGGCCCAAGAGAGGAGGACGGGGGGGAATCTCCTCTGCTTTCTGGGAAGAAAACAGCCAACAGCTGAAGGGTCCAAAGAGCCCCACAGGGGGCTGAGATGTGGGGAGCAGGAGGCACATGGAGAGCCACCATGAGCAGAGGCCACACCGGGGATGCCAGGAGGGCCACCCAGGACTTACCTTGCTCAGCTCCCGCAGTTTGTTCCTGGCAGCAGCTGCATCCTCCTGCTCAGCAGAGAGCTGCTTCTCCTTCTCCTCCAGCTGGCGTTTCAGGACAGCAACCGGGTCACCCTTCTGCGTGGCCTGCCAGCACGGGGTGGCACATCAGTGGGGACCACCACCTTCAGAGCCATCCCCTCCACCCCACACACACGACATCCTGCCCTCTGCTCCAGGGGAAAAATCAGCTCTGTTCTCCCAGACACCCTCAGGGCCAGCCTGCCTGAAAATGGGGTGCCTTTCCTCCCCTTGCACTTCCTGAGCTCAGCAGAGCCCTACCGTGTGCCAGGTGTCCTGGATGATTCCTGCTTTCTCCGTCAGGATCTCGATGAGCTGCTGGGCCTCCCCCTCACTGAACACCATGCTGCTGACTGTGGACACCAGTGTCTTGTAGGGCAGGTACAGGGCCCCATCCGAATCTGTAGGTGCTAGGGAGGAGAGAGGAGGGATTAGGACTTCTGGGGACAGCAGCAGAAATATTGTATCATCTCAGCTGGCTTCAAGCCCACAGCTGCCCTCTCAAACCATCATCTACCCTGATTTCCAGAGTCACATTTGGTACTTCTCTGAATGAGAATAGTAAGAAAAGTGCTGGAGATGACACCACACACATGCTCCTTGAGTCAGCTGTCACCTCTGCCTGGCCCAACAACTGGTCCCAGCACCTGCCATCACCCTCTACCAAATGGAGAGACTCTCAGCAGGAGCTGGGAGTGCTTTGCCAATGCCAGGGGGCTCAGACATGTCAGGCACCAGAAGCTGGACCATGCCAAAACACAACCTTGCTGAAGGATGTCACTCCATGCAGTGGTGCCAGTCACAGCAAGGTCATCTCCCACCTTTCACCAGCCAAGTTTGTTCCAGCTCTTTGCTAAGGGACAACATGACTCCAACCCTTCCCCTGCTAACCTGGGAAAGCCAGGGGGCATCAAGGACCATGATGCTGTTGTAGGACCTCAGTGCACATGGTCACGATACACAGAGGCAGTGGTTTAGGGGTTCCTGCGTGTATCTATGGCCCTGTGGGCTCCTCTTCCTAGAAAACCACAGAAGGAAAAGCAGTTTGGAGTCCAGTAGCTCCAGAACCCCTGAAGTCATTAACACCAGAGTCTCTTGAATACAAAGCTTTGGATGCTCCAAGCAGCAAGGTTCAAAGAAGGAGGAGGAGGTGCTGCAGGTGCTGGAGCAGAGATTCTCCCCTAGAGAATGGACCCCATGCTGGACAAGGCTCCTCCCAAGGACTGCAGCCCATGGAAGGCCCCACACTGGAGCAGGGGAAAGGTGTGAGGAGGAAAGATCTTGCAGAGGGTGGCTGTAACAAACTGTCCCCATCCTCCTGCACCACTCAGGGATGGGAGGCAGAGGAGTCAGGAGCAAAGGAGTGAAGTTGAGCCTGGGAATAAGCGCTGCAGGGGGGAAGGCATTGTTTTCACTTCTAAAAAAAAATCTGTTTCTCATCTATTTTAATGGGGAATAAATTAGTTTTCCCAAGTCGAGTCTGTCTGGCCAGTGACAGTAACTGCTAAGCGATCTCTGGTAGATCCATTTGGAACGGCAGCGCCAAGCCCTGCCAGCAGCCGTGTCTGCGTCCCCAGCCACAGCCACTTCCCAGCAGCTCCACCCCCTTGTGCCACCAGGGCTTGGCTCACACTTTACTCATGCTGGCAACTGCAGGGCTGCAGGATAGCACATGGCATCCCCTGGCTCAGCCTGCTGCGTGCAGGGACACACCGAACGGAATTCCGCCTCTCTCCAGGTGGAGTCGCAGGAGAAAAATACCCCAAGCCATTCCTGTCAGGTTTGCCATCTGCTTCACTGCTGAGGACGTGTCCTGGAACACCCTGAACACCCATTTTTATCTGCCACAGAATAATTTGTTTCTTTGCATTTGAGGAGGAGAGACCACAGCTGCTGAAAACACGTTGGTCAAACTCCAGTTGGCTTCATGGCACAAATCCTACCAAGAGCTTTCCTTTGCAGAATCCCACAGGAGCAGCTAAGACATCACTCTTCACTTTCAGGACATGCAGGACTGGCAATTCATACCCAAGGGAATCTAAGTTTGGAGCACCCAAAAACCTCCCAACTTAACAAATGCTGAAAGGCCATCTCCCAGCCACATTCCCGCAGCTGTTACAGCTTGGATTTGTGTGTTTTTCACATGGGTGCACACAACAAACCAGTCACCTCCAGTTTCCCCAAGCCCACCACCCCTGCAATAACCTCCAGGAGCAGCTTCTCCAGTCATTCCAAACCCCATCACCATGTGGAGATGGTCTTTAGTAAAATCCTTCGCTCAGAAAACCAGATTCAAGGGGTTTAACCCATCTTTGAAACCCAGCAGCTGCAAATGCCCTGCTGAGTAGCAGGGCCTTTTCCAAAATGTGGGTGTGGAAACGGCCAGGCTGCACAGCAGGTTTGGATGTGCTGCAGAAGGGCAGCAAGAAGGGCTATCTTTTAGTTTGGTGGGTTGGGGTTTTTTTTGCTAAAGAAAGAAAGAAATCTATGCACATCACATGACATCTTTGAGAACACCTGAGAGATTTCTGCCATGTGTCCACAAGGGAACCCTTCCACAGGTCTGAAAGCACTCACATTTTTAGTGCCTGTAATTATCACTTAACCAAAAATAAATCCCAAACTGTTCCCACTGGTACAATGAGAGGCAAGAATCCAGCAAGAGAGCTGATTTTCCCCTCCCTACACCTTTTTTATACCCTGCAGAGCTCAGGACCACCTGATCTTTTCCATCTCTGAGTCAAACAAGTAAGGCACGACTGATGATGGGTAAGTTTTCCCTTCCCTGTGGGAGAACCAAAGTCACTTCCCTCTAATTACTCTACAATCAATCCCCTGCAGTCTGAAACTCCATCAATCCTCTCTGCTTGAAGCATCCTTCTTCACCTCCACCACAGGAGGAGGAAACACTAGCAGTGACCCAGCTCCACTGAGAAGTGTGGGAGAGCTCCTCTGTACTTTTAACAGTCAGGGTTCTATGGGAAAACACCTCATCCTGGCTTCCCACCCAGATGTGCAGCACCTTGGCAGCTGTCCCTGTCCCAGGACAGGGACACGCAGCTCTCATTCACTCCCACCTGCAGAGCCCACAACACAAAGCCCAGAGGAACCTGAAACTCTCCAACACCCGTGCTGGACCAAAGGGATACAGGCAGAGGAATTTGGCCTCACCTGGCTCGCTCTTCTTCTTGGATGCAGCCTTCTTCTTGGCAGGTCCATCATGCTTCTGGTCCTCCTGGGCTTGGAGAGCCTCGCTTTTCTTGACAGTGACAGAGCTGATGACCGGAGCGCTTTGCTGAGTGCCAACTGGGGGCACTGCCACAACGGGCACCTCCTTAGGAGCCACCTCCCGGACGGGAGAACTTTTGGGCACGCTGACAGGGGGTGGAGCCAACACCGGGCTAGGAGCTGGCTCTACCTTTGCCACCTTCTTCTCCTTCTTCCTCTTCTCCTTAGGTGACGGAATGGGTTTCTCCTTTTCCTGGGGGACAACTGCCACCGCTGCAATTGGAGTCTCAACTGCCACAGGCTCGGGCACCACAGCAGGCTCAGGAGCCACCTCCTTGGGAGGGTCTGTCACTTCCTGAGTAAGCTGCTGCTCTGGGATCTTTCCATTCGGTTTCTCTTCCTTTTTCTTCGCTTTCCCTTTCTTCTCAACCGGTTTCTCTTTCTTCTTTTTCTCCAATTTCTGCTGCTGGGTCTTCTCAAGCTCCTTGCGTTGCTTGGCCAAGGCTTCCTCGTAAGACGTCTCCTTCATGGAGAAGGTGGACACCAGGAAGATCCCGATGGCTGAGATCACCATGAAGCCTCCAAAGACCATAACACCCAGCGTCTGAGGGTCGTACACATCCATCCTGCCTCACTCTTCTGTGCCTGCAAGACACCGGGACAACAGTTAGGGGCAGCAGGGGAGGAAAGAAATGCAATGGCTTTTCTGAGAGGGATCTTCACACGGGCAACTGTGCCTTCCAATGGCACTGTGCACTGGGAAGAGGAACACTCCAGATTCACATGGCTCAGGCTGACCTGCCTGCACACCCCCGAGTTTGTGCTACTCTGCTACACTGCCCATGCACAGGGGTCCAGTTGTACCTCAGTGACTAAATTTCATGTCCAGAAGAACCAAAGAGAAGGAAATAAAAACAGGGATGCAATCAGAGACGGCCACGAGCCTCATTCTATGTTCAGTGGGGTGGCTCTATATGACCTTAAGCCACACCTGCAGCAGTAAGAGAGCCCACTTTCAGACTGCTGGGAGCAGGCTAGCCAAAATCTGGGCTTTCCCTGGAGCACCTGGCTTTTTCACTGCCCCCAGACGCATATCCAGGTGTCATCTTCAGGATAAAATATCCCCCTGGGAGGAGAAAGCTTTGCAGCAGCCCTTCCCTCTTCCCTTTCCCTGCTGAGCAGCAGCAGAGACCACACTGCCTGCTCTGAGCTCTGGCAAGCAGGGTTCAGCCACATCTGGGGAAAGATGCTGCCATCTCCACTCCTCTTAATGGCTACTTGAACCTATCCTGGTTTCAAAGCCAATTTTTGCTGGCCCATCCACGTGTTTCATCCACCAGGGCATCACTTCCATGTGGCTCTGAGATGGCTCAGAGTCCCCCAGATGCTGGTGTCAGGCAGTTAATCTGGGAAGGGACATTTTCCAGGAGTTGCCATGGCTGTGGTTCCTCATCACTGTTACTCAAAGCAGAACGAGCAAAATGCAGGAAGTCCTCAGCTACCAGGAGTTCCCATCCCCACCATTAACTGTTGACATTATCGAATTTCCTCTTTAAGGGGGTGTGGGTCGAGGAGGGAGGGAGGAAGGGAGGGACAGGCTGGAAGGGGAGGAGGCAAAAATAAGAATAAAACTAAGCAGATCAGCATCTTTCAAACCTCAGTGCTTGCAGGGAGACACCTTGGAGGCCCTTCCTTTCTAAGAGCTGGAGCAGCAAACTTGAACCTGCAGCTCAAAGCTGCTCGAGGTGGGGACAGTGCAGTGAAAACTCTTCTCCAGCCCCAAGCAGGGGCTGCAGAGCTGGGAGGAGCTGCAAATCTCCCACTGGAGATACCCAATCTGCCTGGGAAAGGATGTTCTAGCCCAGCACTCCCTGCCCACCTCTCCAAGGTAAAGCAGCAGAGAGAGAAGCTGGCAGGCAGGAGGGTTCTCCATGCCAGCTGGAACCAGCCAGCCCTGTCAGGGCCAATTTTCTACCCCAGGGCACTGCTGGAGATCCCAGCTGATACTGCAGGCATCACTTATTACTATTTCACATCTTCCCTGGCCATTTTGCACTTAAATGGCCTCAGCCCACTCTATCCCAGCACATCTGGTGCCAAGTCAGTGTCCCCTGACTAGGGAGCATTGCTTTGGGATGGTCCCAACCAGGACAGACAGGTAATTCCTAACCCACAGTGTGAAAAGGACTGGATTTCCTCTCCCTGTCAGTAAATAAAAAGCAGGGCTGGAGAACACACCCACGATCTTGTGCTGGGTTTAGGGCTATATCAAAGCACCCAGGAGCTGTTTTAGGGCCAGAAAAAGGTGACCTACATTCCTCACCCAGCAACCCCAACGCATTTGTAAAAATAAGCCCTTCCTGACCTCACAGAACCACAGTTTCAATTCTCTATAAAAATCTGCTGCTCCACCTTGGGGCAAGGGCATCCCCAAGTGCTGACAAATGCACTCCAACCCCACCAGCTGGTACTGCCACCCTCCAAGGCAGCTTGATGGAGCCCACAGGGGATGGGAATGGGGTAAGAAATCCTAATCTCCACTAGGGAGGATGGATGAGAGGACAGGGGTGGTGCCGTGGGTGAGATGGCAGTGCTGGATGTGGCATCACGGCACCAGAGCCGTGTGCCTGCCCACTCCTTACCCCACAGGACTGTCCCCAGAAGCCCTTCCAGAGCCCCATACCCTCTGTCCCTCGCAGAGAGCCTCACCCAGCACCACGGGCTGCAGTAAAAGCTGCCTGTACCTTGCCTCCTGCTTTAAAGCCAGGGCGAGATAAGGATGTAAATGAGCACTAAAGTCCTTCCTAGCAAAACAAAAGCACCCCAGCAACCCCCTCCAGACCAAAAGCAATACAGGAACAAAACCCCCTCCAGACCAAAAGCAATACAGGAAGAAAGCAGCTGAGAGCACTCAGGAGCTGTGGACCTGCAAAAGAGCCCGGGCAGCTGCCAGAGCTCCTCAAAGCAGCTGAGATGCTCAGAGAAGCCATCCAAGCTCCCACCACTCGACCAGGGGAACGCCACAGTGTTCCCGAGGACAGAAGTGCCAGCAGAAGATCCACAGGAAGGAGAGAGAGGTGCCAGCCAGGAACTGATCCCTGCCAGCAGCACCCCACGGCAAACCTTGGTGCTGTCCCTGTGCCCTGCAGCCCTGCGCTGGCTCCGAGGAGCCAGTTCTACCTGTAGGGTTCCTCCTGTGGTCGGGACTTGGCACGACCAGCCCAGCAGCTTGTTCAGGGAAGAGCCCATCTCTCCAACGGGGCACAGACAGCCACACAGGCTTAAATCAAGCCAGGCTGCCCTTGGCATTTGGGGGATAAGGAAAAGTCTTCCTACAGGAAGTTCCTGGTGCAGAGATGCCAGAAGCATTTATGCCACGGCGTTAGCACGCAGGAGAGAAGCTCTGCTTTGACATTTCCTGACCTTGCCACCTTTGCCCTTCCGAGGGCTGGAACTTTGCTCCTGGATTTGCACATCCCCCTCGCAAGCACGTGCGCCCTATGGCAGGAAAACCCTCCGTGCTTCCCACCTGGACAAAGTCTTAGCCAGGACATGGCAAAACAGGGCACCAAAGGTAGCCTCACATGTTCAGCTTGACAGCCAGGCTTTGGAGAGGTTTAAAGACTTCAGGATCCTCTCTCCTGTAGCTTCTGGTCCTCCATGGGGCATCACTCCCATGATGGCATTTTTCCATCTGCCTGGCAGAGGGCTGTGTGCCCAGGAAGTGAGTGGACACTAGCAGTCATCAGAGTTCATGCTCAAAAAATCAAGTTCACATGCAACACTGAGCACATTTACTTCCATGAGGTTTCCGGAGCATCCTCCACTCCTCTCCAAGCCAAAACAGCAGAAACCATCTCATATCTCCACACACAAACTCCTTCCCCAAAACAGCTGGTCCAGGTAAAGCCTTTCCCCACCATCAGAACAGGAATAAAGTGAACAACTTCACTTGGTATTCACTTGGCCTTCTCACGCAAAGGAGCTGGCTGAAACACTGTGCTCTGACTCTTCCAATCCTGTGGCTTTTTCTTGTTATCCATCAAGCTTCCCAAAATCCCAGACAACAGCCCAAGAGACCTGACCTCCCTCACCTCCCTGCACATGCAGCCACCTCTGTTTGACCTGAGCCAAAGTCCAACTCGCCCTAAGGAAGCAGAACCAGAAAAGCAATCAGCCTTCTGGTTTTTCAGCACTAAACAATTTCCAGGATGAACCAACCCCCAGACATGTGACACGACAGCACCAGGGCCACGCTCTGTGACTTGTGGTCACATTTGTCACTGACAGCTGTGTCAAAAACCAGGCTGGAACGGTGCCACCTGTTCAGCCTGTCCTCCCCTCTGTGACCATACATGAAATCCATGGGAATTCAGCATCTTTAAAACCCAGCCCTCCACCAAACCCTCGTTTAAATCACCCAGGCCAAACAACAGGTGGGGAGGAGCAATGGAAGAGTCAGGTTGTGCAGTAACTACAGAGATCTTATTTCTTCCCACAGCCAAAGGAAAATACATGTTATCTCCTCCTGGTGTCGACAGGTGCTGCAGGCAGGAAAAGATGCTCTTTGCAAGCAGGACACTGACCCCCTGCAACCCAAGGCTTCCACTCTGCCACGGTGTGAAGGTGGCATCTCAGTTTAGAGCAATGCAGCAGGGGTGATGAGGGGCCAGAGGGCAGAGAGAGAGCTGGGTTCACACAGACGGGCTCTGCATAACCCACAGCAATGCCTGCCTGTGAAACTCCTGCAGCATCCCTTCCTCTACATATCCCAGCAGCTTAAAAAAAATGAGGGAAAGGGCAAGGACGAGGGAACTGGGAGGCCTGATCAGCAACAGCACTGCCAGCAGATAAAAAAACAATCAGCAGATACTTCTCCTGGAGTTTTTCTGTCCACCCTGTTGCAATAGAGACAAAAATTAAAAACAAACGAGAAAAGCCTGCACGCCGTGAGCAGATCCTGCCCACGATGCCAGCAGCCTCTGTTTAAATACATTTTCTGTGTAAGTGACTGTGCACTTCCAGCCTCCCAGCAGCATGTGCTACTCCACACAGCAACTCCAGATCAGCCCCTCGTCAACAGTTACAGCTCGACTTAATTGAACGTGTCTTAGTGCTCCATTAGCTCTGGCAGCAGCAGCCAGCTGGCTCGTGCTTGCCAGCAGTGCTGCCAGCTCCCTTCCTCAGCCCAGGAGTGAGAAAACAGGCAGAAAATACACGTATATACAGGAGAAGAGTGTAACAGCACCACAACACAGCTGCAGCTTGACTAAACTCTGCAGCGGCTATTAGAAATTTTCTCTCCCCTCCCTGGCCCGAAGAGGCATTTCACCGCCGGTCCTCATCAGCTCCTCCCTGGGGCTCACATCCCAGGTAGCCTCGACTCCTTCCAGCCAATTCCCGCTGGCGCAGGGCTTCGACGAAGGTGAGAGCTGGCATTCCAGGCGCGGACACTTCTCCGTCCCGCTCAGCCACGTGTGCAGCACACGCTCTTCCGCTGGACCGCTTCCCCGGCGGGGCGAGGAGCGGGCAGACCCCGGCAAGGCTGCTCGTGTCCCGCCGGGAGAGAGCCCACGGCGGGCGGGCGGGGGTCTCCGCCTGTGCGGTCGGTGCCTCTGTCTAGCAGCTCCGCGCTGCCGGGGGTCTCCGGGCGCCAGCAGAGTTTCGTCGGGGGGGCTCAGTTAAGGAAAGAAGGCGGACAAGGGACAGCGGCCCGAGCGCCGGGACCTTCTGCGAGCGCGGTTAATCAGATTAGCAATTGTCATCCGGCCGGCGCGGGGGGCCGGGGGCAGCGCGGGGCCCGGCCCTCGCCCTGCCCGCACCGCCGCCATTCCGCGCTCAGGGCCATTCATCCGCCCGGCCCCGCCGCACGGACCGGACCCCGCGCCGGCACCGCCGCCGCCGCCCGCGGGACACGGCTCCGCGCCGGGGCCGCGCCTCGGGGCTCCCGCCCCGCTCCGAGCGCCGCGGCAGCGCCGGCCGGGGGGTCCCGCCGGCAGCGCGGGGCGGGGGGATCGCGGAAGCGGTGGCCGGGGAAGGGGCCGGGGGAAGGAAGGGCTGCCGCCGCCCCTACCCACCCGTGCCGGGTCGCGGTCCCTCCTCGCCGCCGCGGCCGTGTGGAGTCGTGGCACTTTCCGCCGCTGTCTCGCCGGGCTCGGCCGCCGCGTCCCGCCCCGCCCCGTGGC